>NC_060149.1:217174179-217484658 GCF_021461385.2 Schistocerca piceifrons | reverse complement strand
TTTTGTTTGTTTTATAAAGATTTCTATTTCTACCACTCCACATAGAATTTGGATTGCTCTTTTCTGAGAGACAAGTACTTTATTTGCCATTGGTTGATTTCCCCAAAACATTATGCTATATGACAACTATGAATAAAATAGCCAAAATAAACAGCCTTAACAGGGTCAGTATTTGCAGTTGCTCCTCTAATACACAATAAGTTGCTGAACTAAGTCTTTTTCCCAAGTCCAGAATATGGCTCAACCAATTTAATTTATTGTTGATGTGGAGGCCTAAAAATTTATAAGAATATGCTTGATGTATATCTTGATCATTACAGCTTAGACTTATGTCCTCCTGCACTTTCTGAGACCCATGGAAATGAATGTACTGTCTTTTTAAAAGTCAGGCCTTTGCAGGTGATATCATTGAACACAAAATTGGCAGATGTTGCAATGTAACTATCAGATGTTTTTTCAACTAAAAGAGATGTATCATCTACAAAGAGAGTAAATTTGGTAGTAGCTTTTGTACAGTGTGGAAGGTCATTAACAAAAATAAGAAAGAACAAAGGGGCTAGCACAAAACCCTGTGGCACTCCTGTACATACTGTTCCCCAACCACATGAGACTATTCTGCCATCTCTATAATTAAGCAATACCCTCTGCTTGCTATTCAGTTAGGTATGATAATATGATGCTTGGAATCCAAATTGACAATGGCTAAGAGCCTTGTGGATGTTCATGTGCTCAACTATTCTCTTATGTATAAGTTTCTCAAGAACTTTGGAGAAACTTGTTAAAAGGGAAATATGGCAGTAGTTAGAAGCATCAGTTTTATCCCCTTTCTTGACTAGTGGTTTCACATCTGCATACTTTATTCTGTCTGGGACGATTCCTTGTTGAAGGGATTCATTAAATACATGGCATTATGAGAATGTTTAAGTATCTTAGAGGAAAGATTATCCAAACCAGATGAATTTTTCGCCTGCATTTTAGTGATCATCCTTTTCATCTTTCCGTCAGTAACTGGGGCTATATGCACTTTACTTATTTTGCACAATCCACATTCTTTCAGAAGGTCCATAACCTCATTGACCGAGCCCTTACAACTGGTTTTCTTGGAAGCTGTTAGAAAGTGCTCATTAAGGACACTTGCAACTGTATCAGTTTCTTTAATCAAACTACCACAATGTCTTACTTCTATGTTAAAAACACTATAATCTTTTCTCCTCAACTCCATTTTGATAGCACTCCAGGTGATTTTTATTTTATTGTTTGAGTTGTCCTTTTCAGATTTAAAATGTAGTGTTTTAGAGCACATTGTAATCCTTTTCAGTATTTTACAACATGATCGATAACGTTCTTTTGCAGTAGGCTCATCAGAACATCTTTGTGATTTATGCAACTCTCTTTTTGTCTTACACGAGATTTTTATCCCTTTTGTAATCCGGGGTTTCATTTTGCAAGCCTGGGGATTCATTTTTACAGTTTTTTTGGTGAAATACTGCTTCAAAAAGAGACATGAATTCATCTGTGAATAGGTTGAATTTAATATTAACATTACTTTCTTTATATACTGGGCTCCAGTCAATCTGCTGCAAGAGGTTATTGAAATTTTCTAACAGTGATTGTTCTGAAACAACTAAAAACTGATTTACATTTAATGCTCAGACATATGTTATTAATGAGAATTTGACCTACAGTACTACTGCTAAACTTATCAATAAAGATGATGTCGATAAGGCTTACACTAGTATCTGTCACTCGGGTAGGAAATTCAACTACTGGAGTTAGAGTGAAGGCTCATAACAAATGTTCTAGTTCTCTTTTATTGGTGTTGTCTGTAAGGAAGTTTACATTAAATTTACCCAGAATGACTAACTGCTTAGCCTTTGAATATATTTTTAACAAAACTGATTCAAGCTGTTTTAAGAAAACACAAATTTTCCCTGCAGTAGCTGTATATATTGTCACCACTGTAACAGATCTATTATCAGCAAAAATTTCAGATCCACAGGCTTCAAAATAAAATGAAAATCTTTACAATACATACGTAAGTGTTTTTTTTGGGGGGGGGGGGGGGGGGGGAGATAGGGCAAAGTCCTCTGTCCTTGTAAGTGATAATATATTTCATGTCAACCATTTTTCATTAACATGTATAAGTGTCTTTAAATTCACCTGATGACAATATTCCCATCTCATTAACTTTACTTGATAGGTACTGCACATTTTGGTGGAGGAACATAAATTTTAATGGTGGCATATTTACTTGGTTGCTTAGGCCTGTCTTGGTTTAACAGACATGAAATATCATTCATTACATTTTACTATTGTAGATTTCTTCCCCCAGTGATGTTTTACAAGATGAATTTAATATTTCTCTGGAATAAAAAAAAAAGAAAAAAGAAAAACCATTGTGATTCTTCTCATTGTGTGTGAGGTGAGTTGGTGCATAGTGACAAGGCGTTTCAGCAGTGGTTTTTGAAATTTTAACTTGTGGCACCGCAATTTGATGGGCGCCTCTTCTTGCTGTTTCAGCTTTTCTTCAATCATTGGAGTATTTGGTTGTTCAATTGAAAGTGGTGATTCCATTTCTGCTGCTATAATTGGAGGTTGCACTAAGCCTGGCTGATTTTGATTTAATTGTTTCAGTGCTTTGCGTCTCATGCTTCTGTGCATTCCATAGATAGAGAAGTCTTCCTTTTTTTGGCTGCCTGCATTAATATATGTTACATTACTGAAAAGCTTACATATTCTCCTGTATTTTCAGTAGTTGCTACTATTTCTGCATTTACACAAGATGTTTTCATGAGGTCTTGTCTCAGAGGTATGCTTATTATAAATCCTTTCATGCCCATAACCTTTTTCCAATGCTTTTCTTAAAGATTGCAAAACAAACTTAGCCTCATTTTTATAGACGCCATTTGCTCCAACTGAAATAATGCAAGAGTTACAACTTCCTTGGTTAATGTATGTGTCAGTGTTGAGTAATGTCTGGCAGTGGACCAACTGGTTTCACAAGTCCAGACTCGTTAATTCATTAGTTTGTCATTCACAATCTCTGCCAATCCTTTTCCATCACTATCTGAAAGCAAATAAATACTGCCAGCACCTTGTTTTGTATGTTGGCTGTTAATTTTTGTTGTTTTCAGCTTTTAAACTTTCTGTTGCAGATTTGGTCTGTTTGTTTGTTTCTGATAGCACGCTAAATTTGTTTGTGCACATGATATTGGTTCATTCAGTAAGTTTCTTTGAGAATGTGATACTTCACTTTTCTCTTTGTTTGGAGTTTCAAGATTATTGTGAGGCAAGTTTGATTTGTTTGCATGCTTGTTCTCATTATTTTCCACTGTCACACTATTAACTGTTTGTGTGTGAGCAAAGTTGGAATCTTTCTTTTCAGTCACCTCCTCCTTTTATGCTCCATCAGTCTAGTCTGAGAATATTCACTTGGCACTATAGACTTGATGCATCTCCACCAGAAAGCTAAAATCAAACAGTTATCTAAACTGAAACCAGACCCAACATCCACTAAACGTCAACAATTTGCAGAATATGACATTAACTTATCGAATCTAAATTTAACTTCTGAAGTATTCCAAAATTTAAATAAGGGGATTAAATATGATCCAAAATGTAATATTTCTGGAAAACAGCTGGATATACTGTAAGTGGATCTTTGATATTCTTTGTCAGACAATGTATAAACAAAACATCTGGTACCACATGAACTAAAAATTGTAAATGCAGGTAGGTTCAATGCTAGTTGTAGGCAGCAAAGAGTGTTGACAACACTAAAGAAAAAACCGTCTTCTCAAGAAGTGATAGCCACCAAAGCTGATCAGGTGAACAGCTTTGGTGGCAAAAAGTTGGAATATATTGAAAAAGTGTTTACATTCATTAGTCCTGTAGATTTCCTCAGTTACATAATGAGCCCACTATAAAATATGCAGTAGACATGAAGAACTGTATTAAAACCTTTAAAAACCTGCCCATCAATATTTACTGACAGTCACTGCAAATACCTCACAGACACGCTATCCAACAGCACCCAGGTTGTATGGGTTACATAATATTCACAAAGAAAGTATTCCAACAAGACTTGTAGTGTCTTCAATTTCAGTACTTTACCATAAATTAGCCAAAGAGAGAGAGATTCACTGATTAAAACAAAAACAAAATTTCGAATACCTAATTTGCTTCCATTAATGCAAAAACTAAAAAAATGTACCCATTCCACCTACTGCAAAAAAAGTTGTCTCACTTCATCTCAGCGGGCTATTTTGCAACATTCCTGTTGGAGAGGCTATGGAAATTTTGGCAGAATTGTTATATAAAACCAGAACAAATCCAGTGGAGAAACAGGATATAAGATTGACTACTGAGACATGGTTAAAGCAAAATTATTTCCAATTCTAACAGACTCTCTGCAGTCAGATGGGTTATCAGTGGGGTCCTCGCTGAGCTCCTCGTTAGATGAAAAGTTTATGGATTATTTTGAGCAAACATTTTTAGGCAAAGAACCCCTAACGTCTGAAAACAGAACTGCACTAGATATGTGGATGATTTACTGTGATTGTGGTCAGGTACCACCAGACAATTAAATAAATTTTTCCATCTTTTAAATTCACCCCACACTAAAATCAAGTTTACTATGGATTTGGGATCAGACTCAATGTGCTTTTTAGACATTACCATTGACGTTAGCAAGCAAAAGCAGTTGTTTAAGAATGCGGGAAAGCAATTTCTACTGACACAGGAATACCTGCCAATTCCCAGCATCCCATAACACACAGGCATGAAGCATTCCACTCTGTGGTGCATTGCCTGCCATCTGTACCCCAAATCAAATCAGATTTTGAAAATAAATTAAAACTAATTAAAGAAATAGCATACAGCAATAGTTATAGCTATATTCTAATTGAGAACATACTTTGTAGAAAGAAGAGAGAGAGGATAAGAGCACTTCTGTATCCTGCTCAGGAAGCACTAAACCACACTAAAAACACATGGGACACCATGCTGTATGTAGATAGGAATTCACAGGTACTTGCCAGTGAGCTAAAATCAGAAGCTATACTCCACATCTTTATGCCACAAATACTTTTGTCACATTCTATTCAACAATATGTAAAGACAAGATTCCACCTGAAGAAAAAAGTGGAATTAACAGGATATCTTGCAGTCTGCCATGTTGGTCAGTCAGGTAGGGCTGCAACTACTAGACTAACTAAGTATGAAAGGAGCTGGAGACTCCATCTTTGCTCAACATGGTCTGAATGAATGTTATTCTTATGATATTCAATGTTACATTCTACATAGAAAAACTAAAGGCACAAAAGGAACATGATTCAAAATTCTGCCCATTAATGAACACCAGTGAGTGAATCCTGACCTGATTCTCAATGACCAAACACAGTTTCATTATTCACGCTTACTGAAGTACCTACACTATGTACTTAAAAGTATCCGGACACCAGGCTGAAAGTGACTTACAAGTTCGTGACACCCCTCCATCGGTAATGGTGTTGGCTTACCCTTAGCCTTGATGACAGCTTCCACTGTCACAGGCATACATTCAATCATGTGCTGGAGGGTCTCTTGGGAAATGGCAGCCCATTCTTCATGGAGCACTGCACTGAGTAGAGGGCGGCATTCCGAAACATCCCAAAGGTGTTCTATAGGATACAAGTCAGGACTCTGTGCAAGCCAGTCCACTACAGGGATGTTAATGTCATGTAACCACAGGCCGTGCATTATGAACAGGTGCTTGATCATATTGAAAGATGCAATTGCCATCTCCAAATTGCTCTTCAACAGTGGGAAGCAAGGAGGTGTTTAAAACGTCAATGTAGGCCTGTGCTGTGATAATGCCATGCAAAACAACAAGGGGCGCAAGCCCCCTCCCTGAAAACACGACCACACCATAACACCACCACCTCCAAATTTTACTGTTGGCACTATACACACTGGCAGATGACATTCACTGGGCATTCGCCATACCCACACCCTGCAATCAGATTGCCACATTGTGTACCGTGATTCATCGCTCCACATAATGTTTTTCCACTGTTCAGTCGTCCAATGTTTACACTCCTTACACCAAGCGAGGCGTCATTTGGCATTTACCGGTGTGATGTGTGGCTTATGAGCAGCTGCTCGACCATGAAATCCAAGTTTTCTCACCTCCCGCCTAACTTTTAGAGTACTTGCTGTGGATCCTGATGCAGTTTGGAATTACTGTGTGATGGTCTGGACAGATGTCTGCCTATTACACATTACGGCCCTCTTCAACTGTCGGCTGCTTCTTTGTCAACAGATGAGTTCAACCTATTCGCTTTTGTGCTGTACGTGTCCCTTCACATTTCCACTTCACTATCACATCGGAAACAGTGGGCCTATGGATGTTTAGGAGTGTGGAAATGTTGCGTACAGATGTATGACACAAGTGACACTGAATCACCTCACCATGTTCGAAGTCCGTGAGTTCCGTGGAGCACCCCATTCTGCTCGCTCATGGTGTCTAATGACTACTGATGTCACTGGTATGGATTAGCTGGCAATAGGTGGCAGCACAATGCACCTAATATGAAAAACATATGTTTTGGGGGCTGTTTGGATACTTTAAATGACATAGTATAACAGCAGCCAGTTAATATTTTTTTCTCTCTGTTACATACCATGCTTGTTATAATCACTCCACGTGCACATTCCATGGACACCTTTATCCCCTCTGCCCCCTTTCCTCCTTTTTCGATATGTTCATCACATCCATCATTTATTTTGCCCATATAACACAGTAGTATGTTCCAGAGCTCACTTGTACACCATTTTTGGCCTATGCAATCTTATACTTTTAATATTTCAGTACAAGGGATTACATGATTTATTTGTTCAGATCTTCATTGTGACTTTAATTACGTTGGTGATATTTTTATAGCTACATAGTTGCTAAACATCATGTATCTTTGGAAAAACAATTTTTAATCAGCCATAAACTTTCACTGATGTAGGACTATCTGTTTGCCCTTAAGTTACCCGAGGATGGCCTAGGAAGCCCAAAATAAATGTTACTGTGGAACATCAGTATTCTGTATTTAAGTGTTTAAAATGCTACAGTATAGTTTATATTATTGCTTCAGGCTTCCTAAAAGTGCAGTTATTAATTCAGTGATATACCATATCACTCGAAGCTTTTCAGCTATTGTCACAGAATAAGGAACAAAAATGAATAAGGAACTTATTGCAAATCATTGAAATCCAAATTCACAGGCACAGTACATGTGATACTGCAGCAAGCAATCACTGTCAATGTACAGCATGTTACATAATTCCTGGTACTAATGGTGGCACTAGGTAAGATTGCAAAGCAACTTTGCAGGAAATATTTGGGGTCAGCCACAGATTTTGTTAAACTCTTCAGGCTGGAAAAAAAGGAGTAGTATCTGTGTATGCAGACACCCACAGTAAGAATGCAGGCCATAAAAAGTTCAGTGACAGTGATAGACAGCAAGTTAAAAGATCGCATAAACAGCTTCCCACATGTTGAAAGCCATGAAAATCATTCCAGGTTGAGTAAAAAGTACTTGAGTCCAGATTTAAACCTATCAAGAATGTCCATTTCATATATATGGTAATGTTTCTGCAGAAATCTGTTCTCTGCAGATTTTACATGTCAGTTATTTAGAGAGATTTTCCACATGTGTCTTTTCACAGGCCTCATACAGTCACATGCAGATTATGTGATGCACTAAGTTTTCACATACAAGATGATAAGGATACCTCAGTTACAGCCAAAGTTGAACAGACAAAAGTACATTGAATTTAATGGGCATTGTTAAATCTGAGTCATAACTCCCCAGTTGTGAAACTACTGTTACATCTATTGATATGAACAAGTGTTACCTGTATCAATGTTAGCACTTTAAGTATATATTATAGAAGGAAGACAAATTGGGTTTCATGTCAGTGATAATTAAATTAGTGTAGATTCAGTTTTCATTCCGTAGACTAAAAAATTAGATGATTCTGATGGTTTTGGAACATGTCAGGAAGTATAACATAAAACATTTTAGTATAATACTCACTACTCTGATCATTTGTTAAGAGATTGTCAAGATATGTGAATACATTACAGTAAACTAGAACTTAATATTTACAGAATAAAACCCTGTCAGAATGAAACATAGTTATGCACTTTTAATAAATCTATCATACACAAAATACCTAATCTTGACTGTTGTGACAAAGTGCTGTCAAAACTGAAATCCAACAGACATTTTTACTTATGCTGGTCTAACAGTCCCTGTTAAGATATTCATCTATGGAATAGAAGAAGTTGCCTATCAAAAAGTTCTTCAAACTCTGTTTAAACTGGGCTTTATCTGAAACCAAGTTTGTAATGGTTGCTGGCAATTTATTGAGAATGTCTGTTCCTGAATATTGGACCCCTTGTAGGATGAAAGTCATATTATGCGAGGTAGCTCTTAGCTTACTTTATATTTGCTTAAAATCTTCAGCTTGGGCTACTTCAGCATAAAAAAAATTGTCATCTAGCCAGATAATTGTGCTGTCCAAAATAAAAATAGCACAGTTGTGTTTTTAATGATGTTTCTGGTAACTGTGGGATGGTTGGAAGAGTTAATACAGAAGTTTTTGGTTAATGGCTACAGTTTTTTCAGCTCTCGCAGAGGTTTTGCAGTTATGTAGAAATAGAGTCTTTGTTCCACAAGATTTACATAAAATTGTTGAGTCAGCTAAAGCTATGAAATCATTCCATGTAATTTCAGTGCATACAACTGACTTTTTTAATTTTAAAGGTGCTGCTCTGCTGAACCATTGTTGTCAATGCAGGTGCATCTCCAAATGCAGTACAATAAAAGTGCCTCATACTTGTCAGTCTCAAATAGCTATTAAAAATTCTTACTCTGAAACAGAAGACTGGAAAAATGTCATTGTATTCAGTAGAGGAAAGAACATGGCTTTTGTATGCCATGCCATACTTCATCTGAAAGACAAGCCACATTTGTCAGTTCCAAAACAGGAAGACATGTTGGTGATGTTGCCACATTTTTTTTCTTCAATAGCACAGGAAATACTGCAGCAAATTTGACATCTGATCCCCAGAATGGTGTTGTGTAATAAGCAGAGTTCAGTACTGAGAGATTTTTTTCCTTGGATTTGATTTTGTTATTCTTTTGTTGAAAAAAAACCAAGAAGTTCTTTTTTTACTGTGGTTGTACTAGTTAAAACATTACAGCTTTATTTCTGTATATGTATAATCACAAATAAAACTTAGTGCCTCAGTTTTATTGGCACATGAAATGAAAACTTTATTACTGACACTTAGAACCAGTCAGCTTCCTGGTATGGCACCTGGAATATTGTTGATAGAGGGGTATTTATTTTCTAATTTGTTTCATTTTTTGCAGTGATGATGTGAGCAGCATAATTCTGTGATACCATGCTGCTTCCCAATTTTTTGTGTACATATAAGTTATGTACAAATGTGAGATTTGTCATTTAGAATGTTTGACATTTCCACTCTTCAGATGTGTTGTTATTGGTGGAAATTTACAGAAAATTGATGTTTCTGACTAATGGAAACTATTTAGGACTGAAGTGCCACATCATTAAGAAGCATGGTCTTAGTATTGGAGCTATGAACTAAATTTTTGAAGAAAAGGCGATATATTATTTGCAGCAAATATCATTAAGGACTACTGAAAAGTTGTTTATTTATACAATTCCTTGATCTAGTTTCTACAGGGCATCTTAAATTTGTGCTGTAAGAAATTCATATTATCTGCTTTTGAACTCGGAAAACTTTAACTTGATTTGTCAAGTTACATCAAAATATGATACCAAATGGCGTAGAATGAAGTTAACAAATTGTGGCATCTTATTCATTTTTGTGTCATCTGTATGTATATGACATGATGTGCATTGAAAATAATTTCTTGGTTAAGTGTACCAGCAGTTCTGTAATATGCTCCTCCAAACTGAATTTATCATCAAGCAAAATGTCTGCTTGTGTCTGTATATGTGTGGATGGATATGTGTGTGTGTGTGTGCGCGAGTGTATACCCGTCCTTTTTTCCCCCTAAGGTAAGTCTTTCTGCTCCCGGGATTGGAATGACTCCTTACCCTCTCCCTTAAAACCCACATCCTTTCGTCTTTCCCTCTCCTTCCCTCTTTCCTGATGAGGCAACAGTTTGTTGCGAAAGCTTGAATTTTGTGTGTATGTTTGTGTTTGTTTGTGTGTCTGTCGACCTGCCAGCACTTTCATTTGGTAAGTCACATCATCTTTGTTTTTAGATATATTAGTACTGTAATACCACAATTGAAAAGTAAATTAAAAGAATATCTTCTGGAACACTCTTTTTACTCTCTTGGTGAGTTTTTTGACATAAACACTTCTATATTGTTAGTCAGATATGGCACACTGACTTGTAAGATTTGCCGTTACCACTTTGTAACAGAACATGATGGCCTATGTCAGAATAGCAATGTACTTTACTTCTATAAAAGTTATAGCTTAATATGGAATAGTTGTAATTTATTATTGTATTGTTTTACACCTCTGTTTTACTTGTAAAGTGCTTAAGCTTGCAATAGGTAACACATTTTGTTCCTTTACACACACTGCGATTTGCATCTATAAGTAGGCTATTCTTCTCATGTATAATTATGACTCATTACACACCCATACAATTCTCTTGTATACTGGATCTATGGAACACGACTAAATAAATAAAAGACAGATTAAACTTTGAGGCCTTATTAAAAACTTACAACAACTCAACATCATTAAATCCCCTACCAGAGTAACCAAATCATCCACCGGTATTACAGATCAGGCACTAATAAATTCAGAGAAATATTCATACAGAATCGGAAGTGTGAATATAGGTTTCAGTAATCACTGTGCACAATTTATTGAATTCCACTGGCAATACTTAACCACAAATGACAAGAAAAGGTAGAAACTTTCACAAGCAAAACTTAGAACACCTCAAGCACTTACTGGAAAAAAAAAGAAAAAAAAAAGAAATGGAATGACATAATGACATACACTATGTGATTGAAAGTATCTGGACACCCGTCTGAAAATGATTTACAAGTTTGTGAGCCCCTCCATCTGTAATGCTGGAATTTAATATGGTGTTAGCCCACCCTTAGCCTTGACGACAGCTTCCACTCTCACAGGCATACGTTCAATCAGGCACTGGAAGGTTTCTTGGGGAATAGTAGCCCATTCTGCACAGAGGTATCAATGCCAGCCGGTGAGGCCTGGCACGATTTCGGCATTCCGAAACATCCCATAGGTGTTCTATAGAGTTCAGATCAGGACTCTGAGCAAGCCAGTCCATTACAGAGATGTTAATGTCATGTAACCACAGGCCGCGCATTATGAACAGGTGCTTGATCGTGTTGGAAGATGCAGTTGCCATCCCCGAATTGCTCTTCGGCAGTGGGAAGCAAGAAGGTGCTTAAAACATCAATGTAGGCCTGTGCTGTGACAGTGCCATGCAAAACAACAAGGGGTACAAGCCCCCTCCCTGTAAACACGACCACACCATAACACCACCACATCCGAACTTTACTGTTGGCACTACAGACACTGGCAGATGACTTCACTGAGCATTCGCGATGCATAACCTTGCTATCAGATCGCCACATTGTGTACCGTGATTCATCTTTCCACACAATGTTTTTCCACAGTTCAATCGTCTTACACCACGCGAGACGTCATTTGGCATTTACTGGTGTGATGTGTGGCTTATGAGCAGGCGCTCGTCCATGAAATCCAAGTTTTCTCACCTCCCACCTATCACAGTACTTGCAGTGTGTCCTGATGCAGTTTGGAATTACTGTGTGATGGTCTGAATAGATGTCTGCCTATTACACATTAGGACCCTCTTCAACTGTCAGTGGTCTATGTCAGTCAACAGACGAAGTCAGCCTACACGCTTTTGTGCTGTAAGTGTCTCTTCACGTTTGCACTTCACTATCACATCGGAAACAGTGAACCTATGGATGTTTAGGAGAGTGGAAACCTCACAAACAGATGTATGACACAAGTGACACTGAATCACCTGACCACGTTCGAAGTCCGTGAGTTCCATGGAGTGCCCCATTCTGCTCTCTCACGATGTCTAATGGCTACTGAGGTCGCTGATATGTAGTACCTGGCAGTAGGTGGAAGCACAATGCACCTAATATGAAAAAGTATGTTTTTGGAGGTGTCCAGATACTTTTGATCACATAGTGTATACACATGTGAGGACACATCTAAAAAAGTGACATGTTTATGGAAATATTCTCACATTATTTCACTATTTCTTTTCCATATAGAAACCAAAAATTTGGGCTGACAACAGGCTTAAAAAATCTAGTGCTGAAAAGAGAAGACATTATGAAATTTCAAAAACACAAAATATTACTGAAGAATTTCTGGCGTGCTTCAAAAAGTCATAAAATCAGCTTAAAAATGGGAAATGATCACCATATAATAACAGCCAGGAACAAAATGAAAGCCATGTGAAAGATAGTAAAACAGCATGTAGGAATTGAGCCCCTCAAAATGTAAACCTCCAGCTTGACCAAGAAGACAAACAAATTACAAATCCAGAAGAAGTATCCAGTGCTTTAAATACAAAGTTTCAAAAGTATCAGTGAACAATTACTATGTGATATAAAATCTGCCAATAAATATTATACCATGTCACCAACAAATTTAAATAGAAACCCTGACTCCCTATTTCTTTCCCCAACTAGCCCAAAGGAAATGATACTAGGAGTTACTAAGTTATGAATAAAATTTTGAACAGATATGGATGAGATTTCAGGCTATGTCATTAAAAACATATTCCATACCATTAGCCCATCTTTTCAACAGTTCATTCACAACTGTTATCTTTCCTTCCTGCTAAAAGATAGTGAAACTTTAGCCACTGCTCAAAAATGGCAAGAAAAGCCAATTATAGACCTATTGCTTTGCTATCTATTTCTTTCCCTTTCTTTAAAAAAAATATTAGAAGACATTTTTCATAAGAAGTTGCTAGATCTAGATTTCCTAGGAAAGTGCAACATATTATCCACAGCCTAACATGGTTTCCAGAAAAGCCGATCGACAGAAACAGCAGTATTTGAATTTCTGAGTGCAGTGCTCCACAAACTTGATAGTGGAGAAGAAGTAACTGCCATATGTCTTGATCTGTCTAAGGCCTTTGACATCATAGTGCCATGATGAAGGGAAGAAGAGAATTTCTGAGTGCAGTGCTCCACAAACTTGATAGTGGAGAAAAAGTAACTGCCATATGCCTTGATCTGTCTAAGGCCTTTGACATCATAGACCATATCCTATTGCTGCAGACACTTGATAGTATTTGTGTCAGATGTACACCTAACAACTGGCTTACACAGAACCCATTGACTGCAAGGTCGCAAGTTCATTCTTTAGTAAGGCTCACTTGAAAATGTTCTGTTAACAGTTATGACAGGAAAAATATTAGCTGCTAATGACTCACCATGTGCATCAGGAGGGCAACAGAAAATGAGTGTCCAGGAGATGCAGATATCAGCCTTCTATGGGATGTATGTATTGCACTTCACAAAATGGATGTCATAGACATTCATGAAATGTTCAAAACAAACCATTCACTTGCACCTGAACACTGAATGAAAAATAGTATACCACAGTGATCACAAAAGTTTGCACCATCAAGATTGAAGGTGAACTCCTTGGAAGTACAAACCGTACAGAACGTTCAGCTAGGTATGCACTCTTAAAGAATGCATGTAGAATCATAGGGTGTAAAGGGGTGATGAGAAGTGATGGAATGTAATGGCATGTAACCAAATGTGAAACAGTTTTTCATGGACTTTATTGTGAAACTGGCTACCCTTTAAGGTGTAGCTGCAGATAGTGTGATAATATGTTTAATAGGCATGGAAAAAACAAACATCCAGAGACTCAATTTGTCCACTGGTGGCAAGTGGTATGAAGTGCAATGTCGTACACTTTTGAGGAGGGATAGTTTGCTCTAAAGGAGTACGATTTTTATACTGAGACCAGGAATCAAGCAAAAGCACATTATTTTGACCCACTATTGGCCAAAATCACTACTCATATCATAGTTGTTCTCTTACGCTCATTTTCCCACTCTTGTTTGATGTGGCATAAATATTCCCTACTGCCATTGCAAGATCACACACATGAGAAAAAATTGTAGGGGGCTGAGCACCTCCAACTTCTGACAACTTAATAAATAACTTTCCAGCCAATTTATCATCCATATTAACAGTCAGCATAACTGTATATGAATGCATTATGGCATTGACATTAGTTGAACTTGATACATCTCTCTTGGTACCTCTAATTTCCAGGGTTCCTTTCATATGAATTTTCTCTTCAAATCCCCATTGGTTAGAACAGAAAAAATAGTTCCTTACTGAACGATGGGATAAGTTTGTTTATCTCACCAACAAATTTTCAGTCCAATTCTGTAGTTTGCTGTGCATTTTCAAGTTGATGTTTGCTTGAAATTTCATTATCTTACGTCTTCCAATTCAGTAGCCCTGTTTGATGTTATGCAACCATCCACCACTTCCCTTGAAATCACTGTAATCTACGTCACACACAGGTCACTATCGTGTGCATTCTGTAATCTGTATTGAGTAGCCTTGAAATGTGCAAATGCTAGTTTTTATAATATGTGCACCTTGTACTCACTTGAATGTCTGCAGTTTTTCTTATGCCCTACATGGTCATATTGCTGCAGACTCGTTCAAAATCTGTACTATGCTGCAGTGTGCTTTTTCCTCAGATGATATACTGTGAACTATGGATGCAGGGAATCAGGCAGATTCCGTATTTCTAGATTTCCGGAAAGCATTTGACACAGTACCCCACTGCAGGCTGTTACAGCATGTATGAGCATATGGGGTAGGTGCACTGATATGTGAGTGGCTAGAGGACTTCGTAAATAATACAACCCAGTATGCTCTCCTCAATGGCGAGCGTTCATCAGAGACAAGGGTATCATCAGGAATGCCCCAGGAAAGTGTGATAGGACTGCTATTATTCTCTATATACATAAATGATTTGGTGGACAGGGAGGGCAGCAATCTGTGGTTGTTTGCTTGTGGTGCTGTGGTGTGTAAGATGTCGAAGTTAAGTGACTGCAGGAGGATATAGGATGACTTAGACAAAATTTAAAGTTGGTGTGATGAATGGCAGCTAGCTCTAAATGAAGAAAAACGTAAGTTAATGTGTATTAGTAGGAAACACATATCCATAATGTTCAGAAACAGCATCAGTAGTGTCCTGCTTGACACAGTCACATTGTTCAAATATCTGGGCATCACATTGCAAAGTGATATGAAATGGAATGAGCATTTGAGAGTTGTGGTAAGAAAGACAAATTGTCAACTTAGGTTTATTGGGAGAATTCTAGAAAAGTGAGGTTCATCTGTAAAGGAGACTACATATAGGACACTACTGTGACCTATTCTTGAGTACTGCTCAAGTGTTTGGGATCTGTACCAGGTCAGATTAAAGGAAGGTATCGAAGCAATTCAGAGGAGGCTGCTAGCGCATAAGGATGAGAAAGATAAGATAAGAGAGATTAGGGCTCATATGGAGCCATATAGACAGTCATTTTTTCCTCATTCTATTTATGAGTGGAACAGGAAAGGAAATGGCTACTAGTGGTACAGGTACCATCCACCATGCGCCGTAATGTGGATTGCAGAGTATCGATGTAGATGTAGATGATCTTCCAGGTACGTAATTATGTTTAGTACCTGCTCCTTGGACAACAATTGTTCTTTACTATGTTTCACTAGAGACAGAATTTGTTGGTCCCAGTCCAACAAGGATTATGAATTACATGGTTTGACACCTGTTTCAATATCACTTACACGTGTTAAAAAAACTTATAATCATAATCATCATCATCATCATCATCATCATCATTATCATCATCACTGTACTACTCGTGTACATTGTCTGCACAGTCGAGAGTATATGACACTACATACTGCACTGATTCATCTTGCAGAGATGCTAATATTTCATTGGCCACTTCTTTCTCACTCTGTGAAATTCCTCGGACACTTTCTGATGAAATGTCAACTTTGGCAACTGTTATTGTAGATATGATGCAAAAAAGAATAATGAGAATCATGGCTGGAATATAAAGAAACAAACTCCGCAGATTACTATTCAAAAGGATGGGGATTCTTGCCCTCCCATATATTTACCTCCTTGAAAATTAAACCTTTATTAAGAAATATGTTAACACATCCTGGTGTCCTCTTCAGGAATGAAAATCTTCGGCATCATAACATGACAGAAAACTGACTTCCACATGCTCCAAATAAAAACCTGTTTGTACCAAAATGGAACATTACACCATAGTAAAATTTTTTACAAAAAGTTGCAAAAGAAATTGGAATAATAAATGATCCAAACAAATTTACATCGGTATTGAAAGACTGTCTTTTAATACATTGCTTCTATAGTCTGGAAGAGTTCCTCCAAAATCTTCAAGAGCCTAATAAAGTTAATGTTAAGTGTATAAGCCACATTCTCTATCACTTACAAAAAATTGCATAAATATGACTACCTACTTGTAGCATATGAAGACTGTAATCATTAATATTAGTTTATTCATATTTTCAATTGTAATTTTCAGGATAAAGTGTTTTAATAATAAGTCAGAGCTGAAAAAAATATAATTAATACACAGAAAACATGTAAACGTGAAGATATATTTGCACTGACTTCTCCAATGTCTGATATCTGATGTGCTTTACTTTACACATAAGATTTACTGGCCCAAATAAAAATTACAATTACAAAGGCTGAACATCCTTTGAATGAATGTCATTTTTATAATATTAAATGTAATGTCCTCCATAGACCAGGGCTTAACAACTGGCCGGTTTTGAGCGCGAGTACTCGCGTCTGCTCAAGCACATGCTCACGAGCAGGTGCAAGGTCCCAGAGCAGGGAGGAAGGGGAGGGAGGGGAAATGCATGTGCACGTTTCAATAGGGCCGCAGTGTGCCTATTGAATTCGCGCCGACTGTGTAATGTTTAAAGTACTACGATCAGCTCTAACAGTCACTTCGCAGGTTAAGAATCATGTCAAGTCACCATTGTGTAACCCCAACCATGCTTTCGCAGTTCAACCCCCATTGGGAGGAGTTGTGTCTGTTAACAGTAAAAGATGGTGTTGCAAAATGTTTAGTACGTCACAAAACGCTGAATTCTTTTAGGAAATTTAATTTGCAGCGACATTATATGTCGTACCACGCGAAAGACTACGGTAGTGGAAAATGTGATGGACCAGATCATGCACAGGAAGTTATTAAAGAGATCTTCAGGTGAGGGAGGAGCTCCTCGATGTGGTAGCCATGAAGAACACTACAACCGGAGGTGATATTTTAAGTAGTGTTTAAGAAAGTGTTCAAAATATAGGATTGTCGTGGAATTCATTAGTTTCAGTGTCTACAGATGGTGCACCAGCGATGACAGGGAAAAAAATCAGGTTTCATTGCGCTGTTGGAGGAGAAAATGAAAAAACTGACCGTGCCAAATGAAATAAGGGGCATTCATTGTGTGATCCACCAGGAAAACTTATGTGCAAAGAGTATCACTCTAAAAAATGTGATGAGTGTTGTTGTTCATACAACCAATTATATAAGGAAGCATGGGCTAAAACACAGGCAATTTAAAAGCTTTCTTGAGGATGTAGAAAGCCAGTATGGTAGTCTGCCTTATTATAGCGGGGTCCGCTGGCTTAGTCGTAGCGAATGATTAAATCGATTTTTTTCCCTATTAGATGAGATAAATATGTTCATGGAAATAAATAACATGTGTGTTCCTGAATTGAAAGAGCCTTCATGAAAATGTGATCTCACGTTCTTAGCAGATTTAACTAGCCATCTGAATGCTTTGAACATTTCACTGCAAGGTAAAAATCTGCTAATTACTCATTTCATAGATCGAATACGAGCTTTTAAAATGAAATTGACACTTTGGGTGAGTCAGCTGGAAACAGGAAATCTAGCTCATTTTCCTAAATTATCATCCATGCAAGATGTTCACAAAGACTGAACGTTATTCACATAGTTTAGTTGCCCTTAAGGAAGAATTTGATCAACGCTTTCAAGATCTGACAGCACTAGACAGTGATTTTGATCTGTTCTCCTCTCCATATTCAGCGAATATTGAAGAGATTCGTCCTGAGCTGCAACTAGAACTTATTAACATGCAGTGTGGCAGAGAATACAGAGACAAATTTCAGAACAAGAAAAACATTTTGGAATTCTGCAGACACTTCCCTCAGGATAGATTTCCTCATTTGCACAAACTGGCGGCTACAATAATATCAATGTTCGGTTCCACGTATGTTTGTGAACAACTGTTCTCTGGAATGAAATTTAACAAGACGCGCCTGAGAAATGCATTGTCTGATCGAAATTTAAACTGCACGCTGTGCCTACGATGCACAAGAACAATTACTCCGAACATAGACGCAATCGTAAAGGGCAAAAAGTACAAGATAACCGAGAATCGCACACTTCAGTGACACCTTTTATTGTGTAACAGTTCACAAATTAATACGAATGTAGAGGCATACACTAAGCTAATAAAATTATGTGGCACGTGTACATTCTCCTTTATTTGTTTCATTTGTCGCAGTAGTAATTCGTGAGTGATATCCCTGCAGGTGGCCGCGGATTTATATTGACTGGCAGCAGCTGTTGTGTGCCCCACGTGACTCTCCCCACTCTCCGCTCTGGTCCGGTAGTGGGGGTAGCGTGCTCGCGCTGCTCCGTGCTCGCGCCTGGCTGCTCACAGCTTGCTCCGTGAGCACGTATGTTGTGAAGCCCTGCCACAGACGAACTAAAGGCAGGAAAACTAGTATTAGTCACAACTGTGTCTATTAATAACCACCAATCAATGAATCTTGACCTTATCCTTGAATCCTGACCTTATCCTTAGTGACAAAACACAATCTCATAATTTACCCTTACTGAAGTAGCAGCACCCAGATAATATTCTTTTCTCACCATTAGATAATAAGTTTGTTATAACTGTTCCCATGCACATTCCATAGACTCCTTGCCCCTTTAGCTCACCAGCCATTTTGTCCATATAACATAATGCTCTGTGCCAGTACTCATTTGTACACCGTTTTAGGCCTATAATTTTTTTATACTTTTAATCTTTAAGTACAAGGTAATACAAGATTTATTTGTTCAGAGATGCTTTGTGAATTTCTTTATGGTTGTGTTTTTGTATATCGATACTTCTTGTTAAAGGTCACATAACTTTGGGCAAGTGATCTTTGCACAGGAGATAAAGTTTTTCTCATGTGGTGTGTACTAACTTAGTCTGAAGTTGTCTGAGGATGGACTAGAAGGCTGAACACTAGTCCATAATGAACTATAAAATAAATATTATTGTGCAACCTCAATATTAAGTTTTTAATAAGTACCAAGAACCAGAAAGCACTGATAATGTGTTTTGTGAAAATATGGCACTTAGAATGTTTGACATTTCCATTCTTCATACAGTTACTAATGAAGTGCAGTTTATGAGAACTCTGGTGACTTATTGGTGGAAAACTACTTTCAGTCCATATATTTGTTTCTTAGCAGAATCAAATGTTGTGGATATTATTAACAACACTATGTAAAACTCTACATCTTCACATCTTACATGCAGTAATATCTTCACAATAAGTAAACAAGCTGATGTCAATGAATTTACAGTCAGCAAATAAATTTTCAGTTATTTTGTACAGCTGTGGACCACCAACAAGGTCTGTTCTTTCAGATATGAGAATAAGTGAAAATGAGGTTTAAATTCTGTGATTTGTTCTACAGCCTTGAGAATGAAATTAAGATAAGGGTTTAATAAACTGTTAACAGTGGGACCATCAGAGATGGGGCATAAGGTAAGGTAACGATGATCTCTTCCTTCAACTGTGGAGGCCCTCTGCTCATCGAGTTCCTCGAGCGTGGAACAACAATCAAAGTGAACTTCCATTAAGTCCAAACACCCAGGAATGCTTTCAGATGGAATATCCTTTTGCATGATAACACCCGCCCCACACTGGGAGGGGAGGGGATTAACATTGTCTCTTATGTTAAAAACAATGGTGAAAAGTTTCTGATTAACAAATAAGTTTATTAATCTCAAGTTATGTATCAATATTGTTGTACACCGAGGTGAAAAAAGTCATAGGATATATTCTAAATCATGTCAGACCTACTTTAGCCCAGCAAAGTGCAGCAGCTGGACATGGCATGGACTCAACAAGTTGTTGGAAGTCCCCTGCAGAAGTATTGAGCCATGCCGCTCCTATAGCCATTCATAATTGTGAAAGTATTGTGGGTGAATTGTGAAAGTATTGTGGGTGCAGGGTTTTGTGTATGAAATGAACTCTCAATTACGTCCAATAAATGTTTGATGGGATTCATGTCGGCCAATATGGATGACTAAATCATTCACATGAACTGTCCATAATGTTCTTCAAACTAATTGCCCCAGAAATTGTGCTCTGGTGACATGGCGCATTGTCATCCATAAAAGCCCCATCGTTGTTCCGGGAACATGAAGTCCCTGAATGGCAGCAAATGGTCTCCAAGTAGTTGAAAGTAACCATTTCCAGTCAATGATCAGTTCAGTTGGACCAGAGGATCCAGTCCATTCCTTGTAAACACAGCATTATGGAGCAACCACCTTGCACAATGACTTGTTGACAGCTTGGGTCCATGGTTCCATTGGGAGTGCACCACACTCCAACCCTACCATCAGCTCGCACCAACTGAAATTGGGACTCATCTGACCAGACCTCAGTTTTCTAGTCATGCAGAATCCAACTGATACGGTTATGACCCCCAGGAGAGGCGTTGCAAGTAATTTTGTGCTGGTAGCAAAGGCACTCATGTCACTCGTCTGCTGCCATAGCCCATTAACGCCAAACTTTGCCACACTGTGATAATGAATACATTCGTCATACATCCCTCACTGATACAGTTATTTCATGCATTGTTGCTTTTCTGTCAATACTGACAACTCTGCACAAATGCTGCTGCTCTTGATCATTAAGTGAAGGCTGTCGGCCACTGTGTTGTCCATGGTGAGAGGTAATGCTTGAAATTTGGTATTCTTGGCACACTCTTGACACTATAGATCTTGGAATACTGAATCCCCTAACAATTTCTCAAACGGTTAAAAAAAGAAAGACAGTTAAAACGTTGAAATGTACCATGCCTTTAGCTCCAACTGCCATTCAGCAATCAAAGTTTGTTAATTCCTGTCATGCAGTCATAATCAAGTCCGACACCTTTTTACATGACTCACATTAGTACAAATGACAGCTCCACCAATGCACTGCCCTTTTATACCTTGTGTACACAATACTAATGCCATCTTTGTATCTACATATTGCTATCCCACAACTTTTGTCACCTCAGTGTATTAATTTGATTTATGCAGTCTATAGAACTATTGTGTGTGTGTGTGTGTGTGTGTGTGTGTGTGTGTGTGTGTGTGTGTGTGTGTGTGTGTGGAGGGGGGTGGGGGGTGGCAAATGTCTCATTCATTCTTAATGGCTCTTTTTATGTTCTGGAAACCTATGGCAATATTCATATACAATTTGAAGCATATACTGCTTCTGTTTCTCATCATAAATTATTCTTGTAGTTCTCTATTAGGATCGTTTATCATTTTCAATTTCATGATTAGGTGCAGAGAGTTGACAAAATCTTCATTTCAGTCCCACTGTGAACAATCTTTTTGAAAGAAATTGTCACTCAAATCAAATCTTGTATGAATATCATTATTTTAATAGAAACAAACTGTTCCATACCCTTACTGACCATTTCTGGGGATTAATCAGTTCCTTCCTGAATGCTTTCACATCTTCATCGTATGGTATTTCTCATGATTAAATGCACCGATCATTTTCAGTTTTGAATCAGGAGACTAATTACGATCGAAGATGGGTAAGGTGGCAGAGGAGGATACATGAGCAATCAATGATTGTTGATTTTTGTAAACCTGTGTGAGACTGCATGATATACATACAACCTTATGTTTATAAAAGTTTTGAAAGAATACTGAAATCCAAATACAGTGTTTTGTTTTCAGACGGCATACAGGAACTCAGAAGGGGTTTTCACATACACAATGGGAATGAAAATACAAATATAACAAAATTTCATTCTCGTCTTATGAGCATAATTGAAATTTATCACAAAAATGAACTTATTCAAGCAACAAACACACCCTCCTCTTTTTTTTTATTATTTACAGATGGAAACCAGTTTCTTTCCTTTTTTTGAGGGGGGTGGGGGGGAGACCAAACACTGTCAGGAAAATTTTTTCAAAATTAATCATATAAGAGCCACCCTAAAGTGCATTCAAGTTGATTTGCTCTTGTACAACTGGATGGTTCTTTTTAAAATAAAAACTTTGTAGCCCTATGAGAGCTAAAATTTATCCAAGTTTCTATCTTCATTCACATAGAAAATCCTTTTCTGTGAAATTGTTTGAATCTTTTTGAAACATTATGTACCTTGGATGAGACCAAATAATAAAGAGCAAGTTAATTGTATATGTGGTGTAAATAACAGACACAATTTTGATCCTGCGGCCACTATGAATCATGACACAAAGAAATTGAAGGTATTAGGTACCAGTGGGCATTGATTTATTATATCAGTGGAGCAAGTTGAAAATTTATGCTAGACAGATTTGAACCCACAGGAGACCTGGGTTCAAATCCCAGTAAGGCACAAATTTTCAACTTGTCCTATTGATATAAATCAATGTCCATTTCAACTTGTCCTACTGATGTAAATCAATGTCCACTGGCAGCTAATGTCTTTAATTCCTTTGTATCTTCAAAGAGCAAGTTAGTCAGGGTAAATTGTTCTGCAACAGTTGGGAAACTAACCAGTCATCACATATCATACATAAATATATGAAGTCTTGACTGCAACGCGAGTATTAACAGACAGCTAACTTGCAGAAAGAATAGGAAGCCAAATGGGCATCCCCCCAACATCATCAAGAGCAGCCTAAGCTAATCTTACTGTATCATTTGCAGAGATGGAACTACTAGGAACTGAATTGAGAGTCACACTACAGCAAAATATTTGCTATACATTATGGGAATATTGATGACAATTCCCACTGAGGTTAGAGGTCTCTAGAGTAACCAGCAAAATCATTCAGTTTATAATCGTCATTCTGTTAACTATACAGTAACACAGCAATTACACACTACTAAATCCTACAGGAATCCAACGGCTTTCTAAATTATGAATTAAATTACATTAAGTGTGATTGTCTTAATATCATGTGTTATGCACTTCTAAAATTTTACAGAGCAAGAAATAAATGCAGTATGGGTGAAATAATACAGCATTTGCATTGTCTGCCAAATTCTTCAAAAAGGCTTTATAAATTGGTTGTGCATGAAAACTGTTATCCAATTTCATTTTGCTCTACTTCATTATAAACAAAATGGAGACTTTAAAATAAACACAAAATTCAGTTGACACTCCTACTTCGTGGAACATTATAATTTCACCTACTATCAGAATACACAAAATAAAATTGTGATTTTCCAATTTACGGCACTTTCTCTGGAGACAGTCACATATACAAATATAAGGGGTGACTCACCCAAAACTTGCAGCCTCCTACACACTTCTGAAATGGAATGTGCTATTGATATGCTGTCTTCACGGAAATGAAGTTTTGCCTAGGGTATAAAATTGCAACCCACATAAACATTTTAATAGTCACTAGGACAGGTATTTATTTTAAAAAGTCACACTGTTTTGTTTTGAAATACCTATCAGCAATAACAAATTGAAACAAGACTAAATTAGAAACTAGTCCTCCCCCCCCCCTCTCTCTCTCTCTCTCTCTCTCTCTCTCTCTCTCTCTCTCTCCTCCTCCTCCTCCTCCTCCTCTCCCCCTCCCCCTCTCCCTCTCTCTCTCTCTCTCTCTCTCTCTGGAAAATGTAATTAACAAGTGTTAACAATTCTCAAGAAGAAATGGAATAGGTCTTTCAAAGGTAGTGTTCCAAATGCCAGCCACCAGGTTCCATACAAGCTTCCTGTCTGCCACATGAAGATTGATACATACAGTCTAACATTTCATCAGAAATTTCAATACAGCCAGCTGCCATTATTTCATATTATCTAGTGTAGTGAATATATGTTTGTAAACAGCATCTCGCTGTTAAAAATTTTTCCCCCGATGAGAAAGCAGAAGTGCCACAACATGTCGTGGCATGGACTCGACTAATGTCTGAAGTAGTGCTGGATGGAACTGACACCATGAATTCTGCAGGGCTCTCCGCAAATTCGTAAGAGTACAAGAGGGTGCAAGGCATTCCAGATATGCTCAATAATGTTCATGTCTGGTGAGTCTGGCGGCAAGCTGAAACGTTTAAACTTAGAAGAGTATTCCTGGAGACACTCTGTAGCAATTCTGGGGGTGTGGGGTGTTGCATTGTCCTGCTGGAACTGTCCAAGTCTGTCAGAATACACAAGGGACATGAATGGATGCAGGTCATCAGACAGGATGTTTACGTATGTGTAATCTGTCAGAGTCATATCTAGACGTATCAGGGGTCCCATATCACTACAACTGCACAAGCCCCACACCATTACAGAGCCTCCACCAACTTGAACAGTCCCCTGCTGACATGCAGCATCCATGGATTCATGAGGTTGTCTCCCTACACATACACGTCCATCCAAAAAAAAAATTACAATTTGAAACGAGACTTGGCCATCCAGGCAACATGTTTCCAGTCATCAACAGTCCACTGCCGGTGCTGACAGCCCTAGGCGAGGCATAAATCTTTGTGTCGTGCAATCCAAAGGCCCAGATTAATGATGTTTCATTGAATGGTTCACATGTTGACACTTATAATGGCCCAGCATTGAAATTTGCAGAAGGGTGGTTGTTCTGCCACATTGAACGGTCTCTTCAGTCGTCGTTGGTCCCAATTTTGCAGGATCTTTTTCCGGCCACAGCAATGTTGGAAATTTGGTGTTTTACCAGATTCTGATATTCACGGTGCAGTGGTGAAATGGTTGCACAGGAAAATTGTCACTAACTCACTACCTCGGACATGCTATGTCCCATCACTCATGTGCTGACTGTAACACCATGTTCAAACTCACTTAAACCTTGATAACCTGCCATTGTAGAAGTAGTAACCGGTCTAACAACTACACCAGACACTTGCTGTCTTTTATACGTATTGCCACCCGCAGTGCCATATTCTGCCTGTTTACATGTCTCTGTATTTGAATACGCATGCCTACACCAATTTCTTTGGCACTTCAGTATATCTTTCAATTGTTTTAAAAATAAAGTGTTCATAGAAAATTCTTTTTAGTTTTGAAGTGTACTTATTTCATGTCTCTTCAGGAGCCACCTAATCTTCCCTGTTACTGTTGAGATTATGGAATGTTTCACAGGATTCATTTAGGAAGGATACCTCTATCCATATCAAGCCTACTAACTACATACAGTACCTGTAATTTGACAGTTGTCACCTCTTCCATGCCAAAAAATTACTGCCTTTTAGCCTGGCCATCTATGGAAGGCGTATATGCAGTGATCAGAGTTCTCTTGCCCAGTATGCTGAAGGTCTCATAAAGGCCTTCAGAGGAGCCCTATCCCCTAAGCCTAGTCCACAAGCATATTTCCCATGCCATATCTTCACACTCCTCTAATTCTCCCATGAGCAAGATGTAAAGAAATGCCGACCTCATCCCCCCATGTTGTTCACCAGACAATCGAAGACCCAGGTGCAAGACTTGCAAAACTTGCCCACCAAACACATCCTATTCCAGCCCTGTCACAAGTTTATCCTATCCCATCAGAGGGAGGGCCATCTGTGAAAGCAGCAATGTCATCTATCAGCTCTACTGCAATTTCTGTACAGCATTTTATGTGGAAATGATATCCAGCTGTCCACCAGAATGAATGGCCACTGTCAAGCTGTGGCCAAAAGCAGACTGGCCCAGTGGCAGAATGTACTGCAGAACACAACATGCTCAAGTTCAATGGCCGCTGTACAACCCGCGCCTTCTGGATCCTTCCCTCAAGCACCAGCTTCTCTGAATCACACAGATGGGAGTTATCCTCATGGCCACAATTGCCACTAACCCACTGCAGTCATACCCTCTACTCAACAGTTTCCCCTTCCCCTGTTCTTTCCTGTCACCCCCTCCCAAACCATGCAAATAGTCATCGTGCACTGCACCAACTCGTTGGCTCTGGTGCTAATGTGTCATATTCCTATCTCACATACGTGTTGTCTCTTTACACAGCCATGTACCACTCTTCAAACTCTCCTCCCAATTCCTGCCTCTACCCACCCATCATATCTGTCTACCTGCTGAACTGTAGCCATGACACTGTGTGTTCAGTTGGCACAATGTAGCTGCACTGGTTCATGTGTGTGTGTGTGTGTGTGTGTGTGTGTGTGTGTGTGTGTGTGTGTGTGTGTGTGTGTGTGAGAGAGAGAGAGAGAGAGAGAGAGAGAGAGAGAGAGAGAGAGAGAGAGAGATTCATCAGAAAGCTAGCAAAGTTTTCATTCTATTTTGTGTGCGGCTATGACAATGTTTCTACTATTTGTTGAATGGTCTCTTTTACTCCTGAACTACATAAAACAATAGTAAGCTACACATTCACTTTTTGTAGATCTAACATTGAAATACTGAACTTACTTCTTTCATTCATTTATTTATTCCTTTTCCTGCAGCTGCTGTAGCACATTACCCACTTATGGATTGCAAATCCCACAATCAAGTGCAATTCTTATTATAATTAATTAGGTTCCGAAAGTGAAAAACTAAGTTGGTCATCAGACAATGTAGGAGTAACTGTCGCACTATAAAACGTTCAGCAATGTGGGGCTATGCCCCATGAGCTGTCTCTGCCTGAAGATCCATGAGAACAACTACACTTCAATTTCTTGGAAACATGTCTTAAGAATTAACTGGCTTGTAGTAGCAGATTACTTATGTAATTTCCCTTTCCTTGTCCATATGTGAACCATAACTACAGTCAATGCCCCAGCCAAAACTGAAGAAGAGACCAGAAATCATCAACTACAGCAGCTGAGAGCAACAACTGCTACACCACCTGCTTTCAGCAGCTGCACACATGCACAATCTGTGCCCTCACTCACAACCAGCTCCAGATGAGGATTTCTAAGGCAATGGGTGGGACTTGATGGAGACTAGGCCCCACCGTTGACCACTATTTCCCCTTGGCCACAGCTTAGTACAAGTGATTCTACAATGGTTGTTAACTTCTTGAGGAAAGGGTCCACAGAAAGTCCATATCATTTGAAAGGCATGTTAAATTGTATCAAAATATTAACACTTATGAATGTTTCCGGCACAATATGTGCACCATAAAATTTCTGTTGCAGATTGTGAAAATTGTGGTACACCATGTCCCACACTGCAAATCCAAGAGGAAGTGACAAATGAAACCATCCACACAACTGATGTAAACGCATTAGTGGTAGTATCAAAGAGCCATTAATTTTAGTTGAGATATCTTCAATGCCTCTCTCCCTTCTTACCAATCCAACCACAGACCAGGTGTTACCATCACTAAGGTTCAGTTAAAGCAAAATAGATCTCATCTCCCACAACAACTCCACCAGGTGGTACTACACCACTGTGCTTTGCTTTCCTCTTACTACAGACATTACCAGGACAATCCAATCATCTGCTCTTGGGCTTAAATGTCAGCTGAACGTCACGTCAGTTTCACTCTCAAAGTATTTTAAGTGATACAGACATAACGACCTGTGAATTTTGTATTTTGTATGTCTTGTATATCTGGTCTTCTGTTTTGAGCGTTTCTATCAGGCTGATAAACTCTGGGTATTCCTAAGAGTATCCCTAGAACTGCTATTTGATTCAATAGTTGTAAAGTTTATACTGTTACACGCTAAATGTATCTAGCACAGCTCTATGATGCTTATACTTCACAGACAATAAAGGAATATTAAGTATGACATAGTGTGCAGTCTTTTAGACATAGAACTTGGATGCCAACTGGCCGCCGTAGAGACTGAGCCCAAGTCATTCACTTACGGTGGCCACTAAAACTGGCCACCCTCCAGGCCATATGCACAGTTTGACAACACTGTAGGATGCAGAAATGTCTGGAGGAAGTGCTGTCTCTTTCTCACTCTGTTACACTGCTGTATCAGCTCGCCCTCTAGTGGTAAATGTCACAAACACAAATCGTGAGTTTGGGTCCACACATTCCCCAATTTTTTTAAATCGCATTTCAGCTGTCTGCTCTTTATCAGACTGATGGAACCTTGCAGACAATTTTCTTCACTTTTTAGCCCACTGGTAATAGCAAGAACTTCTAGAAACAGTTCTGTGAAACAGCTCATGGCTGCATCAGGATCAGAACAGTTCACACTTGAGAGTTTCCTCATCCTACAATGGGGTTGTTTGGGGGACAAGACCAAACAGCGAGGTCATCGATCTCATTGGATTAGGGAAGGACAAGGAAGGAAGTAAGCCATGCCCTTTGAGAGGAAACATCCTGGCATTTGCCTGGAGCAATTTAGGGAAATCAGAGAACACCTAAATCAGGATGGCCAACAGCTACTGGCCACACATCACCCACTGTCTGACACCATGACCATGGCCCTATGCTTGTGTTTATGAACTGTCATTTTCATGTCTGAAGTTCTAATATTAATCTTATTGTAAAATAGAGTTGCACGTGGAAAAAAATTATTGACATAGTGTTCACCTTGGGATTAATAGAGAGATGAAGGCAGCATTGCTTGCTTTGAGTTTACTAGAGAGGTGAAGGTAGCAGTGGTAGCTTGAATCTCTTATACAATGTTTGGGATAAGTGCTTTTGGGCAAAACAAGCCAGAATTTTTGTTTTTTTTTCTTTTCTTTTCAAGAAAGATCATTCTGACATGAATGATTTTTCAATATCAGGGTGTATACATGGACAAGGAAAAAAAATTCCCGGATTTTCCCGGTTGAAAATACACTTTCTCCTGAGTGAAAATACACTTTTTCCATGTTAAGTGACAGTATACTTTTCCTTGGCACTGTAAAACTTATCAATCCTTTGAATGTTTATGGTTTTATACACCAACGTAGAATTTCCCGGCACTTTAGAAAACAAAACTCAGGGAGAAAAAACATGTTTTGGAAAGATCTTTGATGTGCAGCAACAAGTACGCTGCATATTTTCATGTTACAAAGGTATAAATTCAAACTGCAGTAAACACCGCATGTTACTTTCTGAGGCACTGAAATCAAGATTGTATGCCAGTTGTAGCTAATGTCACATGATCTCACCAGCTGATGACAGCATAGGACACGTGATGTAGTCAGCCAATAGCAAGATCACTCTTCAGGAGCAAGCACACACAAATAAGAAAAGTTAATGGTTTAAATTAATATACATAGTGTTGCTACAAGAAAAACAAAGCTTTCACATATAATATTGGTCTCTAAGATTAATAAGCTGCAAGAGAAGCTAAGCTTCTACATATAATGTTGATCTTTTTTTAACCATGTGTGTTACAGACAAAAACGTACCAGTAAAATTTTTAATAATGGCGTAAATGTCTGATCTTCTGGGCTCAAAATTCTTCTAGATGGTCATCCTCAAAGAGTTGATTTTTAAATGAGAGTCAAACGCTCTGTGATTTAAGAAATTAATCGTACATTCTCGCACATAGTTCACCTTGCATAAAAGGAAATTTACTTTGAAAGTAATGCTTTTCAAACCACCATTCGCAATATTTTCCCGTGACCAGTTAGAAATTGGTTCATTTCAACAGTTGTCAGAGAGTGCCAGATAACAGGCATTACTGCACTTGCACAGCTACGATAACACAGGAAGCCCATATGTTTGTACACGTAACACATTAAAAGATCTTGCATTATGTCATAAAAGAAACAAGACATCAGAGGATACTTCAAGAACACCAGAAATTCATGAACCATACTAAAATGCATAATTCAGCTGAAAGTGCACATTCGTATATCCAGATTTGGATGTAAATTTTCTTGAGTGCCAGTACTGTATCATCTCATGTTTGGTTCTTTATTATGGCATAATGCCATACAAGCTAGAAGATGGAAAATGTGCACTTGAAATGCAGCGAACAGTTGAAACTAGCCAACAGTGTGAAATTAAACACTTTGTTTCAAATAAATTGACTGCCTTAGCACAAAAGATTAATAAAAGCCACATCTCTTTAGCAAACTGACAAAAATAACTTCATTGTTCTGCAATGCGATTAATGCTGGACTGTCAAAAAGGTGGAAATAAAACCTGAAACTAATAACATATTTTAGCTTTCCGTAATGATGCGAACATATTTTAATTCATTTGATAGTTCCCGGCCACAGAAATCCATTTTGGTTTCATTTAATGCGAGAGCAATAAATGAAGAGGAAACAGAAAAATCACTAAATGTAAACAAGGGTCACGTGGAGACTACCCACCTCCCCACTACAACTCACACTGGTCTGTGCATCATCCTCGGTTCCACGATATTTCCGAACCAGGGAAATATTACATAGTGGTGCCCAGTCACACATCTGTAGCCAGAAGACGGAGAAGGTACTACCACAGTCTAACATAACAGTTGCGACACTCACTGCTGTAAAAGTTGTTACCCTTTGACAGATGGAATGACACTAGCACTCCAAGCGGCGAGAAAGGTGAACGTCAGATGCATCATAAGCATAATATTTGTTTTGCATACATTTCCTATGTAATTTACAAAATATTTGAGTTATTTTCTTGCTTCTAAGGGTTTATGTAGTATCAGAAGGCATAGATGTTTCTAAAAATGATTCTAAAATAAGTGCAAGTATGGACAAAAACCATGAATAGAGTGGCAAACAACAACTCATTCGTGAAGAAACACTTGTGATGTTAGATAGAATTGCAACATACCACGTTGATATCAAAAGAATATAAACACACAGATTCACACTTAAGAAGCACAGGTTTTAGTCATTGTCACCTGTTGCCACACGTACAACCTTCATCTTTATATTATCCTAAGTGGGACAAGCAACTGCCAAATAGTGGGAGAAATACATTGAAAACATTAGATGAGCTGATTACCCTACATTTCACACAAAATCAAATATTTTCGTCTTTCCATCTTGCAGCACTTTTCTGTTTCAATGGCATGCTAATCTGGCTTAAAAACAAGTCAAGGGCATCTTTTTTTTAACTATCAGGATCCTATAGTCTTCAGCATTCATTTGTCCTTGTTCACTTGATACTTCTGATACAGTTTATGTTGCTGTCTGTATTTAAATTGATAAGCACTTTCCTTGTCCCATAATAGTTTTGCACGAAGTCTAGCGATCTGCACATTCTGACACTGCACACACTTTTGTAAGACACGAATAACTGTGTTTAATCTAACCACTTCATCATCAAAGCAGGTCTGTGTTGATGATTCACACGAATTTGGCACTGATACATGGAGAGTTGAACTGGCTGCTGCTCTGTCATAGGACTGTTTTACAGCTTTACATGATTCCAAAATAAGTGCAAGTATGGACAAAAACCATGAATAGAGTGGCAAGCAACAACACATTGGTAACTGCCGTCTGATTCACATCTGCTGTGCAGCGAGCTACATTAATTTAAGTATTAACTGTATTTTTCTTACTTGTCACTTCTTCTTCCGTGTGTTTTTGCTTTTAGGGAGCTTTAATTTTTGAGTACTAGTAATAGTGTTCCATAGATTCCGTGTTTGTTTTGAATACAGTCAGAGAGAGACCCTTTAGTCAGCTGTTGTGCTAGTTGTGCTAGTGTTTGTTTTGAATACAGTCCAGAGACAGGTAGCACTTATTTTCATTGTTTTCAACAAGAAGTGTCTAGTAACCACAGTTTAGTCAGCTATCAGCCACCCTTAGTGAATTAGCAGTCTAGTTAAAAGTTGATTAACTCTCTACAGTAAATTGTTGATTCCTCAGGATGGATAGAATGTGTGACTGTTGTGCACGGGCGCAGGAGGAGCTGGCCACTGTTCGCGAACAGCTGAACATGTTGACGGCCGTGGTCAGCCGTCTTCAGGCTGCTGCCTCAGAGTGTAGCGGCAGTGGGGAGTCTGGTGTGTCGCGTGGTACACCCCAGGGGTTACATGCTTCAGCCACAGTCCCTGCTGTCAAGGCATCTTCGCAGGTACCGGGCACAGTTGGGCCACCCTCTCCCCAAGGGGAGTGGTGGGTTCAGCGGCGTTCACGGCGCACGAGGCAGAGGGTCAATGTGGAGGCTGGCCGTGTGGCATCGCCCGCTCTGCCTGTGAGTGGACATGTGCCCACTCCTTTAGCAAGATCCGAGTAGGCACACGGGGGGAGTGGTTTATTAGTGATTGGGAGCTCCTACGTTTGGCGGGTGATGGAACCCCTTAGGGAAATAGCGGAAAGGTCGGGGAAGAAGGCCAGTGTTCACTCTGTCTGCTTGCCGGGGGGTCTCATCTGAGATGTGGAGGAGGCCCTGCTGGCGGTGATACAGAGCACTGGGTGCACCCAACTGCATACTGTTGCTCATGTTGGTACCAATGACTCCTGCCGTCTGGGTTCAGAGGTCAACCTCAGTTCGTACAGGTGGTTGGAGGAGTTGGTGAAGGCGGAAAGCCTCGCTCATGGGGTGGAATCTGAACTAACTATTTGTAGTGTCATTCCCAGAATTGATCACGGTCCTCTGGTTTGGAGCTGAGTGGAAGGCTTAAACCAGAGGCTCAAATGATTCTGCGGAGATCTGGGGTGTAAATTACTCAACCTCCACTATCGGGTGGAGAAATGTAGGGTCCCCCTGAATAGGTCAGGCATGCACTACATGCAGGAAGTGGCTACAAGGGTAGCGGAGTACATGTGGAGTGCACATGTGGGTTTTTTAGGTTAGAGAATTCCCTCCCTAGGCCCGACAAGACGCCTCCTGAGACACGACAAGGTAATAGTAGGCAAAACACATCAGGGAATAACAATATTAATGTTGTAATAGTAAACTGCAGGAGCATCTATAGAAAGGTCCAGAACTGCTCTCATTAATAAACGGTCACAATGCCCACATAGTACTAGGGACAGAAAGTTGGATGAAACCAGATGTAAACAATAATGAGATTCTAAACTCAGATTGGAATGTATACTGCAGAGACAGGCTGGACAGTGAAGGGGGAGACGTGTTTATAACAATAAAAAGTGCAATAGTATCGAAGGAAATTGATGGAGATCCCAAAGGTGAAATAATTTGGGTGAAGGTCACGGTCAGAGCAGGCTCAGACATGGTAATTGGATGTCTCTACAGGCCCCCTGGCTCAGCAGCTGTTGCGGCTGAGCACCTGAAGGAAAATTTGGAAAATATTTCGAGTAGATTTCCTGACCATGTTATAGGTCTGGGTGGAGATTTTAATTTGCCAGATATAGACTGGGAGACTCAAATGTTTATAATGGGTGGCAGGGACAAAGAATCCAGCGAAATGTTTTTAAGTGCATTATCTGAAAACTACCTTGAACAGTTAAACAGAGAACTGACTCGTGGCGATAACATATTAGACCTTCTGGTGACAAACAGACTTGAACTATTTGAAACAGTTAACACAGAACAGGGAAACAGTGATCATAAAGCGGTTACTGCATCGATGATTTCAGCCATAAATAGAAATATTAAAAAAGGTAGGAAGATTTTTCTGTTTAGCAAAAGTGACAAAAAGCAGATTTCAGAGTACTTGATGGCTCAACACAAAAGTTTTGTCTCAAGTACAGATAGTGTTGAGGATCAGTGGACAAAGTTCAAAACCATTCTACAATATGCATTAGATGAGTGTGTGCCAAGCAAGATCATAAGAGATGGAAAAGAGCCACCGTGGTACAACAACAGAGTTAGAAAACTCCTGCAGAAGCAAAGGGAACTTCACAGCAAACATAAACATAGCCAAAGCCTTGCAGACAAACAAAAATTACACAAAGTGAAATGTAGTGTGAGGAGGGCTATGCGAAAGGCATTCAATGAATTTGAAAGTAAAGTTCTATGTACTGACTTGGCAGAAAATCCTAAGAAATTTTGGTCTTGTGTCAAAGCGGTAGGTGGATCAAAACAAAATGTCCATACACTCTATGACCAAAATGGTACTGAAACAGAGGATGACAGACTAAAGGCCAAAATACTAAATATCTTTTTCCAAAGCTGTTTCACAGAGGAAGACTGCACTGTAGCTCCTTCTCTAGATTGTTGCACAGATGACAAAATGGTAGGTATTGAAATAGATGACAGAGGGATAGAAAAACAATTAAAATCGCTCAAAAGAGGAAAGGCCGCTGGACCTGATGGGATACCAGTTCAATTTTACACAGAGTACGCGAAGGAACTTGCCCCCCTTCTTGGATAATAGTACTGAAATTCAGGAGGATCTGCAATGAACTGACGCATGGTGCAGGGAATGGCAATTGAATCTCAGTGTAGAAAAGTTTAATGTGCTGTGAATATAAAGAAAGAAAGATCCTTTATCATTTAGCTACAATATAGCAGGTCAGTAACTAGAAGCAGTTAATTCCATAAATTATCTGGTAATAGGCATTAGGAGTTATTTAAAATGGAATGATCATATAAAGTTGATCGTCAGTAAAGCAGAGGCCAGACTGAGATTCATTGGAAGAGTCCTAAGGAAATGCAATCCGAAAACAAAGGAAGTAGGTTACAGTACACTTGTTCATCCATTGCTTGAATATTGCTCACCAGTGTGGGATCCATACCAGATAGGGTTGATAGAAGAGATAGAGAAGATCCAACGGAGAGCAGCGCACTTCGTTACAGGATCATTTAGTAATCGCGAAAGCGTTACGGAAATGATAGATAAACCCTAGTGGAAGACTCTGCAGGAGAGACACTCAGTAGCTCGATACGGGCTTTTGTTGAAGTTTCGAGAACATACCTTCACCAAGGAGTCAAACAGTATATTGCTCCCTCCTACATATATCCTGCAAAGAGACCATGAGAATAAAATCAGAGAGATTAGAGCCCACACAGAGGCATACCGACAATCTTTCTTTCCACGAACAATACGAGACTGGAATAGAAGGGAGAACCGATAGAGGTACTCAAACTACCCTCCACCACACACTGTCAGGTGGCTTGCAGAGTATGGATGTAGATGTAGATGTAGATGTACATGAATTGTCGAATCTTTCTGGCAGTTTCCTCTTCATCGTCAGTTGAGGTGGCTCATTTTGGATGTCAAACAGTGTGGGTACTGCATTCCACATGAGTTTATTATTGTCTGCGTTCATGAACTGGTTTTGTTCGAAATGTAGCAAAAAAAACTTAATTTTATTATACAGGTAAACTGGGTCTTTTTTCAGAAGGTCTTCTCTTCTGCTATGAACTAGCCATTTTCTGCTCCTAACATGAAACATTAATCATTAATACAAATGTAGTTTGCAAGTGAATCCTGATGATAAAGTTTAGTAAGATGATGGTATATACCTGTCAGGATCCTTAGGAAACCTAAAAAAAAAGACAGCTGTGGTGTCTTCTTCCTGTTGTTGCTGCAATTTATCGCACTACAAATGCTCCCACTTGTAAAAACCATTGTAGAAATCAAAATAAACAACTACTATTCACTTTCACGGTCGCGCTGAACTCAACAGTTTAACTTACTGGCCGCTTGGGGCACTGCTGGCGCGGTAGGCAACAAAATCGGCGTGAAGTGTCGCGACTGTTATGTTAGACTGTGGTACTACTCATATGCAACTCAAATGCGCATGCACAAGAACCCGCCCGCAACTGCTCAAATGAATCTAATGTAAACAGCTGTCACGGCACGCTCATCAGAGGCAATTTGTTGTTAGGAAGGATTGTATAGTCTTCCTAAAGCCTTTGACACACTTTGCTGTTAGCAGACGCTTGTATGAGCACTGTGTTTTGTTGCTGTATATGGCGCATTTCCTTTGTGACTTAAGTTTTATTTTTTTCCCCCCCTCTCGTTTATGTTTTGTTGCTGCAGTATTATTCTGCAGAAGCAAGATACAGTAATATCCTTTGTTAGAGTATTGGTTCTTACCAATCAAAATCACAAAAATTTAACTGAAAACTAAAACAATGAAAAATTCCCAAGTTTTTCCCGGTTTTCTCCCGGATAAAAATATTCCCAAGTTTTTCCCGAATATCCCGGTTGTCCCAGGCCATATACACCCTGAATATTCAGAAAGTCTTGATAAATGACATTTGATGAACTGCAACCATTTAACCATTGTATGACATTCACATTCTATAGGCACGGTTCAGAAGTCTGGTTTAGGTGTACTGCAAGCACTAATTCAAAGCAACAAAAACTATGGGAGTGAATATTGCTGCATATTCACTTGAGTGTCAGTAGTTTGCTCATTGAGCAATCCTCCTGCAATATTGCTACTAGTGACTGACACATTTATGTTAACTTCTTAAAAAGAAATTAATGGCTGAACCCTAGCAAATGACATATACTCGAGCAAAGGACAGTGTGAACGTAGTATTTTCCATCTGGGGGCTCAAATAGGGTGTTGCACTCTACAGACTCGTCCAAAAGGGTGTATCCATTGCAGGTAGTATCTGTTGCCAACAACTAAGACACCTTTCAGTCATAGTGTAAGAAAATGACCAACAAAACCTGCATCAAGTGTTGCTACTACACAGTAATGCACTCTGCTGATTTCACAAACTAAACTGTCCAGGAGTTTGTTTAGCGAGTCCTCCATCAGACATTTAATTCTTCTGGTCTTAAGCCCTCAAATGTTTACCTTTTCAACTCCTTATCTAACAACTATAATGAAAATTCCTGTTCAGACAAATACGCAGTTCAAAACAAGTTTGACAACATCTTTTACCTCAGAACCAGCTGGTTCTTACAGGCATGGAATCAATAAACAACCTGAGCAATGTCAGATTGTTTTAGATAATACTTAAGAATATACAATGGTACCCCAGAAGGAATGGTCAATATTCAGGGACATGGCAAAAATAATCATTCAAAGCAGAAAAGTCTAGTAAACATGGACTCTAAAATGCACACCTTAAGAGCTGTGAGCACTTGTTCAGTAGCAGAGAAGAGTTCCACAGTTCTGAAGATGAATGAATGCTCACAGCTCCTAAGGTATACACTTGAGAGCCAATGTTTGCTACACATTTTTTGTTTCAAAATGTTTTTTTTTCTATCATATCTCTGAATACTGAAACTTACTATTGGGGCAACCTGTATTGTTGATAATTTCTCTCTGATGTTTACCATTGTGTTGAATAAACATCCTTGTGTTTTGCATTCACTGATCTTTTCTAATAATCTTCTTTGCACATTTTTGTTGAGGTCTCTGTATTTGGGTCCCTCTCTCTCAATGTTTCTTCTTTCTTCTATTAGCTGCTCAGTTTCGAAACTGAATCACTGATTTCGTTCTGTTTTTTTGTGCTCAGTGACTTTTTTTTACTGCTGTCCAACTACTGCTGGTAATTTCTGTTGAGAGTTTGTTCAGCTCCATTCCTCTTAACTTTTCTGCTGGTGGTTAAGAAAATTCATCATTTGTCATCTCTGGTTTTGAGTTTGAAGTCCAACATTTCCAATGAATGGTCTTCTGTGGACGTCACTCCAATTTATGTATTAAAATCGCCAAGTATTTAGGAAAATATGGTAGTTTTTTAATCTTTTGCTGTTGACCAATACTCGTACAACTGCTGTAGTTCTTCAATATTGAAGTGGAAGTAGCTGCATAGGGAAAAATAATCTGAATGCTAATCTTACAGTTCAACTTAAGGGTTACGTAATCAGCCTGTCTGAAATGTATGTTGTCTTAATGAGAAGATGTTCCCTGCTGTTGAGAATTAGCTGGGCTAGGTTACCAATCTGCGAATTTACATCCAAGTTATTCTGTAATAGAAGGTGCCCAGATTTGAGGACAATAGCTGCTCATTTCACTGATTCCAAATGTGCCGTATTTGATGTTTTGCAATTCATGTTCCAAACAGTCGAGATGTCTGCATCTACATCTTCATACATATTCCATAAGGCATTATACAATGCATGGCAAAGGGTAATAGATACCAATACTAGTCATTTCCTCTTCCTTTTCCACTCACAAATAGACCAAGATAGAAATGACTTTCTATAAGCCTTTGTATGAGCCCCAATTTCTTTCATCTTATTCTCATGGTCCTTATGTGAAATGTACAATGGCAGTAGTGTAATCATTCTGTGGTCAGACTCAAATGCAGCTTCTCTGAATTTCCACAATATTGCCTCACGAAAAGAGCATCATCTCCCCTCCAGGGATTCCAATTTCAGCTCATGGCTGCTGATCAAACTTACTGTAACAAATCTAGCAGTACCCCTCTGAACTACTTTGAAGTTTTCCTTTAATCCTACCTGGTGGGATCCCCAAAATGCCCATACTACTCAAGAATGGCTTACAGTAGCATTCTATATCCCATCTCCTTTATATATGAGCTACACTTTCCAAAAATTCTCCCAATGAAACAAAGTCTAGTATTCGTCTTCCCTACTAGCAATCTGACATGTTCATTCAACTTCGTGTTCCTTTATAATGTTAAGCCTACATATTTTTTTGATGTGACTGTGTCCAGCAATACACTAATAATGCTGTATTCAAATATTACAAGATTCTTTTTTTACTACTCATCCACCTTAACTTATATTATTCTACATTCAGAGCAAGCTGTCATTCATCACGCCAACTAGAAATCTTGGTTAAGTCACCTTGTATCCTCCTACAGCCACTCAACAATGAGATTTTCCTGCATGCAATAATAATAATAATAATAATAATAATAATAATAATACTATTCCTATTATCATTATTTTATGGCAACAACAACAATGATAGGTGACTTTATTATTATTATTATTATTATTATTATTATTATTATTTATGGGTGAGATCACTAAACAGCAAGGTCACCAATGCCCTTGCATTAATCGTATACTGATGAGCATCGTGAAAATATAGTAAAAAATAACTATAAAACAGAAAACCAAGTCGCATTCTTCCACAAGAACTGAAAAGAAATCTCAATAAGGCGATTATCAGAAAATCCCATAACAAAATCCTGATGAAACATAGCAGAATAACTAGATAAAATCATGGATAAAATACCAGTAAAGACATGTTTAAAAAGGGACAGATGACTGTGGCTGGATGACTACTTATTAATATTGAGTGACCCAAGTCACACTGTGAAACATTAAAATCTCACACCCAATTTTATGTGAGAAATTCCAGACAGCACACAAAATCTTAAAACATGAACACCACTTGCCTCATTGTCATTTAAAATAGAGGCCAGGCCCTGTGGAGACCCATCTCAACACTCACATCATAATATAAAACACACACAATTAAAATATGTCTGATTGATAGCTGTGTCCTGCACCTGTGTCATATTGCACGCTCCTCATGATACAAGAGAAAGCCACTGAACCTCTCACCAACACAAGGCCTTCCTGGTCATAAAAGGGGTGACAGCCTGCAAGGGGACTGAACAGTGAGCAGGAGATGGAAGGGCTCTAGCCTCCTCTGCAGCTGAATCAATGAGTTCATTTAGAAAATGATTTCCTTGTCTTGCCTTTACAAGACGAGAGTATCCTGCACTTCTTGCACCATCCAATCTGCTTGGCATGGCTGACCAATAGCAAGGAGGACACTTTGAGAATCTGAGCAGACAAGGAATTTCTTGTCATGACACCATCTCATCTGTGCCACTGCTCTCAAGGTAAGAAAACATTCCACATAATTAACTGAAAATTGCTTTGGTAGCCCAATCCTGAGGGCAATGCTGAGTAACAATACAGAGCAACTGATAAAATTCCAATGCTTAGACCCATCTGTGTAAACAGTAATAAAACTGGGTGACTATGTAAAATCTAGTAAAATTAATTTTGAAAATATAGTCTGGGATACAAGCTTCCTGTAAGCAGTCAGTTCTAAAAGTAATATCGGCCTCATTTGTAGCAAGGGGGATGCCATGCTCCACCCCTGTCTTTGGATGTTAATACCTCCACCTGTAGTAACTCAAGGCTCTCCCTTGCATAGATCTCAAATGGCATTGCTGCCTGTAGCTGGTGACTGAATAGCCATCCCAGTAGTGGCTATGCAACATAGCAGAATGCTGGTGATGTAGGACAGGATAAAGCCCTACATGCTTGGCATACCCCAAGAAGAATAATTCTAAAAGTAATATCGGCCTCATTTGTAGCAAGGGGGATGCCATGCTCCACCCCTGTCTTTGGATGTTAATACCTCCACCTGTAGTAACTCAAGGCTCTCCCTTGCATAGATCTCAAATGGCATTGCTGCCTGTAGCTGGTGACTGAATAGCCATCCCAGTAGTGGCTATGCAACATAGCAGAATGCTGGTGATGTAGGACAGGATAAAGCCCTACATGCTTGGCATACCCCAAGAAGAATAATTTGAATGGGCACTGAGGCTCACCAGCCTCCGCACAAAGGCTAGCAACAGGACTTATGGGATAGGTCCTTGTTGACAGCCTAATACCCTCATGGTGAACTGCTCCTGAGGTATGAAGACTTTGCTGACTCATAAGCCTGGCATCCTTATTCAAGCTGAGGTTGCACAAAGGCCTTATAACATTGGAGTAGACATGCCCTGTTGGCTCCCCAGGACCTACAACTGACACATTTACGGATGTTTAAGGCCTTGAGACATCTCAACTTCAGTTTTTTAAGGTATGACAGCCATGTCAGCTTCTCGTCAAAAGTGAGGCCCAGATATTTCAACTTTCCTTAAAAGTGAGAATGGTATCCTCCAGTTTTAAAACAGGTAAATTAAAAACACAGCAAGAGTGATTAAAATAAATACAGTTTTCCACACAGATTTTAAAACCTGTGGTGTAAGGCCATTCCTCCAACTGCCTGATTGTCAATTGCAATTGTCAAGCAGCTGTTGAAAGGGTGGAGGATGCACAGAAGATGGAGAAGTCTTCCACAAACAAGGAACACCACACTGTGGATGTAATATTGTTTATTGCAAAGGCGAATGCCGAGACACTTAAAACACTCCCTTGAGTGACAACAATCTTCTGCTTAAAACGGACATTCCCAACCTTGTATTTAAAATACCTGCCCGAGAGGAAGGATCCTAGGAAGGTGGGTAGAAGTCCACGGAGCCCCTACTGATAGAGCTGCAACAAAATATTATGCCATCAGTTAGTATCATAGGCCTTTTTCAAACTGAAGAAGACACCAATAAGGTGTTGTTTATGAAGGAAATCTTGTTGAATTGCTTCTTTGAGCAGGGCCAGGATATCAAGTGTGGAGTGACACCTCCTGAACACACACACTGGGAGTGACTTAGTAGTGACCTGGTTTCGAGAACCCACACTATGTGCCGATCGACTATTTGCTCCAGTGTCTTCCCTATGCAGCTTATCATGGTAATGCTACAGTAACTACCAGGGTTCATCCAATCTTTCCCTGGTTTTAAAATTGGGATTAAAATATATTCTTTCCATGATCTGGGAAAGACTTCCATCGATAAAATTTCATTGAAGAGCTGGAGGAGTACCTCCTTCAACAATGGGTCAAACTGTTTCAACATGCTGTGTGTTATCGGGTCATGTCCGAGCATTGTATCACGAGCTGTTGACAATGCAGAATCCAACTCACAAAGAGAGAAAGGCTGGATGTATTCCTCCATACTGGAAGAACAGAAATCAAAATCAGCCTTCTCCTGTTTCTCCCAATATTGATGGAAAGCTGGATCCTGGATAGAATCGGCCATAAGGGATTTATAAGATTCAGTCATTGCCTGAGATATGTCAGCAATGTTAGGAGAAACACCTGCTCTTGTACAGCTGCTAATAGTGGTCCTGAGATGCTCCTTGAGATCCACCTGATGGCTTCCCATACTTTACTTGCGCATGTGGACCTACTGTTAGAGGTTAGGAACTCTTGCAAGATTCACACCAGTAAGGCACTGACAGGATCTGCACATAGCCACAGAATGACACTCATCATTCCATCAAGGGACAGGTCACCAGCTACATGTTCTCATTGACTTTGGGATGGATGTATCACGGCATGGTGAATCACAGCTATAATGTCATCCATGCAGTCCTGGACACCATCACACTGCTTGAAAACAGTTAACTGCCTGTAAAGCATCCAGCTAGCCTTTCTGAACAACCATCTCAGAGGCTTCTTTTTGGGATTGCTCCATAGGGCAGATGGATCCAGATAGGATGGTAGTCACTACCATGAACCTCCTCATCCACTCTCCACTGAGCAGTGTCTGCAAAGTCAGGCAAGCTGAAGGAGAGGTAAGTGACTATAAACAAACCTGTAGCAGTGCTAAAATGTATAGCTTGACCCATGTTCATCAGTATGATATCTGTAGTGCGTTTCAGATCCTATAGCATCCAGCCCTTGAGGCAAGTGGAAATAGAACTTGATAGCACACTGTGTGCATTGGAGACCCCTAAAAGGAGAAAGGGACAGGGTAGTTCATCAAGAAGGTGTGCAAGTACCTCACTGTCAACAGGCTCATGGGGCAGTAGCCTCCAAGTACAAGCGAGTCATTCTGTTTGAAATGAGTCCCTTGAAAACAGAGGCAAGAAGGTCTGTCCAATTCAAAACATCTCATTTCCTCCAGATAGGTCCCGTATCCATTAATATTCCACTGGAATATGGGAGCCATTCCATTGATGTGGTATTGATTTACCTCTGTCCTTGTGCTGGGGTGTTGAGGAACTTTCAGAGGGAGAGGGGATGGAGACACTGCCTGAATTCGGTGATGAGGCATCAAAATCCATAATGTCCTTATCAGTCAAATGAGCCAGAATGATTTCTGATGGTGCTTGGGACAGCTTCTGACCCTTCACAGAGAAGGGTAAAGGGGGTGTTGAGAGGCACTCTGCTTTAGGGGGCCTTTGTGATGCACTCACTGTGAAACCCTTGTTGGGCTCTTCTGTTGTAGCTCCCTGGATCACTATGTCTTTACTAACTTTGCTTTGGCATGTACAGATGCAAGTACTGGTGCTAGTGGTGAACAGTGGTGCACTGGATGTCATATGCATGGAAGCTCTAACCTTAGGAACAGATTTCTGCACCATGGAAGCAAAAGAATTGGTAAAGATGGGGATTTGTTGCCTTATATTCCTTTCTGGTTCTGTGTAAAGGATCTGCTTGGTTGTTTTCCTGAATTTTGCGTTCCTCAGCAATAACAGAGCAGTAGGAACCTTGCCATGATGTGTTCAGGCAGCATTGGGAAATTGAAGTCACAATGAAGGTGGCAGTCTACTCAATTTCTCCATTATTCCTATGTGTCCTTTGCTCCATATCCACTATTCCCTGTGATGACCATTCTTATTTCAGCTCTTTTTTATATCCACATTCACAACGTTATGGCATGTGACCACATCCTTGCCGGAGTTAAGGGAGTTAAGCAACTCAACAATTATGTCACAGTCCACCAATTTTTGCAACTTCGTAAGAAATTCCACCTGCTTTGCTCTGTTGCTCTATCAGTAAGGAACCACTTCACAACTGCTTGATAGGCTCTAAGGTACCAGCAAGCCCTTCCAAGCCTTTATGGATATACACTGAAGCACCAAAGAAACTGGTATAGGCATACATATTCAAATAAAGGGATATGCCAACAGGAAGAATACAGCACTATGGTCGACAATGCCTATATAAGACAATAAGTGTCTGGCGCAGTTGTTAGATTGGTTACTGCTGCTACAATGGCAGGTTATCAAGATTTAAGTGAGTCTGAAAGTGTGTTATAGTCGGCACATAAGTGATGGGACACAGCATCTCTGAGGCAGCAATGGAGTGGGGATTTTTCCCATATGACCATTTCACGAGTGTACCTTGAGTATCAGAAGTCTGGTAAAACATCAAATCTCCTACAGCGCTGCGACCAGAAAATGATCCCGCAAGAACGGGACCAATGACAACTGAAGAGAATCATTCAACGTGACAGAAGTGCAACCCTTCTGCAAACTGCTGCAGATTTCAATTCTGAGCCATCAACAAGTGTCACCATGCGAATCATTCAATGAAACATTATCAATATCAGCTTTCGGAGCCGAAGGTCCATTCGTGTACCCTTGATGACAGCATGGCACAAAGCTTTATGCCTTGTCTGGGCCCATCAACACCGACATTGGACTGTTGATGATTGGAAACATCTTGCTTGGTCAGACAAGTCCCATTTCAAATTGTATTGAGCGGATGGATGTGTATGGGTATGGAGACAACCTCATGAATCTGTGGACCCTGCATGTCAACAGGGGACTGTTCAAGTTGGTGGAGGCTCTGTAATGATGTGGGGCATGTGCAGTTGTAGTGATTTGGGACCCCTGATACTCTAGATATGACTCTGACAGGTGACACATACGTAAACATCCTGTCTGATCACCTGCATCCATTTATGTTCATTCCGACAGACTTGGGCAATTCCAGCAGGACACTGCAACACCCCACACATCCAGAATTGCTACAGAGTGACTCCAGGAACACTCTTCTGAGTTTAAACACTTTGCTGGCCACAAAACTCCCCAAACATGAACATTATTGAGCATATCTGGGATGTCTTGGAATGTGCTGTTCAGAAGAGACCCCCTTGTACTCTTAAGGAGTTATGGAGAGCCCTGCAGGATTCGTGGTGTCAGTTCCCTCCAGCACTACTTCAGACATTAGTCAAGTCCCTGCCACTTCGTGTTATGGCACTTCTGCATACTTGGGGGGGGGGGGGGGGGGGGCTACACGATGTTACACAATATTAAGGCAGGTGTACCAGTTTCTTTGGCTCTTCAGTTTAAAAGGGGGACACTTTTTCAAATATCCTCTCCTTCCTCTTGATCACTACAAAAACATTCTGGTTTATGATTCCCTGTGCCCAATTAGTAAAAGCAAGTTGATTATTAGGAGGACTAGCCTCCCTCATTTGGTTGGATAAGTGAGTGCAAGTGTGCTTGTTTCAAAGTTCAGCATTTTCATTCACGGATTGTATCTTCTAATGCTGGTTCAATGTGTACTGGGAAGAGGTGGAGGGTTGTATACAAACTATAGATTTGGATGGCTAAGTGTTTTAAGGCATAATCCCCTCAGGATACGCAGGCAAGGAAAGACAAGTGTTTGTATAGGGCAAGGTTTCCACTCCTTAAGATGATTAAAACCTCGCTAATTCTCATATGAATACCGAGGTAGTCTATAGGTGTCGTTTGTATGAAATCATCAGGGACTAAATCAATAACACACTGTGTCAACTGGAGTGTTGCATAGGAAATTAGCACCAAACACTCAGCTTGGCTCTCACTGTCTTAAGCATACTGCAAATTGAAATGCTTTTCAATGTATATGCTTTTAACTTTAATTGACAGAGCATCAGAAGTGATAATATTGTAATCACTACAAATACATGATTTTTGTCATACTTTCAGTATTTATAGACTGAATTATAATTTTACTTAAGGATCACTTATTCTACACATTACTGTCATTGCTCTGTGTCCCTTGTTCCATGTTCTAGTGACAACTGCTTCTCCTTTTATGTTAGCTGGTTTGACTTTCCCCATTGCTTTTTGAGCCCTCTTGCAGGATGAACTAGGATCAGAATACCAGGTCACCAATTTTTTTAAACCTAGTGCTGGTCTGGAGCAGGTGACAGAGGATTTAGGATCACTTTGCAAAGATTTCACTAAGGAAGACACCGTGGTTATAGTGGGTGGGGCAGGTAACAGTATTGACAGAGATCCTGGGTACAGCATAGAGTGTGACCTGGCGAAGATTGCATCAGCATCGAGGCATACCAGTGTTGAGTTTGTATCTGTTCTTGGGCGCCATGACCGACCTCATTTGAACTCTTCTGTCAAGAGAGTTAATTTGGAGCTGGAACGGCTGCTCATGTCGGGTGCGGGGTCACACATTGGTGTGGTTCATGTTGATTCTGTCAGTAGGTGGGATTATACTAGGCATGGCCTTCACCTCAACAGGAAGGGGAAGGGTAAATTGGCTGGGGAAATAGCAGGAAAGTTAAAGGGGGGAGGCACTGTCATGAGTGGTAAAATACCAGTGGTTATAGGATTCAGAAAAGACCCTTTTTTATGGTAGGGAGGACAGAAAGAAAACAAATTTTAAGAGAGGTTAGAACTGAGACAAACCTTCAGTTTGAGAAAGAAATCAAAAAACATAATTCCAGCTTATTACATCAACATAAACAGCCATTGGTTAAGAATTTTCAACTGTCAGCAGATATTTTAACTCCATCCAATTTTAAGTCAGTCAATGTGAAATGTCAGCTATCTTTATTGCATCAAAATATTCGAGGACTGAGAAATAAAATTAATGAATTAACTATATGCATAGATGAATTAGAGTCTTCAAACCCAGCTGACATAATCTGCCTCTCTGAACATCATGTGACCACTGGTATAGAACTTTTAAGTGTTACAGGGTTTAGGTTAGCATCTCACTATTGTAGATCAGAAATGGAGAAAGGAGGAGTTGCCACATTCATCAGGAACTGTCATAAATTTAAGAACATAGACATTCATAAATTTTGCCTAGAACAGCATATGGAAGCATGTGCAACAGAATTAGATTTTCACAAAAAATCTTTCATAATATTAAGTGTATATCGAGCACCTGCAGGTAACTTTAATCTGTTTGTAAACCACCTTGAAGCTGTACTGGCCCATTTAACAACCAAAAACAAAGAAATAGTGGTTGCTGGTGATTTCAATGTAGATTTCCTTAAAGACTCTCCCAATAAGAACCTATTTGAGTTAGTAACACTATCATTCAACTTAATTCCCACAGTAAAGTTCCCCACTAAGATAACCACTTGCTCACAAACAGCCATTGATAATATCTTTATAGAAAAGTCAAATGAACAAAATTATATTACTAAACCAATAGTCAATGGCCTCTCAGACCATGACATGCAGTTCCTTCTGTTAAATGTTAATACTGAACAGGATATAAAATCTGTTAAATCTGAGCTCAAGAGGGTAATCAGTAAGCCAAAAATTGATTATTTTAGGACACTCCTCAGAGACATTCACTGGACTGATGTTTACAGTGCTCATGGCATGAATGAAAAATATAACATTTTTGCTAATAAAGTGCTTACCTTATTTGAACACTGCTTTCCCCCAAAACTTACCAAGGTTAGAGCAAAGTCTACAAAGAAGCCATGGATTACTCGAGGAATAGGGGTATCTTGTAAAACAAAAAGAAAACTGTATCTGTCAATCCGAAACATTTCCAATGTTGATGCTATAGCACATTATAAGAAATACTGCAAAATATTAAAGACTGTAATACGGACGTCAAAGCAAATATATTACAAGGAAAAGATAGTCATATCAGATAACAAAATAAAGACAATATGGGATATAGTGAAGGAGGAGACCGGTAGAACCAGACATGAAGAGGAACAAATAGCATTAAGAGTAAATGATGCATTGGTGACAGATGTGTATAGTGTTGCAGAACTTTTTAACAAACATTTTATAACTGTTACTGAAAAGATGGGGTTGTCAGGTTCGGTAGATGCTGCTATGGATTACCTTAGACCAGACATTTCAAGTAACTTCCATAATATGAATTTGACCCTCACTACCCCAACAGAAATAATGTCCATCATAAAATCTTTAAAATCAAAAACATCTAGTGGGTATGATGAAATATCAACAAAGTTAATTAAAGAATGTGATTCTGAGCTAAGTAACATATTAAGCTATCTGTGTAACCAGTCGTTTATCAGTGGAATATTTCCCGAATGGCTGAAATATGCTGAAGTTAAGCCACTGTTTAAGAAGGGAGATAAAGAAATAGCATCAAATTTCCGTCCAATTTCACTGTTGCCAGCATTCTCAAAAATTTTCGAAAAAGTAATGTACAGTCGTCTTTATAACCATCTTATCTCAAATAACATACTGTCAAAGTCACAGTTTGGATTTCTAAAAGGTTCTGATATTGAGAAGGCTATCTACACTTACAGTGAAAATGTACTTAATTCATTAGACAAAAAATTGCAGGCAACTGGTATATTTTGTGATCTGTCAAAGGCATTTGACTGTGTAAATCACAATATCCTTTTAAGTAAACTAGAATATTATAGTGTAACAGGAAATGCTGCAAAATGGTTCAAATCTTATATCTCTGGCAGGAAACAAAGGGTGTTATTAGGAAAGAGACATGTATCAAGCTATCAGGCATCATCCAACTGGGAACTAATTACATGTGGGGTCCCACAAGGTTCCATTTTGGGGCCCTTACTTTTTCTTGTATATATCAATGACCTTTCATCAGTAACATTACCAGGTGCCAAGTTTGTTTTGTTTGCTGATGATACAAACATTGCAATAAATAGCAAATCAAGTGTAGTCTTAGAAAGATCAGCCAATAAAATATTTGTAGACATTAATCACTGGTTCCTAGCCAATTCTTTGTCACTAAACTTTGAAAAAACACACTACATGCAGTTCAGAACTTGTAAGGGGTGTCCCAAGAGTATATGTCTAACATATGATGACAAGAAGATAGAAGAAGTGGACGGTGTTAAATTCTTGGGATTACAGCTTGATAATAAATTCAACTGGGAGGAGCACACCACAGAACTGCTGTCAAAGTCACAGTTTGGATTTCTAAAAGGTTCTGATATTGAGAAGGCTATCTACACTTACAGTGAAAATGTACTTAATTCATTAGACAAAAAATTGCAGGCAACTGGTATATTTTGTGATCTGTCAAAGGCATTTGACTGTGTAAATCACAATATCCTTTTAAGTAAACTAGAATATTATAGTGTAACAGGAAATGCTGCAAAATGGTTCAAATCTTATATCTCTGGCAGGAAACAAAGGGTGTTATTAGGAAAGAGACATGTATCAAGCTATCAGGCATCATCCAACTGGGAACTAATTACATGTGGGGTCCCACAAGGTTCCATTTTGGGGCCCTTACTTTTTCTTGTATATATCAATGACCTTTCATCTGTAACATTACCAGGTGCCAAGTTTGTTTTGTTTGCTGATGATACAAACATTGCAATAAATAGCAAATCAAGTGTAGTCTTAGAAAGATCAGCCAATAAAATATTTGTAGACATTAATCACTGGTTCCTAGCCAATTCTTTGTCACTAAACTTTGAAAAAACACACTACATGCAGTTCAGAACTTGTAAGGGGTGTCCCAAGAGTATATGTCTAACATATGATGACAAGAAGATAGAAGAAGTGGACGGTGTTAAATTCTTGGGATTACAGCTTGATAATAAATTCAACTGGGAGGAGCACACCACAGAACTGCTGAAGCGTCTTAACAAATCTCTGTTTGCAATGCGAATTTTGTCAGACATAGGGGATATAAAAATGAAAAAGCTGGCATACTATGCTTACTTTCATTCCATAATGTCATATGGGATTATTTTCTGGGGTAATTCATCAAGCCAAGCTAAAGTTTTCCGGGCACAAAAACGTGCAGTAAGAATTATATGTGGTGTGAACTCAAGAACATCCTGCAGAAGCCTGTTTAGGGAACTAGGGATACTAACTACAGCTTCCCAATATATTTATTCCTTAATGAAATTTGTCATTAAAAATATATCACTTTTTCAAACCAACAGCTCAATTCATGGAATCAATACTAGAAATAAGAATAATCTTCACAAGGATTTAAAGTCACTTAGTCTTGTACAAAAAGGTGTGCATTATTCAGGAACACACATTTTCAATAACTTGCCAGCAGCCATAAAAAGCTTAACAACCAATGAAATTCAGTTTAAGAGAAGCCTAAAGGATTTATTGGTGGCCAACTCCTTCTACTCCATTGATGAATTTCTGAGGAAAACCAACTGATTTGTATATAAGTACAACATAACTTCTGCACAATTTCAGTGCAGTAATGTGTTCACTGAAAATTTGTGTGTGTGTGTGTGTGTGTGTGTGTGTGTGTGTGTAAGTATAATCTAACTTCTGCACCATTTCAGTGCAGTAATGTGTTCATTGTAAATAAGTATTACAGTAGTTGTATTACATGTTTCTTACCTTATAAATAAATATAAAACTTTTTTATTTTAAATTCAGTGCAATAGTATTTGTAAAATGACTCTTAGTGTTCATTAAAAAATGACGATCATTCCACTTGGGACCTGTGGAATGGTACATTAGCTTATTTGTTTTAGTTTAAATATTTGTCATGTATTGTTGTTTTTCTGACATGTTCCACATCCTGGAGGACCTCCTCACTACGGATCAATTGGAATGAAAGTAAATCTAATCTAATCTAATCATGGTGTATGATTTCCATGCATATTAGACTTTCTTGATTTGGAACTTTGTCTTATTCATAGCTTACAGAGTCTCTATGTGTATGACTTCCATGCATATTAGACTTTCTTGATTTCAAACTTTGTCTTATTCACAGCTTACAAAGTCTCTCTGTGGATGTTCATGATTCGCCATCAATACTGTGTTATCTTTTCATTTGTGTTCCTACATTTATAGGATAGTGCCAATGACAGCATTCTTAAAGAAAATGACATGTGGTCCAATAATGTTTACAGTATAATTTATGAAACACTCCAAAAATGCAAATCCTGTCTGGTGAACCAGTGTTTTAGTTTTCAGTACATTGAAGACAGAAAACCAGAAGTAACTGTAATAGTTATTAATTTATGATGTTTATTATGCAGTTAGTGCATATGGCTATTATTAGTAACTAAACCTAATTACAGAGATGCAAATAAGACTCATCGACAAATACTTTGGGTATTCCGGCCCTTGACAGTTGCATCTCTGAGATGCGAATTGTAGTCACTTTCTAGCCCACTCAAGGAACTCAAAGGCTGGTATTCTTCCTGCTAGTAGTATAACTGAACCTTATCAACTATGCAGGATATGTTTGGCAACTGTGTGCCCAGCGAGTTATGTCCTGGTTAGCACAGAATTATCCAGCTAAATTTATTTTTTTCCCTTGGGATTTCCATTGAATAATCAGAATGATTTTCACTTAAGGTGTAACATAAGGTTGTCAGTTCATGGTTTTGAGTCCTGGAAACTTGTTCCATGTGGAAATTGCAACTAATTTCATCTTTTATATTGTGTGAGTGGAGGTTGCTTTAGCTCACAGCTCCAGTCTTGTTGAAGGCTAAATTTTCAGCCTTCCTGTGTTCCTACAAGCAGCCATATCAAAAATCTATCAGGAAATCTTAAGAATAACTAACCATAAAAAATTTGTTTTGCTACTTCCAATATCCCCACAGTGCAAGGGCTAAAAACCTATGATACTATACAACTGATCACGTCCTTTCTGCTTCTGCCGATAATTTTTGGTAACTGCGAGTACACAATTTTATTTAGGAAATGGCACATTTCCATTGTATTTGCTTATGGCAAGACAACTAGTAAACAGAGACCATTTCAAAGTCCAAAGTGAGTATTATCTTAACAGTTCATGCCGATCACAGGCTCACTCATGTTAGCGATACTTTGCATTTTATTAATGACAATATTATGAAAAGGATAGATTGCTGCCCTCGACAGAGAGGAGATGCTGAACACAAAGTTTTGTGTCTACATTTCGTGACATTTACCACTAGACCATGAGCTAATACAGCATTGTGACAGCTCGAGAAGAAGACTTCCTCCAGACACTTCCATAGCCTACTGAGGGATGGCCAGTTTTATCGGCTGCCTTAACTGAACAACTCAGACATTGTCTCTGTGGCAGCCAGCAGCCAGGTTTTATGGTTAAGATTGTAAATTACTTATCAAGTAACAATAACGTCAACAGTAAAAGTAACGACAATGCATACACATGAAACATACAATAAAAAATACATCTGCACGTCTCCTCAACACATCAACATTTTAAATGTGGGCAGTCCACAAATTGTGTATTCTACATGGCGGTTCAGGAAGAACCTGCCATATTCGGGAGAGGTGGTAGCACTGACACTTAAGCATGAAGAGTTTTAACATGGTTACTAAGATATTTTGTTTATTGCCTAAGATACAAGCCATGAGAAACAAGATACTGGAAAGCCCTGGATAATCGCTCAACATATAGTTATGCTTGGCTACACGATCTCAGTATTGAATTATGTGGTTTTTCATGTGTGTGGGCTACATTTTGCTATTCTGGGGTAATGTAGCCATGCATGTGTGGGTGAATGTTAGCTCAGAGCAAGAGCATTGTCCAAAAACTTGGTTAAGAATTCAGTTTTTCTTATGTGTCTCTTGCTCAACCTTTACTCCTTCTATTGTCAATATGCACAAATATGCATCATACAACAGGAAATATTGCTTTGATGATACTGCCAGTTTTATCACAAAAATATATTAAGGACCTTTTAATATAAGGGGTCATCAAAAAGTTTCTATTTGAAGGGTTTGTTGCAGCATATATGCAACATAGTACCACTCCAATGGCGGTGTATAACCACCAATATGTAGGCAAGGGATTGGAGTGGCCTTTATGTCTTTATAATGTGTGTGGCATAGATGAGGAAATGTGAACAATGACGATGTTATTACCAAATGTGTTCACACGTGACCAACATGCTGCAGTTCTTTCCTTGGTTGCTGAAGGGCAAACACTGGTATACATCCATCGGAGAATGAAGAATGTGTGTGGGCAGCACGTCTACGGAAAACACCATTATGGTGGGGCGTGCCAAGGGGTGCTGCAGCTTCATTTTAATGCACATCCCCGTATCACAACTGTCCTAATGCAGAATTTACTCCAACTCAGGCGGGAGACACTCGAGCACACACCCTATAGTTCTTATCTCTCCCTATGTCATTATCATGCCTTTGGTCTCTAAAGAAGGTCTTGAAAACTTGAATATTCCTGTCAGATGAGGGTGTGCAGCTGGTAATTACAGATTTATTCATGCAGCAGGACACAGCATTTTACCAAATGCTTACCTTCAACTGTCAATTTGGTAGCATTATTGCCCAATGCTCAGAGCAATTTTGCATGATTGTTATACTGATTCCTGACTGTACAGCCTTCAAACAGAAACTTTTTGATCACCTCTTATACATTTTATAAAACTCTACAGCCCAAATTAATGAACACCTGTACTGTCAGAATATCTGTGCAGAGATTATTGGGGCACAATCGTTCCCACTTCACACACCCCACCTCCCTGTGTGATAAACCTCTTTCTCACATGCAAACTAAAATCCAAAGTTGGTTTAATTACATGGCCCAGAATACTAGAAAACAATAAATCCCAACTTCTCCATAGATTATGTAATACACGATTTAAATGCTGGGTTAAGCTTTGAATGTAATGGAATACAGCTCTGTAATATTTTGTGCATACACTATCAGATGAATAGTATCTGGATACTTATTAGCATACATTAATATGAGTTGTTGTAGCCCTATGGCTTTGTGAAGGCTTGACCTCTGCTGTGGAGGTGAGGTGATGGCAGCCCATTCTTCCTCAATAGGTGAGACCAAGGTAGCGACGTCTGATGCTGGAGTCTACAGTGAAGTCAACATTCTAAGCCATCCCAAAGGTATTCCATTACGTCACATTGGGGCTCTTGGCAGGCCAATCCATTTCTGTAATGTTATGTCCACACACCATTGTGTCAAAGATGCTGCTTTATGGCAAGGTGAATTTTCATGCTGATACGATAAATCATTTTCTTTGAACTGTTCCTCTACTATACAAATGCTGTAAATTATGTTATCGTTTTGCATTTAGTGTTTTCTTAAGCTCAACATGGGGACCACACCCTAAACACAAAAGCACTCCCACATTGTAACATTGCCCCATCCATACTTCACTGTTGGCACAGTCAGTTCTACACACGCTATCAGGTAAAAATTTCTAGGCATTCACCAAACCCAAACCCCTCCATCTGATTGCCACAGGATACAGCATGATTCATCACTCATTTCCAGTCATCCACTGTCTAGTGGAGTTGCTCTTTACAGCACCTCAAGTGTTGCTTGCCACTGATTGTTGCTTATGAGGAGCTGCTTGACCAGTGTACCCCATTATTTTAAACTTCCTATATAGTCAATGATTTAGGTGGATTGCTGGTAGCAATTTGCAACTCATGAGCAATTCCTTCTGTTGCTTTCACATGATTTTTCATAGCCACTGTCCGGAATACTGAATACTATCTGTCCATCAGTATATGAGGTTGGACTAGGCATGGTTAGCTGTGGTTGTTCCTTCACGTGTCCACCTCACAGTTACATCACAAACAAATGCCTTGGGCAGCTAGAGAAGGATTGACATGTTCCTGATGGATTTGCTGCTCAGGTGACATCCAATGAATAGACCACATTCGAAGTCACTGAGCTCTCTTAACTGATCCTTTCTGCTGTTATTAGTTCTTACACTATGATACTCTCCACTTCCTTCTGTACTGGCAGGTTCATCTCTCATGGCATCTTGTAGTCACCTCCCCATCACGTAGCGTTCCCAATACTTTTGATTTCTTCTCCTCCTCCTCCTCCTCCTAATGGTGTTACAGCCCTGCATGGGTCTTAGCCTCTTCAACAAATTTCGTCCATTACGCCCTCTCCAGCACAGTTTTATGCTATTCTCTAAATGTGAGAGATTTTATATCTTCTTCCATATTGTCTATCCACCACTTTCGTGGCCTTCCTATCTGTATTCTTCCAATTGGCCTCCATTCAAAAATCTTTTCAGTTGTTTGGATACTTTTGATCAGGTTATTTATGTAATACCTTGTTGCTAACATTCAATATTTAAACGGTTTCTTCAGTTTTTAACAATACTGCAATGTTACTTAGACTTTTACTTGCAAATACTGCACTGGCACGCAATATCCACCCTCCACCTTCTGCCAGAATTAATGTGCTCCTGCTCATAACAATGTGTTGAACTGCTGAATCACAAGGAAACCTTTATTGGCAGTGTCAGATCAAATATAACTACTGTTGCCTTTGATGTTCTACTTATTTCGAAGAATGGTTTAATGCAGTTCTCCACACTGTGCAAGCCTCTTCATCTCTGCACATCTAATCCAACATTCAGCTATTTAAGGACTAGTCAGATCTCGTATATTGACGGAGAGATAGTGTTCAGCATTGTGGACAGTGGCTATAAAAAAGAATAAAAAAAAAGAAAAATCACATGAAATCAACAGAAGTAATCACTCATGAGTTGCAAATTGCTACCAGCAATCCAGCTAACTCACTGACTGTATAGGAAGTTCAGAATAATGGGTACACTGGTCAAGCATGTCCTCATAAGCCACATATTTCTGTAGTCAGTGGCAAGCAACACTCAAGGTGCTGCAAAGAGCAACATCACTAGACAGTGAATGACTGGAAATGAGTGATGAATGACGCTGTATCCTGTGGCAATCAGATGAAAGGGTTTGGGTTTGGTGAATGCCTAGAAATTCTAGCCTTGGCCTCCCTCGACAATTTTTACCCTCCACATTTCCTTTCATTACCAAATCCATGGTTCCTTGATGCCTCAGGATGTCACTCATCAACCACTCCCTTCTTGTAGTCAAGTCACCACTTCTACAACACCATGTTACAACTTACAAAACTGTAAATATAAGGGCCACCAGCATTGCTTTGATTCATGAGATAGGGATTTAATAGCCATTACTCCAATGACATCCTGGACAGCCTTACAGCACTCAAAAATCCAACAGATCAGAAGTCACAAAGTATTTTGCACTTCTATGTATACAAATGCATTTTTTTCTTTAATTAAATTGTGCCAAGTTTTTTTCACCAGTCTCTAACTTTCTCCTTGTAGCTAATATCTTCACAATAAAATATGAGGCCATACCAACCCAAAATGTGCATGGGCAAAGACAACACATATCAACAAAATCAGAAAAACTGATTATTATTCCAAAGGAATGAACTTGAAAATCATTGCAAGCTTCTTTTAGAATAATTTAATCAATTACTGCAGATTTCTAATTTCTAACTTCTGAGAACAGTAACACAGAGAAACAGTACCTATGTCCTTCAGGACCTATACCTTGCCTCCTAACCAGGAATGCTACTGGGTACATCTAAGATTTCGTGAACTCCAATCACCTCCAGAAATTTGTAAACATTCAGAAGTTTCAGCCAACAGTGAGTGAGTTGTAAAGTGGTTGGCTTTTGACTCATATGTCTGCATTCTTCATTGCTCACCCCTTTTCTCTCACTAACAGCTCTTCTTTGGAAAGTTTTTCCTCTTATTAGGACTCCTCCTCATAATATTATTTCCAACTTTATAGTACTGAAAAAATATCCAGCACAGACCACAATATTTGGATGGCATTTTGAGTCTCCATTACAGCTCACCTTAGGCAAGTAATGGAAAATCATCTCAAGGTCACAGTCTGAAAGTGATGGGATCGTGGAAACCCACAGGGATCATGGAAACTTTATCGGATTCCAGCTTTGAAATTATGAACAGCAAGGATCACATTCCCAAGAAACAGTTGCATATCAGGCCAGATTCAAAAGACACAAAATTCCTACTCCAAAACAATCTAAAAGAGATAATTGCTCCTCCAAACACTTCTCTTTTCACACTTGGAAATAATATGTTACAATATTTTCAAAACTATTGACTGAACACTCAGAAATCAATGTTTTTCCCTACAATTTCTAGTACATTTTACAACATATTGTGTTAATTACAAAATAATAACAGCATTCACATTAAAATTACCACATTTTCTTAGTCTCATCGGTACAAACCATAACTTTTTGTCCTTAGTACATAGTTACTGCTAGCAATGAAAACAAATGTCATCCCTGTATCATGGACATTTCCAGCATTCCATAAAGGTATCTAAAATGATGCTCTGATTTACTACCTGTTCAAGTATGCACAGATTCCATTTAGAACTTTGGAACTGAACCGGAAGTCTTCCCATTGCTTTGTGTAGAACAGGAGGATATCTTCATCCATAAGATCCGCCCCCTCCTGCAAAACCATTTGACAACAAAATTTCACAAACATATTACAAAACAGTGGTCAAATAAGATATGAAACAAGTCAGTACTTCACACAAATATCTCACTACACAAATTTTCACCCACAATGTTTTTCCACAGATAACACCAACCATCTTTGTATTTTTCAGTCAGTTTCTTTATGGCATCACATAAAAAAGAAAGCATTTTATGTGTGAAGAACAAGAATCACTCAAAACATGGTCTAGTTACACATAAAAATTCTCATACCTTCACATTATAAACATTACTTTTGCTTAGAGCAGGGGCAGTCAATATTTTTTACCTAGCACCCACTTTTGCATCTCTGTTAGCACTAGAACTTTCTAGCCCCCCCCCCCCCCCAAATCAGTTCCATAGTAATGGTGATTTATAAAGTAGTGAAATAACTTTATAAAATGTATTAAGCAGAGTCAGTAAGTTAAAGCATATGATAATTACACACCAAATAATTTATGTCAAATTTTTTGAAAACCTAATGAAAATATTTGGAAAATCCCTACCACTTACTGACCACCATGAAAGGTGGAATTCCCACTTGTGAGTGGTACGGACCAGGTTGACTACCACTGACTTGGGGCGGGATTGGAAGGAAAGAAGAAAGATTAGACTTTAACATCCAATTGACAATAGGACCATTACAGATGGAGCACAAATTCGGCTAGGCAATGTTATTGGTCATATCTTTTCTGAAGAAAAAATCCCAGCATTTGCATTAATCAATTTATGAGAACCACAGCCCAATCAAGATGGTCAAATAAACTCTACTACTTCTCTGCAGCTTCTAGCATGTAGTATTTTATTTCCAAATTCAGAGAATGACTGTGCCCAACTGCACTGATTCTGACCCCCCCAAATAAGACTTCACATGATAATGCCTTTTCTGCTGCACAACGACGATACTCTCCCTTGTAGCAGCCAGTTTGAATCATTGTAGTGGAAGAAATGTTACTCACCAAAATTTAGCTGATAAAGGGATAACTGTGTCCAGTTCCACATCATTAGTTTGTGTACCAAAGTCCTGGGTTAAAATTCAAACCTCTGCAGAATCTCTATAAAGGGAGGGTACATCACATCATTGTGGGTATTATTTTCGCCACCTCTTCCTGATCCTTGAGAGCAATAAGTTATGTGTCATCACTGAGGAAATTCCATCAACACAAAAAAAAAAAAACATCATGCTCTACAGGCAAACATTCACTGCATTTCATTGGTACTGAACCAGACAGGTAGACTGTTCAAGCTATTAAATTTCTGTCTAATAAGAGGTCTCCACCCATTTATGTACTACACAGAATGCAACTAAGCAGAGGAGGCACTTTTTAACCCAATTTTAGCAAATACAGAGGGTGACATTCCTGTAGTAAGGTTAAAGTCTATCTGACAAATTCGTTTCAAGTAGAACATCTATTGCAAAACAAACAGTAATTACAAAAATGCAAAAATCACAAGTAGCTGAAGATTACATGTGTTTTGTTTTAAAATTAAATAAGTAACTGCTTAAAAATGGTAAAAACCAGTATATCCTACATGTGAGCACTTAACATTAGAAAATAAATACTGTATAGTGTCTTCACAGGATAAGCACAATCCTTTCTATGAATAGAGTAAATTAATATCATTATAAAATGGCAACAAAAGAAAAGGCACTTCCAAGATATTACTCACACAAAATATCATTAATATCCATCAGTAATGAATGCCATACACACAAATAGCTTATAATAGCTGCTTCAATGTGTTCTCTCTCTCTCTCTCTCTCTCTCTCTCTCTCTCTCTCTCTGTCTGTGTGTGTGTGTGTGTGTGTGTGTGTGTGTGTGTGTGTGTGTGTGTGTGTCAACTATTTAATTACAGGTTAATATCTAGATCAGCATTTTCAATCTGATAAAAAGTAAGCACATGCAGCCATTTTGATGTACAATGGAACCTCATTCATACCCTGAAAATACTTTTAAGTCACAAGCATTTTACTTAATAGTAATCACCAGTCTAACTGTGGATTTCTGGATGATTACAAAAGTGAAATGTAAATGCCAGCTGTGCACTGAATGATTTATAACAGCATAATATTAATAACTCAGAGGATCACAACTGTTCCCAGAGGTTTTCTAACAGCAACTTTCTAATTGACTCTGATGCACACAAATGAATATTCAGACCTCCTTCCAATAGGTTATTAATTCTCGTTAGGGTATGTATTATGCAGCATTCTATAAATTAAAAAAGCTTTATGCTACTAGTAAGTACTATGACAATTGCATGAAAATATTTTTCAAATGGAGAATCTGTAGTTTAAGCTGCAAAATAACATTAAAATGGATAGGCAGATAATATGATTCATGTGCTACATACTGAGCAGCTGTAAGGCTGGCAACAGCACTAAAAAGAGAAGGTATTTACACAGTTGCATTCTTAACAGCATGCATGATGTCATAATGAGTACTTATGAAACACCAATTAACTATCAGTTCAATGCCATACAGCCCTGCCATTTCCTTTTTTCCTGACTCTCTGTCCTCCCTCCCCTCCCCACCTCCCCTCCTCTGCACGCAAACCATACTGTGTCACACAGAATCTCAGTGAACCATTAATGCAAACAAAACTGAATGAACATTTACATTATACATTGTCTTACCTGGAACAGTGTTATAACATAATCCCTCAGAAAGTCTTTCACTCTTTTATACAGTTCAAAACCCACCAACTGAGCCCCACCATGTGGTCCCTTCTTTGATTTGTTTATTGGGCGGTTCACTTTTTGCTGAACACTTGTACAGTAGTTGTAAACATAACTGGAAAAATGTTAAGAAAAATTTGAAGTATAACTACCATAAATACTCACCACCTGTGTTTCATCACACCACACAAAAATTTTTCATACAACGAAAGCAACACAAAATATTCAATAGCAACTACTTCATGAGGTAAGCAAGTTCATAACAACCGTTTCATGAATCCTGAAATATATTCATATGTATGCCTTGCAAACCCACCAAGAAGCAATTTAATGGCAGCACACCCAGAAACAAATGTTATGAGTATTCTGATCGAATGACTTGTCGTTATGTGCCTCGTATTTTTAATATATCTGCCTCAATTATTTCTTGACTACTTTTTTCACTGTGCTTATAGAAAAAGAAACATGTACTGTATTTTACGGACTACAAGATTCACTTATTTCTTTGAAAAATTGCCTTCAAAAGTCAGGTGCATCATACTCACAAATAACATAAAAATGTCCAGTGTTTGATTTAAAATTCCCAACATTCTTAAAAATGGCTATATATTCGATGCCGCAGTAAACCTGTCTCTATCTGGGAACATTGGATTCAACTGGCAGCAGCAGTGCACCGATGGAATGAACAGCTTGTGAGGATTAACAAGCTTGCTTAAACCGTTCCCCTCCCAGCCTGCTCTCTCAAACCCAGAACACTGTGTAGCCTATGATTCACCACTGTGGTCTACAGTGCCAGTGATCTTGAACTGAAAGTGATTTGCGTTGTCAGTAACAGTACAATATTTTTGTTAGTTGCTAGTTTTGTACTGGAAAAAAAATAAAAGGTATTCATATGATGTGGGCTACAAATTAAAAGTAATAGCATATACAAAACAACATGGAAACAGAGCAGCTGAGCAGCATTTTGGCCCTCCAACAACAGAAAAAACCATTCACTACTGGTGGTCTAGTAAAGAAGAACTGAGAAAAATGAGTTAGACTAGAGACACCATCAAAGTGACATTGGTATTAATACAAAAATGATTAAAAAACATGCTTGTAAGCTTGCACTACAGTGAAACTTAACAGACACTTTAATGGTGGAACTGGTTGGTGTTACAGGTTTATGAAATGTCAGAGATTTAACTTGCAAACCAAAACCAAAATATGATATTGCAGGCACTGCAATATTGTATTTATCTGTCGACACTGGACACGAGACTTTCAAGTACAATGTCTCATCTGTACAGGAAAATACACAATGGATGTACGAGTACAGGTTGTAGAAGCAATGTTGATGACATATGGAAGTTTGGTTCTTGCTGTGAGGTGTGTGCAGATAACCAAATGGTAAGGCAACTGCTTGTGATAAGTTGGAAATCCAGGTTCGAGTCCCGGTCCAACACAAATTTTCATTGACGTCATTCCATTCTACGGCTGATGGTTGTCCATATTCACAATTGCCAATACATTTCAGGCAAAATCAAAATATCTCAGAAAATACCACAAGAGTATGAAGAGAAAATATTATCTTTTAGAACTACGCCAAATAACGAATATGGATAAAACTCCTGTGACATTTCATGTGATGAGTAACAGAAGTATTGCCATGAAAACTGCTAAAACTGTAACTATAACGACAAGTGGACATGAAAAAATGCATTACACCGTTGTCCTTCCATGCTGTACTGTTGGTACTAAACTTGATGGAATGACCATTCTCCAGCACAAAACAATGACAAAATCTTTTGAAATTCTACCGGGTGGCGGTGGTTGTGGTGGTGGTGGTGGTGGTCATGTACATGACAATGGTTGGCTGGACAAGACTGGTATGAAATTATGGATTAACAAAGTGTGGGAGAGAAGGGAACGTGCTTTATTGAAGAAGAGTTCTTTCATTGAGCTAGATAAGCTAACTAGTCATTTGAAAAATTCTGTGAAAGAGAAATTGAGACAGAGAAATACAGAGCTTACTGTTATTCTGGGAGGACTTACTTCACAATTGCAACCTCTTGATGCCTGGATAAATAAACCATTTAAAGCGTATATGAAAGATGACTGGAACAAACAGATGGTGGATGAGACCCAACATGAATTTACGCTGAAGGCAGCTTTAAAACAACCTACAATCAAACAAGTGTGTCAGTGGATAAAACAGTTGTGGTCTAGAGTGAGAGAAGACATTATGAAGTGCAGCATAAGTAACACTCTCAAACGCATTGAAGACAATCCTGTATATTAAGAGGACAATGATGATGACGAAGTAGAAGAAGAAGAAGAAGAAGAAGGAGGAGGAGGAGGAGGAGGAGGAGGAGGTGGTTCATGTGACGATTTTCAGGGATTTTAAACATCAGTTCGATTTTATAAGCTGAATCTGGCTCTTTGGAATGTAATAATAAAAAGAGTAAAAATGCTTTTTTAAAAATGGCTTAAAAATTAATGTGCATCTTACAGTAGGTAGCATCTTATACTCTGTAAAATACGATAGCCATAAATGCTTTAGATACAGCTTTTTTTAATAATGGACCACGAAATTATGTACCACTGTCGAGAATTTTTCTCTGCATAAATAACATACATACATACTGTAAAGGCTAATGTCAAGTCAATGTAACCATTCTCTTCTGTCAATGACTATTTGTTTCAATTACAAGTAATTGTTGCATTCTATCCCCTTCTCAATGTCTTTCAAATACTTCCTAGGCTGTCCTAGTTGTTTTCTTTCCATTCAAGAATGTTAATGATGGAAGTGTTGCATCTGAAGACATGCCCAATAAATTGAATTTTTTTGTTTCCCATTTCCTTTCATAATCTCATCTCTTCATTTGACTTTCCTCAAGACTTCAATGTTGGTTGTTCTTTTTGTTCAGCTTGTTCATTTCTTTTCCACCCTATCCACATTTCAGCAGCTTCAAATCCATTTCTTTCCAATTTACCCAGAGACAAACTTTTCCATAGTGCAAGGCAATCCATAATTTTGGGCATCACTTTTGAGCTTACATAACAATCACACATCAGCAACAGTTGTACAAAGGACATAAACAGCACTATTCATGACAGTTCAAAGCAACATTGATGATGTGTCTGAAGCTTATGAAGAAAAATCTGAAACATAAAAACCAGAGATCTATAAATTCATGACTTTTGACCAACAGTAGAACCTCATAAATTCAACCTCACACAGTCCGACTTCCTGCTTAGTCTGACCATCCCATTTCCAGTGTTCATTTGGACTCGTAAAAAATCGTCATCTGCAATATGGATCAGTAGGCAGTTGGCCAATGATAGGAGTAGTAGTGTGATCAGTTTTAGTATGAAACAACTTGGGTGTAACTCGATAAATGTGCGTGATAGTGCACACACATATTTTATAAATTAGTTGCAGTGTTGTTCTTACATATTAAAGTGCATAAAACTAAATTGTGGCATCGACTAAATGTAAATCTGTGATTCTCTCTTTAGTGGAAAAACATAGTACTTGTAAGGTTAGAGAAAAGTGACTCCCTTCAAAACACCACATGTCAGGTACGCTTTGTTGTAACAACTGTTTGAGACTGGCAAAAAATTAGGAAAACTCTTTAAAGTCACACAATGATGATTGATGATAAGAACAAACTGAAAATACGCAAGACTTTGAAGATTCCTAAAAGTGAAACTCTAGACGATGCTTTGTGGATGTAGTTTGAGTGGGAGACAAGAAAAATAACTCAGTCATTTGGACCAATCATAAAAGAAAAGTCACTGATTTTGTATGAAAAATTTAATGGGGAAAATGAGAATGGAAAGTTTACAGTGAGTGAATGCTGGTTATGTCAGTGGAAATGACATGGTATCCAAAATGTAATCAATTCCAGCAAGAAGCAGTCTGTTGGCGAAACAGTTCCAATGAATTTGTTCCAAAATTTCAAAATTTTGTTAAAGAGCTTAATCTGTTCTCTGATCAAGTATGTAACATTCATGAGTTTGACAAACTACAAAATGCTCCCTACAAGGGCTCTTGTTGCACAAAACAAGTCAGTTGTTTGTCAGTGCAGTACTGTAATAAATTATGTGCAGTTGCTCAACTTTCTCTCACAGTAACAATATTGTACTGTATGATATGTAAGTATTTTACTGTACAGGCATACTGTACATTATACTTTCATGTAAGATTTTTTAATGTGTCTACCTTTTCTACTGTTTTGTTAGTTCTCAAAGACGGAACAATGTTTCAGACAGTATTTCCAGTTGAACATTAAAGTTGTGCCATACTATATTGTGATGCTACAGGTCAATAAAGGTGGTCCTCTGATAATCCAACCTCTTCTGCATTCCAATCATGCTCCTGATCCCTTAGGGAACAGATTAGTGATGTTCTACTATAACTGTTTTAGACACAGCTTTGCCTCAGGCAATCAACATCTTTGGATTTGACAATTTTACAGCTTTCAGTTTTACAGTTCAGGTTATTGTCAACTGTATCTCATGTTGCACTCTCTTCTCCATTACACAAGGGGCCATTAGACACTTGCCCTCCTCAATTTTCTTCGTAATTTTATAGGATTTGAAGTTCAATGCACAGACATAAATTTCCCTCTGTAGTGTAAAATAGTGTCTTTTACAAAATATCTTACTAGGCCTTCAATATAATCTCCATTCTTGCTTATGACAGCTTCCCAATGTTTTGGCAACTTCTGTATTACAGACAAGGGCTATCTTCATTGATGAGCTGTCTGATTGCTCAGGTCACTACAGATTAATCACTTGTATCAGAATGTTTTCCACAAAGTTGTCCCTTCAATTTGGGAAACAAATCTAAGTCTGGTGGGCTCATATCAGAACTGTATGTCAGGTGGGGAAGTATTTCCCTTTCATATATGTCAAGTGCTGCTCTCACTGGTCGGTCAATATCTGGTCCTGCATTATCATCCAAAATGAGGACACCAGCTGCAAGCATGTCAGGCCTTCTTTGCCAAATTTTCAGGAGCATGTTGCAGAAACATCTTTTAGTATTCACCTGTTACACACATCCCCTGTGGCACTGTATTTGTAGCTTTGAGTCAATTCGTGTCACATGCAAAGATCATCATCAATTTTACCTGCTATTATTGGTGGTGGAATTTTTTCAGGCGCGGAGGGTCTGAACTTTTCCACTGTGACAACTGAGATTTCAATTTTGGCTCAAAATCTCATATCCAGGTTTCATCAAGGGCAACAACTCTTTTCAGAAACTGTTGTTCTGTTTGATAACATTGAAGCAATTCTTCCGTGATTCTTTTGTGACCTGCTTTCTGCTTTTCATTCATGTGGAACCCATCTTGTATCATCTTTAATTTTTCAGTCATGATTTTGTAAACTGACATGACAGACATTCTGGCCTAATTTACAATTTCATGATTTTTTTGTTGATCGCCTCTCAAAATGTCCTTAAAAATAACATGAGAGGTGTAGTCTGTTGCAGTTAATGGCTGTCAACTTTTCCGGTTGTCCTCAGTGATTATCCAATCTTCACAGAAATGAGCAAACTACCATGATACTGTCCTACGAACCGCTACACTATTCCCCCATACCTCTCTCAAAATGTTGTAAATATCCGTTGGATTCTTTGCAAGTTGGGATTTGATTTTGATGTAGAAACTTTGATCACTATGTGTAATCCAACCTGAGTCAGTTTCAGCTTCCATTTTAAAACTGTATGGCACAGCCATGCGAACCTGCTTACACATATATGACCATTACACCTTAAATCTCACTCACACAACTGACATGACTTTCAGCTTGATCACCCCACCATAAAAGTCTAGCATGCACAGTGTGCAGGACTTTTGAGTGATGGTTTTATTCTCAACAGCAACCTTTTCTTTGCAGTTTTATTCAAATTTTATATTTACTGTCAGACAGAAAAGTTAGTTGACAAAAATACAGAATTATAATTTTTAATAAAAGTAACATCTTTTTATTTTTAATTACTGGTTGCATCAAAATAAATTTAAATTTAACTGGCTTGTGAAATGCCCTACTGTTAAAAGGCAACAAAATACATCAATAAGACTGTTCAATGTCTAAGAAATAAAGTATTTTATTTTCTCTTTGATGTTATGGATTTCTGTATCAATTTTCAATTTACTGTGCATAAACCTATCTTTCAAGTTATTAGTATTTAAACCTAAAAATATTTTTTAATAAAAATTGTGATTCAATATACTTTAATTAACATCCCATCTGTTAATAAATATAGAATTTAAATAAAAGGAAAGGAAAAAGAAAAAAAGTTGCTATAAACAATAACTGATCCAGCCACTTTACGATTACAAGACTTGTATGCTACGGACTCAGCTACTGGTAACTACATTACTCAACTGAAAATGTTTCGTCCTTAGCAGCACTTTGAAATTGAAATCGTTTTGAGTTTTTGTGAATTGTGTTATAATGTTTTAGGAGATTGATGTCTGGGCACTGACTTGAAAATTCTGTAAGTAAGAGGAAAACCAATGATGTGCAGTCCATGAAGTTACCTTGTTACACAATGTGTCAAAGTTACAGCTCTTTATCACTATGTCTTTGTTGTGCTTCCAGCTTTGAGGCACACTTTAGGTTCAAACTTGCAGCAAAACCTAGAACTTTCAATTCTCGCATCAAACCAACTTCACGCATGGACTTGATGATACGGAAACACAAGACAGTCAGGCCTAAAACAACATACTGTTAGAACTGTGTCATGCTGTTAGTTGTAGCGCAAAAAGTGAGTGGTTTGTTATAACTGTGCAAAGACCACCATGAATATCAACTCTTAGCCCATTCTTTGTCCAAATGGACAGCTTCCTAAATTAGGAGGTGGCAAATACTTTTCAAAGATAGATCTTGCCGACACCTACCTCCGTCTTGATGAAGTGACCACACAAATAATTATCAGTACAGTAGGCTACCATTCAGAGTGGCTAATGCACATACAATTATCAGATTTCTATTGCTTCCTCAAACAGCTCACTCACATTACACAACAATGCACAAACCACATTGATGACAATTGTCCTAAGGGTAAGGAAAGAGTACCACTTAAACAATGTTTGGCAGATTGTCTTTAACCTCTGAGATGTAGGTTTTAAGTGTTCAAGTAACAAGTTTTTTAATTAGGCTGAGTATTTGGGTCATGTTCTCAGCATGGCTGGCACTTTGATGCCATCTCGTAGTCACTGATACACTGCCTTGAATGAACAACACTACTGAATTGCAAGCTTGTATAGACAATATGACTTATCATGCAAAATGCACTTCCAAGGCTGCCAATTTCATGTATCAACTGAACAGACATAATGGTAAAGACATCCTTATAACTGGTCTCCCAACTGTAAAATGCATTTGGTTTATCACAACTAAAGTTTCCTTCATTTCAGCCCTTAGCAAATTACAGTCAGGGCAAAGAGTTACAGCAGCAGTTATCTCAATACGGCATTGTTGGAATGTTAGCACACAAATCCAGATCATACCAAGAAACCTACTGGATACACAACAACAACAAAAATCTGGCGCAAAATAATTATTCACAAGTCAAAACAGATATTTTATTAACTCTTTATGTAATTGAAAAGCTTCTTGTCTACTTTTACACTATAACGTTCCATTTCACAACAGAGCATAAACCATTAGTAGCCAATTTTTTGGTTGCAAAACAATCTTGCCAAAATGACAGCAGTGGCAGTAATGTTGGGCTCTCAATTTGGCTGCCATATCCACGACGTGCACCGGTGGAAGAAAAATAGCTCCAAACATGACACGACACACCTTGGATGCCACCATCGAACCTGAAAGTGTCCAAGACCTTCAAGACATAACAGGCCAGTTCATCGGGCCCTCCCAGTGCCAGGGCACAAAACATGACTGCAATGGCAGAAGATTTGGCCCCAAATTCCAACCCCAATCAGGCAGGTCAGACCAGTTTTTGAGTCAATGGCTGCTTTAATTTTTTTAAACTGATAATTACTCTAAGACTTCAGTCATGATCAAGGTATATGAAAATATTATCTACTTCACCAACTCCGTACTTTCTCCATTGTTCACATATGCTTTTATCCAGTAAAATGAAATTGCATAAAATGCTTTTCCAACTGGCACCAATTTCTGTAAGTTAACTGTCTCAGTATTAACCATAAAAGTGGCTGTGAATGGTATCTTATAGCTAGTTAAAAATAATTAAGACTTCAAACATACAAAAAAAGAATAACTTTTTGATATTTTTATTTGTGGAATGACAATGTCCAATGCTGAGGAGCATACAATATACCACATTAACAGTCTTGAAAAGGATACGTGTATAATTGCATATAGCGAGGTTTTGGCATTGGCTGGCGACTATAAACTTGTTCCATGCCATGTTTAAAATCATCCCAGATTTGATCAATGTCTGTTTGCTTCAGTCCTATAGCATATCCATAAGCTCCATAACCTCCATAACCTCCATAACCTCCATAACTTCCGTAACCTCCATAACCTCCATAACCTCTGTACCCTCTGTATCTGTACCCTGACATTTTTCGTGAGGACAGCCCTGTAAAAGAGAAGAAGAATATGGAGAGCTGCATAGGAACTATCCGTTAACATGAGTGGGTCATAGCATTCACCACATCCAAGAATAGTTCAGATGCCTGAAATGGTAGATTAATGTGCAAGGTAAGTTCTTTTCTGACTCAAGTTTGTTACAATGTTACACATGTACCAACATTGTAGATGAAGGAGATAATGCATGCCTAATGCACATGAAAATAATAACCTGGAAATTTTGTAAATTCACGAACCAGACTGTTACCTTAACCTTACAACCAGTAACTGTACAAAGATAAGGCTTGTGGTATATTATGAATTTCATATAGTTTCAGACAGTAACAAAGGGGGCGGGGGTAATAATTACGTAATGCCCCAAACAAATCCCCTTTCATTTACCATAGCTGATGAACAATGTATGTACGTAATACACACCTAAATACTCATCAGAGATTTGCCTATTATGTGATACACCTTTTCTGAAATTAGTTTTAGTTACTTATAGCGAACAGTAAGTTAAATATGAAGCAAATTTAGACCTTGGGCTTTGCTACAGCTAAGTCTGTTACCACAACCTTTACTTTGAATTCACAGTTGTTGATTTCACTAACTCACAAATTATTACCTTCCAACTAGATCTTTGGCTACACTACAGACCGGTTTGACACAACAACCCAGATTTCAAAATTAAGAGGGATACACTATTACAGCTCAAGTGCACCACAGGAGAATAAGGAAAAATATAATTCTCTATTAGGCCTGAAGCTCAAAACCTTCATGTTATAAATAAACAATGTTTCAAATTAACTTAGTCTGTAGAGGTTCTATGTCATGTCTGAATTGTCAAAACCAGATCCTGCGTCCTGAACATACAGGACATTTGTGTGTCAGCAATCAAATTCAGCTACTCCATTATGAATAGTATCACACAATAAAATGAGCCCTTATCTTATGCTACCCAAATCATTTCAAGTTTTTTCTTTCATAACTTTGAATTCTGGGGCGACTCAGCATCTCCGCTATATGGTGAGTGGCAACTTTCCTTTTAATAATACTGTTGAATTTTGATTGTTTCATCTGTGGCACCAGATTCATCAGCTCTTTATATTTGTTGCTTCAAATCTTAAGTTGACCAGCCAAATGATGGATAAAATAACTGACAACATGCAAAGAAGTTAACTGTAACAGTATGCCTGGAATTTTGTCAACCATTTGTTATTAATTAAGTAACAGTGAATAATCCAAGAGATGTACTTCAATATATTCTGCACTTTTATCTTATAACTATTAGCCCTTAAAGGAAATTAACCTATTAAATGAATTTTGAAGATGGTAGTTTGATCATAGTTTAACAGAAAAGTAATGTTCAATCAGCAGTAAATATTTTTTGCTTCATTGGAATCAGTGACATGTTTCTATTCTTTCTATAGTAATCAAGTTCCTTCCTTGCTTAACACAATGGTGTCTTGAAGAAGAAAATATCATTACTGATCTTTATAAGTATTACATAATTAATTGCTTCAGTAGTTCGCAAAAAATGTGTGTCTGATAGCCCCAGATGCGAATCTCAATAAGTGCCAGACAGTAAATGAGAAGGATAAAGCTTGCCCTAAACATATTCAGGTGCACCATAAATAAAGCAGGGCTACTTGAATTAGTACGGAACTATTTTTCATGGTATATCAGATTTCTGTTTGCCTTTAACTGCATCACCACACTGTGATTTGTTCAAGCAGTCTATTACAGATGTGGAGAATAAATATGTATGTTGATTCAACTATGTCCTATTTCAAAGGCAATCATCACTAACTGAACATATTTGGTAATTAAATAAGTTTTTATCATCAGTCTCATTTCTTTCATTAGCTGCCCTCAAATATAACTTGCTCTGGTGGAGTGCAAGAACATGGCTCTAGTACACTGCATATGAACTGGCTATTTGTCACAATGTAAGGCTGCGGTCACAGTGGCACCGATATTGGTGGAATCTGTCAATGATAGACAACAGCCGAAGAAGCCCAATCTTTCAAATCAGTAAGCCACAATGTGCACGGTCACACTATAGCTCGAGCGAGGTGGCGCAGTGGTTAGCACACTGGACTCGCATTCGGGAGGACGACGGTTCAATCCCGTCTCCAGCCATCCTGATTTAGGTTTTCCGTGATTTCCCTAAATCGTTTCAGGCAAATGCCGGGATGGTTCCTTTGAAAGGGCACGGCCGATTTCCTTCCCAATCCTTCCCTAACCCGAGCTTGCGCTCCGTCTCTAATGGCCTCGTTGTCGACGGGACGTTAAACACTAACCACCACCACCACCACCACCACACTATAGCTGACTCATCAACCAAACATGCAGACTTTGGATGACAATCAGTGAAATTCAAATAAATTTGTTTTCTTTGGTCAAACTGACCGACTTTCTCACACACAAAATATGGAATGTGAGAAACTGATAAGTTTAGTCCAAGACAATGAGAGTTTGTAGTATCCTGAGGATGAAAATATCATAATCAGGATACAGTTCAGTATCTATGGACTGAAGTCGCAGGTTTATTGGAAACCACAAGTAAGCAAAATCTTTATCAGAAATTTCAAGTGTAAACTATAAACCTCAAAAAGTAATTTGTTCAAGTGAGGAGGACGGCTTATCTTATGCTTATAGCTGTTGTAGTGGATATTTTTTGGGTTGTGGTATGTTGACAATAGCTGTCTACAAATTATTATAGCTTACTGGCATTTTTATGCCAGTGTGATGTGATTCTGTTATATTAAGTGGTTCACAAATGTGGTGTATGGTATGTGCTATATTTCCACTTTTCAGTGCTTTAGATATACAGAGTATCTTATGTTCAACTTTATGCTTGTCTTACATGTGTATGCTGAGTGGCATTCATTGAAGGTTAATTGACATATGTCTACACAACTTTAAATAAATACAGTAAAACAGAATGTTTTAATCTTGCTTTTTAACCCTTTCAGACCTGAATTTTTTTCCAGAGGAAGGAAAATTTTTATATATGTGGTAAAGCTCTTATGTAATTTTTTAATGATTAGAGATGCAATATTTATACAAAACATGTACTCATTTTCAAAACATACTTTGCACATTTGACTTCATTTTATGGACTAAAATAACTAATTACAAAATATTCTCTGTTGTAATAAATAGTAAAATGATCATTCAATAATTACCATGCAAAATAAAAACAACACCCACATCCATGTATTCTGGTGGTCACGAGCTGCTGCATACTGCTATACTGGCTTGGTGATATTTTCATAGTGATATGCAACGGCTGGCAGCAGTTGCACATGTTGAAAAGGTAGAATATACACAAAATGTCTACCTCAGGTTCCCATTGGGAAAAATACTTCTCTAAGACAAAGTAAAAGTTAATCTACAAAATTGTAGCCAAGGGGTCTGAAAGGGTTAACGTCACTATGAATCATCTCGATATGGAACAGAACATTTCTCCTATCAATTTATTCTGTTATTCCAGTGAGCGCTAATGCGCTGCTTCCTGGACTTGGGTAGGCGCACTGGCCCCGGATCGAATCCGCCCGGCAGATTAACGACAGAGGCTGGAGTGCCAGCTGGCTTGGATGTGGTTTTCAGGCAGTTTTGCACATCCCCCTAGGTTAATACCGGGCTGGTCCCCAAATTCCACCTCAGTTACACGGCTCGCAGACATCTGCACACATTCACACTATTCCATGGATTACACTAGACACAAACAGTAGGGGGTACAATAATTCCATCCCAGGGGGTACGGGGTGGCGGCAGGAAGGGCATCCAGCCAGCCCTTAAATTAACCTTGCCAAATCCAATTAATCATACTGACCCTGCGTCACTGTGGGACAAAGGCACACGCAAAAGAAAGAAAGAAAAGAATTCCAGTAACTGAGGACAGAGTGTACAGTACTCACCACATTCTTTTTGCAACAGATATAGGTCATTCACATGCATTTGGCAGCATTTTAATAGCAAAAACCGCAATTCACCACTCTTCTCAACACATAGAGGTGTCCTGATATCCACCCCACCCTAAGAAGTTAAATTCTGACCTGCTTTGTAGAGTCTAACCTAATCAATGCGTATACGTTGACAAGAAAAAAAAAATCCTGGACTTTTCCTGTTCAAAAACACACTTTCTCAGGTGAAACACACTTTTTCTTTGGTGGAAGTACATTAAAAGGAAATTTACTTTGAAATTAATGCTTCTCAAACCACCATTCCCAATATTTTTCTGTGAAATGTAAACAGTTGTGACATCATGATCACCGAAATGAGGCCCACAAGAAAGACGCATCAAAAGCAGTTTCTTGTTATGAAGCATTGCATAGTCTTTGACACATTTTGCTGTCAACAGACACTTGTGTGTGCATCATGTTTTGTTGTTGTAAATGGCATATTTTCTTTGCAACTGTAGTTTTATTTTGATGTTATTCTCTTATTGCTGCAGTATTATTCTGCAGTAGTGGGGTAAAGTAAAATTCTTTGTTAGAATATCAGTTCTTACCAGTCAAAACTACAAAAATTTTAATGGAAACTGAAACAATGTAAATTTCCCAGGGTTCTAAAAAATTCCCAGGCTTTTCCTGGCTTTCTCCTGGAAGAAAAACTTCCTCGGTTCTTCCCGGATTTTCCAGCTTTCCAGTTTCGCGGGTAGTATACGCCCACTAACCTAACCTCCATGCCCCCACTGATGGAGATCAGACACACTGTCGGTCAATGTTTTTGGGTGACCTATGGCAATGGCACCACTGCAAAGGCAGCCTAAGCACCCAAGTGTTATTCCACATACTGAATGATAAGGCCAGTGTTAATATCACAAGAAATGGGTAAACATAAATCTACAGCACGTAATTTCTTGTCATAATACATGTTATTTGCAGTGAGGTATGGACTACAAGAAGTAATACTTTGAAGTCCCAAGAATTCAAAGGAAAGAACTGCAGTGCTTGACACAAGTTGTCTTCTTATCTGGAAAGAAAAGATGTTCTCTCATTCACTCACTTGTACCACGTGTACCGGTATGAAACGAGCGTTTTTTTGTGAAAATGAAACACTGATTTTGAATTGAAAAGTAAAAACATTTTATTCAAAGTAATGACCATTGCTTTCTATACATTTTGACCATCTTTCTGGCAATTTGTGGACACCACGCCAATAGAAATATTCGTTTTTTGAAGCAAACCAATCAGATACCTAATTTTCGACTTCTCCATAGGAATCGAAGTGTTCCTCAGCCAATGCGTGTCCCATTGATGAAAACAAATGGTAGTCGGAGGGGTCAAGTCTGGTGAATACGGCGGGTGGGGTAGCAGCTCCCAGCCAAGTGTTTTGATTGTATCCTGAACCAGTTTTGCTTTGTGTGCAGGTGCATTGTCGTGTAAAAAAATTACTTTGCCATGTCTTCTGGCCCATTCTGGTCTTTTTTGATCAACGCATAGTTCAAATTGATCATTTGTTGTCTGTAGCAATTAGTATTCACAGTTTCACCATGTTTTAGAAGCTCATGATACACCACACCTTTCTGATCCCACCAAACACAGAGCATTGTCTTCTTGCCAAATCAATATGGTTTTGCAGTCGATGTTGATGGTTGTCCCGGATTAACCCATGATTTTACCCGTTTAGGATTCTTAAAATAAATCCATTTTTCATCGCCAGTAACAATTTTATGTAAAATTGATTTTCTTTCATGTCTTTGAAGCAAAATTTGACAAATGGTTTTTCGGTTTTCCATCTGTCTTTCATTCAATTCATGTGGCACCCATTTTTCACACTTTTGGATCTTTCCCATAGCTTTCAAACGGTCAGAAATTTTTTGTTGCTGCCATTTGCTTCTGACTCAAAGTATCATCTTCATCCAATATTGCTTGCAATTTGGCGTCTTGGAACTTTTCTGGTGGTCTTCCACGTTCCTCATTTCTTACATCATAACCATTATTTCAGAACATCAAAATCATTATTTCAGAACTGTTGAAACCATCTTTTGCATGTTGCTTCTGATAGAGCATGATCACCATATGCCTCAACAAGCATTCGATGTAACTCTGCAGCACTTTTTTTCAAATGAAAACAAAAAATTAATGCTTTCCAAAAATCATCACTTTCTGGTACAAAATTCGACATTGTTAACACAATGAAAACATATGATTTTGTTTGTTCCATGACTTGATGTATACTAAATATCTTTGACGGGTGTCATACCAACCAAACAAAAAAAAATTAAGGCTCGTTCACAACAAATGTTCCCTATTGACACATTTGTATCTTAACGCTCATTTCATACCGGTACACCTGGTACAGTTAAACCTGGTGCACAATACATTCAGTGTAGAAGAAAGTAACATATGCAGTTTGTTGTGCCCAGTGTGGATCAAATAAATATGTACTGTCAGGCACAAGTTACCGAATAACTAACTGTAAGAGAAACAGCAACACAATGCAATTGCTATGTAGGAAGCTGAAAAGCTTTTACCAGAAAGGACAAAAAAGAACAAAATGAAAGGAAACAAGATAAACAGGAAACCCTGGCAACATCTATCCCCAGAAATATGCACAAATATTATCCTATGCTTACTAAGTTTGAACCTCACCCAGCAATGTAGGTGCTTTAAGAAACTATCACCCTGAAATTAGAATGTAATCACAAGATCCCAATTATGTACTTAAAAGTAAAGGCAATCTACCATGAGAGCTTCATATGTATGACAGTATTACCTTTTTGCTATAATGCCAGCAATTCCATAAAAATTGTTCAAAATCATCTGCTAAAAGCCGCACAACTTACAAACCACAACATTCAGTAGATCAATTCAGCACGTACGCCTAAGGTGGGAAAACATCCTTACCAAGTAAGCTGTGTCAACTGGCTTTACTAATTCTCTAACAAGCACCAAATCATCAGGAAATAAGTGCCCAAAGAAATCACAGAATATGTAGAGGTGCAGGACAACATATCATGAGTTGACCAATTTATTTTTCTTTGTCATATTTATTAACAAAGAAGAATTTATTTCATATTATTAAAGATATAATAAAACTGAGTAATAGCCCACTCAAATGTACCAAAATAAGAACTAACACAATTAACTGTGGAAAGATGGCCCACTGCGAAACATCTAGTATATGTATCTTTTGGGACATCTATTTTGCCTAATGGAAGGACAAATGAGCTATAAGAGTGACCTGATTTCAACTCCCTGTTGTGAAAAGGAGGTCACTGAGAAATCTTATATTCCCATACAATGAAAGCCTTCAAAGGACTGTGTATTCGTGCCTCAAACTATGCATTGGTGCATTTTCCCCCCAAAACCATTGCAAAACCGCCATTATAATAAAGTTTCGAAGAACTGTTTGGAGACTACACAAAGCTTAGCTGTACCTACTGTAAATCTACAGCACATCACCAAAAATCAAAATAAATTAAAATAAGGTATCTTAGGATAACATAGCACTACTTTTTACAGCCTGCAGGAAGTGACACAAACAAGCAGTCTGTTGACAAGTACTAACTTTGGTAACAACTGAATGACTGACAGTAATATTGCACCATAGTGTTTGTTTTTAAGTAGAAGCTAATTGCAAAGTTCAACAAGCTTTCAAAGATGATGAACTGAGGACTTTATAACAGCTTCACTACAGTATCACATCCACCTATCTGATTCACACTCGATTGGCCAAAAATAGCATTCCTTAAATTCACTGAACCCCCTCCTCCACAGAGATGATTCCTTGTGATTTTTGGTTATTAGCCAAGCTGAAAAATGCTATGATAGCCAATAAAGATACCATGCAAAATGTGATGATGCAGGTGAACATGATTCCAGGAAAGACATGCCAAAAGTCCCAACAATTATGGGAGTAATGGGAAATGTGTGTGGAATATCAACAAAACTACTTAAATCAGAATTATAGTTCCAAACCTCCCAATGAATAAATGTTTTTATCAAAGGTTTGTCTTCTGAATGACTTCTCAATTTACATCATATTTCAATTAAATACCAGGCAAAGACAATGGGGGGACCAACATCTCATGCCACAGGTGTGAAAAACAGGCTTTTTATTCAGTGACAACATAGGCAAACAAGTCTGAGAAAGTGTTAAATTCTATCAGAGGAATTACAGTCCGGATAAAAAAAGAAAAATGCTTCATTAAAATTTGAGTAGCAAATTTAGTTGCTATGGTAATGGCATATGACAATTTACTGGTTTTAATCAATACCTGTAGGACTTATAGACCATAGCAGCTTGGAAGATTATGCTCCAGAACAATGCATTGCCACAGATTGTTAGCAATGTCCTGGACTGAATTTGGAGAAACTTCCATGGTAGCAAGCCAGCTACTTATACCAAGTGCCATGCAGACTTGACATATTGGGAGAACAGTGGGAATTTTAAGTGACGTATGAATAAACTGGCATAAAAACATAAAAGATAACAATGTTGAAGATCCCGTGCCATAATTCATGCTCATATTGTGAGCAAGGAAATGTATAAAAATGGAAAGGCACTATGCTAATGGAGATTTTGTACCACTTGTTTCAGAAACAATACCCAATTTGCTTGTCAACAGTTGCTAATAGCCCATATAATTCAATACACAGGAACTAATTTTTCAGATGTGCTGTGGCTCTGCCAGATGCAGCCCACGGTGTTAAGACTTCATAGGGTGCATTTAGAGACACTGAACCTATAAACTAAACTTTAATTATATCAGTTAGATATCATTTACTGTGTTAGGTTAGATCAGGTTCAGAGGTTTTATGTCAGTATCACACCTCTGCATGCAAGCCGAATATCTTTCAATGTACATTATTTTAATGAACAATTGCTCATGTCTCTTATGTGTTGCAAAGTTATTCTGTTTTAGATATATTGCCCCAGTAAGTGTGAAAGTAGGCCACTTTCCTACACCCACAGAATTCTGTAGCAGGGGGTTTTCTCCCCACTACCTGTATATCGGGCACGTAATTTAATGGTGGATACTGGATGTAAGTGCTTTCCATAATGGCTCAGTGATTTTAGTTGTTTCTGCTTCTGTGACTTTGTACTGGATGTAATGGGTGGTTTGTGGAGAATCACTCATTAGCTGTTCTGAAACCTATGACATACTTGGCAGAGGGTACAGTTATTCTCAATTTTGGAGACTTCATAACTAGGTCTCAAGGACAACTGGAAGTAAAGTATCATTGTGTTACGTATACACTATAGTGCTCAAGCAGAAAGAAAATAGCAAGAGAGATCAAGAGTAAGCTCTGTGTAAACCATGATGATCTCATGCAATGGAAAATAAAATGAGTACACAATAACGAAGTCAAGGTTCTGGAAAAGCCATCAATTTGTTTAATTTTTTAAAAAGTTTCAGAGCCCTTCATGCATCAACTACAATGAAAATATTGTTCACAGAGTAACAGGTATATTAGAGCTGAAAGGCACCATCAGAAACTTAATGTGTTACATTATAAAAGAACACAGAGCCCCACAATAAAAGCTTTAACCATTCATATTTACATTCTCAGTGATTTTAGATGTACCAGCATTAGGCCCTGGTCTAAGGCATGTTTCTGTGCTTAACGTTCCATCCCATAATTCTGGAGACATCCTTGAAGGCTATAAAGACTTCATTAGCAGCTTTCTGAAATTCGGCTTGCTGAGCTTGTCTGATTTTGAAAAGCTACTAATCAAGTTTTTTTAGCCTCCAAAGATGTCTGCAGCATTAAAAGACAAAATGTTAGGCACATGGCCTCAGCCACAGTCTCAAAGTTCTCTCAACGTCTTCATCAGAAGCGTAATGATGTCCCTGCAGATTTTCTCATTATTGGCAACAGATGGAAGTAAGACGGTGCTAAATCTGGACTGTATGGAGGATGCCGTACGGTGGTGAGTTTCAGCCTCTGAAGTTCTGCTGTGGTGGCATGTAAAGTGTGTGGTTCGCCATTGTCATGCTGCAGGAAAACATTTCCCTTTTCCTTTTGGACCTTTGTTATCCATCGTTTTGGAGTTCTCTGAGTGATACGACGATCATCCTTAATCAATCTGCCAACATTTTGCTTGTGAAACACAGTGGTTGCTGTCACAGGACGTCCAACTCTGTTGGTCACGCAGGTCAGATGTTTCCACCTAAACATCTTACTCATCCAACGACGCACAGCCCTCACATCAACACAATCACCATAAACTGCTTTCATTCTCTGATGAATCTATCTTGGGGTGACATCTTCTGCTGTCAAGAATTCAATGACTGCACGTTGCTTAAATCGCACTGACCGACCGTCTGCATGAGGTTTCATACTTTACACTGTAACAACACAACTGTTCATTGCTAAGGCTTCCTGCCAACTGGAGCTGTAGAGAAGTACCTGCCAAATATCAAAGCTGCCAACTGTTGAAGATTTATGAAGGTGGAGGCATTACTTTTCAGTCAACCCTCGTAGTTGCAAGTGACGAAATTATATCATTGCTCATGTTATGTCCCTGGTCAAACAAATTTATTGTCCACTGATCTGCAACCCAGTGAACGTATCATGTCTTTGCCTAACTCTTTTGCTCTTCAACACTCTCGTAAATGGTGTGGTGCAGCTCAAATGTTCAGTTCTAACATGTGTTATCTGAAAGAAAACTAGGTCTTCAGAGGATAGCAAGTTACTGAAACTCGAAACAACATACATTTGTCCCTCAGTGCAGGGTGATATTCCTTACTCTTCCTAGGAAAAGATGGGCATTTAAGATGTACAGAGGGCTCCAATGTGTAGGTTTCATGTACAACTATATCACAGTGGTAATGTGATCAGTCTGTAAAGTACCAGTAGAAGCCTTATAGATCAAAACAGCAATGACCTTTCAGTATCACTTGCTGTTGTCCTTGATAAACATCCATTTTGAAAGGGAGTGAGTTCAGCAATAAATGGTCAGATTAAAAGATGTGGCGGGAAAGCACCTCCAGACCTTTTTACCTATCCCTGTGTTGGAAACATTTATTTTATTCCTGAATGCAAGAACTGTACTTTCTACAAGCACCTTGATCTTTACACATTATGTTTCTATGTCAATGATGTTTACAGTGATTGAAATAATGTAGGACATACAATGTGATTTTCAGATGGAGAAAGTGCTCACGAAAAATCAGTATGTTGACTGAATATAAAGGCAGAAATCTTGTCAGGACCTCTTCAGAACATTGGCTCTGGTCACCCTGTCATCGCCTAATTTCTTTATAATTTCTTGGAAGCAAGTTGCTTGATATTCTTGTAAGTTACAACTCCTTTCTTGTAATTAAAGTTAGTGTGTAAGTCTGTTATAATCCTGTTTCAGTGAGATTAAGCTTAAGAAGTTGCCGAAATGGCTACTTGTATACTTTACTTGTTCACAGAATTTGTAATTAACACTAAATAAGAAAATTGTTTATGCTGTGATACCACTTCATTATTCTTTGTACTCTAAGGTGCCCACTACTGTGCTGGTTCAATTTTCAGCATGTCTACATTTCGAACAGAAAATTATGATGTGAATAATGAACCTAAGATTTTCAGATCTATGTAATAGAACATATTTAATGTGACTTGGTCGTGGACAGTGTCCTGGATGCTGCAGACTAAAAATTATTTAGCCTCAATAACCCTACGTTTCTCCACAATATTTTGCTTCCTTTGTTAAGGTTTTTTTTATTAAGTTTTCCTCTCTCTACAGCTTTTGTACCGATGAAAAATGCACAATGCTCCATGATGAAGCTAAAGGACTGACACTTCATAACACATAATTCTCACAGTACAACGTCTACTGTGAAATTTATCAATGCCAAGCTTAATATCTCAGAGTCTCCGAAGTTCTTTAATCATAACCAAGTTCCCTGGGACATCTACAGTAATTATTTACTTCCACACCCCCTCTTAAACAATGGATTTCAGAAAAGAAAGCTACACACAACTCTCGTCTAAGGTAAGCTAACTAGTGCAGCTCACTGCTTGAAATATTCAGTGAAATGCTAGCAATTATAATGGCACAGCCATGATGAGCCTGCAAAACAGAGCAAAATACTCACTGCACAAACTGTTAGGAAAAAGCTTACACCATCATTAATTCTGTAAGGAAATCCATAAAATTTAAGTGCACAAATAGTTATCCTGCAAAGTTAAAATGGTGATACAAAACAATGCCAACATACTTCTGACACAACACACAAAGTAAAAATGATGATTTACAGCATATTAAACAACATTTGAATGTTATGTCTCTGCAAGCTGCAAATGTAAGTAATCCAAAAAATCATTCAAATACCATGTAAAATTACTAACTTATTAATGTCATAATGAGATGTAACTGCATACGCTGCAAAAGAATGTGTGTCATGTATTGCACACCGATTTTGTGAAGAAGTCCTCAGCGATAGCCAGTGCAAATATGTCTAAATTGGAACAAGCATACCTTCTATAACTGCATGGAGCAATGAAAATATTACAGCTTTCAAAACGCCACAACAGTGTGTCGGAGCCTGTAAAAATAGACAGGAAAAATTCATTGCTGTTAACAAATGAAGTAAATAAAATACAGTTACTCACTAAGATGTAATATTAGCATGAAACCTTCAAAAATAAATTAGGTGTGATAAAAGAAACATTAAATGTAAAAATAAGTAAACAAAAATGCAGCAATATATGAAATTCTTATGCTTTTAGATCCAGGGGTGATACCATAGTGATTATTTGCAGAAAAGAATCTTATTTTTAGGAAGATGGACTGCAAAATGAAATGATGGAAAAGTGACAAATGTGTTTCAGGTATAGGCAGTACACACCATGAGGATGAATAACCATGGATATGCATTATAAAATATGTTGTTGGACTAAAATGGCACGGATGTAAGGAAACAAGGAAATTAGCATAATACCACCAATCTACATGATGTGTAAATTTAGCACATCTCACTCATTTACACAGGAATCCAACAATTTAAAACACACTAGATGTTATGATACAGTCTCAGAAATAAACAGCAGTCATGAATGAAAAAGGGAAATAACAGATGCTGGATGAATACATGCAATCATATGAGATAGAACAAGTAATTAAGGAATCTAATGATAATTATGCCACCTGCCAAAACCATTCTATGCATGCGGTTAAGTTCTGTGCCTACTCAGACTACAGCAGCATCTTGAAAATTACACTACTTTACTCAATTGTTTAAGCTAAAAGCAGAAGATACATAACGTTTGACATTAGTGTATTCATTGCATTACTTCCATGCAGAAGGGTCTTCAAAATTTAAGTGGCAGTACGGCCAGCATTCACCAAGATTGATATCCAACATTACTTCAAAAGAAAACAACATATAAGTTAGGCAACAAGAAACAATATTTCAACCTCTAGCAATAAGCAGTGTAAGACTTTTATTTTGAAAAAGTTGTGTTTAATGCAGTGTGCAGTACTGATTATCATCTCATTTGATAATTATAGAAAACTGCTACTATTCTGTCTAATGACTAAGAAGACAAAACAATTTGTTCTGTTAGTGTTAACATGCGACAACAGGAGGGGGGGGGGCAAGGTGGGGGTGGGGGGGGGGGGCTGGTGGGCACATCTCTATTAAAGAAGTGACGTGTGTTGGTTGGTTGATTTGGGGGAGTGGGACCAAACAGGTAGGTCATTGGTCCAAAAGAAGTGAGTTTTATTGTCATTTCAAGCTAACAGCTGCATGCTGTACAACATCTCAGTGATGAAAGTGACACCTAAGAGACGTAGTGTTAGAAAAAAACTGTGTCTATACTGCTCTAGATGGGCTCAAAAGGAATGGAGTAGAAGCAACATAGTATAACAAATCAAAACAGTTACTTGTGATTGTGTAATTACCTGAACTTCAGTTCAATGTACATACAGCAAGATATGAACAGGTAGGCCTACCTAATATAAAATAGTACAGTCCTGGTCTAACACCTACATTTCAAGAAAATTTAACTTTTCAGAATACTGAACAGTCTTTCATCTCTAAATTGAATAACAGCCATAAAATTAGCAACTTAATGTTTGAAAGATAATATTATTTCACTCTGACATCCTCAAAGAACTGCAGTTAAGGAATATATTAGAAAGTAGACTGCATGAGTGCTTCAGTGCTACATCGACAGTTCTTCCAGTTCTCTCTTCCTTTCACCAGGTAATCCCTTTAATTTCTCTTTCTTCTTAAAAACTTTTACATAGAAATAAGAATTTGTGGAGGTTTTACCCTTGGGCCACAAAAACAATATGCACCATTAAGAGTTTCCTTTTCTGTTGTATGCACTCCAAGATGAAAGTGCCCCACCCACAGTGGAAAATTATACACAAAAGTTGTAGATTTGCTGAAGGACCACTTCAACGCACTGAACAAAAAATAAACGTGTTCTTTTTGAGTGTAAACTGAAACCAGATGCTGGAACACATTACTTAGAGAGGATAAATCACCATTATATTCACAATCCACATACAAGTTGCAATAATTAATTCCTTGAGTGCAATTATGTCAACAGCTGTGCTTAAAAATTTTCTCACTTTCTGTCATTACAAGGTATGGAAGTACTGCACCAAAAAGCAAGCTATGGCACAGTTCTCCTCTTACATTATTAAGTGACAAACATGAATGGCAGATTTTTATTGGGTGTTAATGTCTCTTTCACCATGACCTGAGGTTCAAGACTTACTGAGGTTCAAGTAGTTGTTCAAAAAAGAACAGACAATGGTCTTCATGAAGGAATCATCCAGTACTTGGCTGAACAGCTTTAGAAAAACAATGCAAAACTCAAATGAGAATGATTGGATTAGATCTGAACCCAGTTCCCTTGATTTTGAGCCCACTCTTTTAACACAGTGACACCTCACCCACAAATAAGTGTTCTTCATATTTTCAAATAACAGTTCCATTAGAATAGTGCCCAGTGTAACTTATTTAAGGTGTACCCAAAGCTACAGTCCAAAGTACACTACAAGTAGTATTCCAGTGAGGTACTTACTGGTCCTCGGAGCTGATTTGTACTGCATCATTTTTTTTTTTTTTTTTTTTTTTTTTTTATCGACACTTAAAAAGGAAACACCTGAAACAGAGAAAACAAAACTTCTTGTTTGTGACACTATTACATCATTAACCAGAGAAAATAAGTTCACACACATTCCTCGCTACTGCCCCTGTAGTTTATTATCACCACATGAAAATATTTGTTTGAGGCAGGAAACTTTATCGGAAATTTCAATGACTTTATGAGAGCTGCCCACATACACAGAGTTATTTGAGGATTTTAACATCAGTAGACCAGAGGCTTAGTCTTAAAGTAATTTGCAACTAGTGAAGAAGAATTTCAATCTTTATATCATTGTTGAAGAAACAATACAGCATCAACGCAAAAGTGTACAGAGTCACAGCATGCTGTTATTGCTTTTGACGTATCTCTTTGGATTAGAAAGCAGTTCCCAAGTCAAAGCTTCAGATGAAGGAAACGGATAATGTTCCAAAAGATCTACTCATCAAGAAAGAAATCTTGCTCACGTGTATGATCATGGAGATTTATTTTTGAGAGGATTGGTAGTAGAAAGCCACTGCAATAACTGCCAATGCTTTGCAAGTCTGCTTCATGGATGGCTCTAATGTATTCATCACTGGGATAGGGGTACTAGCTTGGCAATTCCCTCTGATGTTGAAATTAGGATGACTACCTAATTGAACCTTGGCCTTCAGCAACTCTCCTGGAGCCGGTGCAGTTAACCCCCCTGGCTAGCACCACCTCTGGTCTTCCTGCATTTCACTAGAGTTTTCTGACATTGCAAAGACCCTATAGACAACAGTTTTGTCCTCAAGAAGCCTCAGATCTCCCTGTACTCCTGTTATGTGAAGTTTCATTCAGTTAAAGTGCTGAATTTACAATTCATTACCCGTGTTTGACTTACACAGTATTGTTGTGGCTTCATTTTAAACATAAAAAATTGAAAATTTGTCATTCCCATGGTAACAGCAAGTGTTTTGTGTCAACTATGCCAACTGACTAAAATCTGGAAAAAACCAGTTGTGTATTATTGTTTCTTAAATGACAATATGTTATGTCCAAACCTAATTAAAATTTCATTATATTGTAATAGTCTTCCACATTAAGAGACTAAATATATCCCAGCTGAACATAATCCCCTCCAGAATCAAATATCTTTCTGGTCTTCACAATATCCTTTTGCCTCTTTCACATACTGAACACTAGTTTCAATATCTGGTTGCTCAGAAATATTAGAGATGGTTATGTGATGCAAATCAATTAAATTATTAGAGAAGTGCTGTCCCCAACCAAGAGAAATTAAACAAGTGTTTTTCTGAAGAAGGCTTTAGCCAAAAGCTAAATGTGCAACAGTCTCTTCATAGCACTGTCTGCAACTCAGTGTATCATCTTAAAGGTGATTAGCACCATCGTTTTCCTGACATTGTTGATATTCCAACCTGCACTTTCCACTGTGAAAATTCCTGACTCCAAGATCAGTGGTGGACATCTGGAGCACTTGACATCATTGGAATATTTCAGTAGAATACCAAGAAGCAAAATGAAATAGTACGAACATACAAAATCCTGTAGGGTACCCAAATGAACGCTCAGATTTGTAGAAAGACTCAGATTTCTTACCACTTCTGGTTATTACAAGTACAGTTAAATGATAATGTGGTTGACCTCTCTCACTCACCTATGAACCCTGTGCCTTTCAGTTGTATAATGCATGTCCATCCTTAAATACTGTCAAGTTTGCTGTAGTTAGATTCTACATATTTAAACTGTAATCCAGATTAAATATTACATAATTACTGCCTTGCATCATCATTTAGTTTATTTGTTGTACATTGTAAGGTATTGTACTCTGAATCATTCCTCATTTATTTGCTGATTGTAGACTGTTTCAGAAGAAATTAATCAATTAATTAATAGAGCAAGCTAAAACAAACCACACTCAAAGACATGCGAGCTACATTTGTATCATTCTCTACAGTGTACAGCCAACATACATAAAAAGGTTTGAGATGGAAAAGGCTTTTAGAGCAGAGTTAAAATCATTGCTTGTTGAGAAGTGTTTCTACAATGTAAACGAGTCTGTTAGCTAACAGGATTACTAGGCCCACATTTATTGTTGAGTACTTTTGATTCTGTTAACTGATGGAATAACTATACTGTGGTTGTCTTTGCAAAAGACTGTTTCAGACATTGGTTTCTGTTCCCTTTGTTTCACAGTGCAATACACCTCCTTGAAGTGATATGATGCTAACCTAGTTGTGATGGATATAGTGTTGACAGGTTTTCATGTGTTATTTTTTCAGCAGTGTTATCTAATGCAATCATGTGTTTTCACTTTTTCAGTAGTACATTCATTTTCAAATTGTCTTTTTCATTGATTTACTTCCTTTGCATGTTGCAGTCACAATGTGGACAATGTATTTGTGATTCTCCTCTCAGTCATGTTCTGAGTGAGATGGCTATACCAGTCTTAATGTACTGGGTTGGTTGGTTGGTTTAAAAGAGGGGGGGAAGGGACCAAACTGCTACGTCATCGGTCCCTTGTTCCGAATAAAACAATGCCACAAGGGTGACAATAAAACAAGTGAAGCTGACAACACAAAACAGAGAGAAAGGAAAAACCACAAGAACGACGGAAGGGCAACAAACACTTAAATGGTCAAAAGGGGAGAAGAAAACCACAGAAACAAAAGAAACAGGTAGAAGAGATTAAAACAACAAAACAGATTACCATGACTGGCTCACCATGAGAATAAAAAGGAGAAACCAGCCACTCTTCAACACATTAAAAACTCCACCCTACGAGCACTAAGGTGGAGGACACAGAGGGGCAAAGGACATGCACTAAAACTTAGATCAAATAACAAAACACACCCTCACGAATAAAACATGAAACTAAATCAGCCAATGAGGCGTTTCCGAGTCCGGCAACAGAAGATTTCATCGCAGGGTGGTCAAAGTGGGACAGTGCACCAGAATATGGGCCACTATCAACTGGGTGCCGCATCGACACTGAGGCTAGTCTTCACGGTGCAGAGGCAGCCGTGGGTCGCCAAAGCATGGCCAATGCAGAGCCGGCAGAGAACCACAGAGTCCCTGCAAGAGGCCCACATGGAGGACTGCCACACATTCGTAGTCTCCTTAATGGCACACAGTTTGTTGTGTGTACTGAGACTATGCCATTCCATCTCCCAAAGCCGAAAAACCTGGCAGCGTAAAAATGAATGCAGGTCAGTTATTGGAATGCCGATCTCCATAAGCGGTTTCTGTGTAGCCTGTTTGGCCAGCCTGTCAGCAAGTTTGTTCCCTGGGATTTCGATGTGCCCTGGGGTCCACACAAACACCACTGAACGACCAGACTGTTCCATGGCATAGATGGACTCCTGGATGGTCGCTACCAAAGGATGATGAGGGTAGCACTGGTCAATAGCTTGTAAGCTGCTCAAGGAGTCAGTACACAGAAGAAACGACTCCCCAGGGCATGAACAAATGTGCTCAAGAGCACGAGATATAGCCACCAGCTCTGCAGTGAAAACAGTACAGCCATTGGGCAAGGAATGCTGTTCAATATGTCCTCCATGGACATATGCGAAGCCGACATGACCATCATCCACCGAGCCATCGGTGTAAACCACTTCATGGCCTCAGTACATGTCAATAATCGAGAGGAAGTGACAGCGGAGAGCTGTGGGATGAACCGAGTCCTTTGGGCCATGTGAAAGGTCCAGGAAAAGCCACAGCCTAGGTGTACACCATGGAGGTGTATGCGAATGGACCTTGAGTATAGGTGGTAAAGGCAAGGACTCCAGTTCAGATAGAAGGGATCAGATGTGAACTGCAAATGTAAGCCCTGACCTGGGCTGCCGATATGGGTGATGAACTACTGTGGGTGGGAAAAGGAGATGGTAATTCAGATGTGCAGGGGAACTACGAATGTATGCAATGTAACTGGTGAGCAGCTGTGCATGCCTGACCTGCAATGGTGGGACTTCAGCCTCTGCCAGGATGCTGGTCACTAGACTCATCCTAAAAGCTCCTGTCGCTAGTCAAACGCCACAGTGGTGCACTGGGTCGAGTAAACGCAATGCTGAGGGCACTGATGAACCATAAACCAGACTCCCATAGTCAAAGCAGGCTAGAACAAGGGCTCTGTAGAGCTGCAGCAGTGTAGAGCAATCTGCACCCCAGTTGGTGGTGCTCAGGCAGCAGAGAGCATTGAGATGCTGCCAGCACTTCTACTTAAGCTGACGGAGGTGAAGAAGCCAAGTCAATTGGGCATCGAAAATCAGTCCTAAAAATCAATATGTCTCCACTACAGTGAGGGGATTGTCAGTAAGATAAAGTTCTTGGTTCCGGATGAATGGTACAGCGTCGATAGAAGTGCATAACACACTGAAAACTGGAAGCCATGGGCTAGAGCCCATGAATGCGCCTTGTGGATGGCTCCCTGTAGGTGCCGCTCAGCAACACCAGTACTGGTGGGACAGTACAAAATGCAGAAGTTGTCTGCATACAGAGTGGATGAGATTGACAGCACTACAGCTGCTGCTAGACTATTAATGGCCACTAAAACTAGAGATACACTCAATACAGAGCCCTGCGGGACACCATTCTCCTGTGTATGGGGGAACTATGGGAGGCACCAACTTGGACATGGAAAGTAGGAAGCGAGAGAAAATTTTGGATAAAAATCTGGAGCGGGCCTCTAAGACCCCACTCATATAATGTGGCAAGGATATGATGTCGCCAAGTGGTGTCATTCGCTTTTCATAAATAAGAAAAAGACAGCAACAAGGTGTTGGTGTCTGGAAAAGGCTGTTCAGATGACCGACACACCATACGTTCCAGCAGCTTAAGAAGAATGTTGGTGAGGCTGATGGGCTGATAGCTATCCACATCAAGCGGGTTTTTGCCAGGTCTGAGCATTGGTATGATGGTGCTCTCCCACCAGTGCAATGGAAAGACGCCATCGCACCAGATCCAGTTGGCGATGACTAGGAGATGTCATTTGTAGTCAGATGAGAGATGTTTAACCATCTGACTGTGGATCCAATCTGGCCCAGGAGCTGTGTCGGGGCAATGTGGAAGGGCACTGAGGAGCTCCCACTCTGTAAATGGGGCATATAATGAATGAGGACTTTACCTTCCATCCACTGTTTGAGAGTGCGAAAGGCTGGGGGGTAATTCTCCGAAACAGAGGCATGGATATGGAAATGTCGTGTGGCTAGGGCCTCCCGTCGGGTAGACCATTCGCCTGGTGCAGGTCTTTCGATTTGACGCCACTTCGGCGACCTGCGCGTTGATGGGGATGAAATGATGATGATTAGGACAACACAACACCCAGTCCCTGAGCGGAGAAAATTTCCGACCCAGCCGGGAATCGAACCCGGGCCCTTTGGATTGACAGTCTGTCACGCTGACCACTCAGCTAACGGGGCGGACAACAGAGGCATGAGCATAGTGCTTAGCAAAGTGCTCAGTAATTGCATTTACAACGGTAGATAACATACCATTGATGTTAATGCCAGTAACACCTGTCGGGGTCTGGTACACACAAACATGTCTGATCTCCGTCCAGACTTGGGAAGGTGATGTATGGCACCCAATGTTTGAGACGGACCTCTCCCAACACTCCTGTTTCCGTCTTTTTGTAAGCTGGCGAATGCGGGCATGGAGCCATTTAAAAGCTATTAGGTGCCCTAGGGAAGGATGCTGTTTATGTCGCTGTAGAGTTAGGCGATGTTCTTTAATGGCCTCAGCAATTTCCGGCGACCACCAAGGTACTGACTTTCGCCAGGGGCACCCTAAAGAACAAGGGATCATGTTTTCTGGCGCAGAAATGATCGATCTAGCAAGCTGCTAAACTACCACATCGATGGTATCTTGTGGGGGAGATTCAACAGTGACAGCAGAGGTGAAAGCTTCCCAGTCTGCCTTGTTTAAAGCCCATCTTGGTAGACATCCGTGGGAATGGCCCTGGGGGAGTGACAGGAAGATGGGAAAGTGGTCACTACCACACAAGTCATTGTGGGCTCTCCAGTGGACAGATGGGAGAAGTCCTGCACTGCAGAGGGATAAATCAATGGCCAAGTACGTGCCACGAGCCACACTGAAATGTGTGAGGGCCCCAGTATTCAAGAGGCAGGGGTTGAGTTGAGACAGGAAAGTTTCAACATCTCTACCTCAGCCAGTAAGCACAGTGCCACCCCACAAGGGGTTATAGGTGTCAAAATCTGCCAAAAGTAGGAAGGGTTTGGGGAGTTGTCGAATCAGTGCAGTCAATGTGTTCAGGGGTACTGCACCATCAGGAGGAAGATATATGTTGCAGATAGTTATTTCTTGTGTCGTCCTTATCCTGACAGCCACGGCTTCAAGAGGGGTTTGAAAGGGTACAGGTTCACTGCATATTGAGTTCAGGACATAGACACAAACTCCACCTGACATTCGATTATAGTCGCTGCGGTTCTTGTAATATCCCCTATAGCCATGGAAGGCAGGGGTCCGCATTACTGGAAACCAGGTTTCCTGGAGGGCAATGCAGAATGAAGGTGTAAAGCTTAACAGTTGTCGTAGCTCAGCCAAGTGGTGGAAAAAACTGCAGCAATTCCACTGGAGGATGTCGTTATCATGAGGCTGGGAAGGCATTAAGCATGCAAGGAGGCAGGTTATGCCTCAGGGTCACCTGCTGCCACCGACTGAGTATTTGTATCCATTCCTACTGTGGATGAGGCATCAGTGAGATCCAGGTCCTCAGTGGATGCAGAGATCTCCACCTCACCAGCAGGTGCAGAATTGGTAGGGAGTAGTGGTGGTGTTGAGGCCATCTCAGAACCCTTTTTCTCATCAGACTTCTTTGTTTGCTTGCCCTCACTTCTCTTTAGGGCATTGCTGGGCGGACTTATCCAAAGTAGCTTCAGGAATGGAGGAAGACCGTGAAGCTCTTCGTCCAGCAGCTTTTGGCTCCTTTAGCCACTTCCAAGTGTCCGCTCTGGCATTAGTGGAGACCTTGGGAGAGAGGGTCCCAAGAGACCCCTTCCGCATGAAGTAGGTACGAGGGTCACTCCAAAATAAATGCACACTATTTTTTTTTTTAATCCATCTTTTATTCTACATGTTTGAAAGTTTTACAGTGTGTAGATACATCCTTTAGGAACAATATTTTCATTTCTCCACATAATTTCCATCCCTCTCAACTGCCTTACGCCATCTTGGAACCAGAGCCTATATACCCGCAAGGTGAAATTCTGGACCAACCTGTTGGAGCCACTGTTTGGCAGCGTGCACAAGGGAGTCATAATCTTCACACCTTGTTCCACGAACAGAGTCTTTCAGTTTCCCAAAGAGATGATAGTCACATGGAGCCAGATCAGGACTGTAAGGCGGGTGTTTCAGTGTTGTCCATCTGAGTTTTGTGATCGCTTCCATGTTTTTTGACTGACATGTGGTCATGCATTGTCGTCCAACAGCAAAACATCCTGCTTTTGCCGATGTGGTCAAACACGACTCAGTCGAGCTTGAAGTTTCTTCAGTGTCATCACATATGCATCAGAATTTATGGTGGTTCCACTTGGCATGACGTCAACAAGCAAGAGTCCTTCGGAATTGAAAAACACCGTAGCCATAACTTTTCCAGCAGAAGATGTGGTTTTGAATTTTTTTTTTTCTTGGGTGAATTTGCATCATGCCACTCCACTGACTGCCTCTTCCGTCTCTGGTGAAAAATGATGGAGCCATGTTTCATCACCTGTCACAATTCTTTCAAGAAATTCATCTCCATCATTCTCATACTGTTCCAAAAGTTCGCTGCATACCATTTTTCTTGTTTCTTTGTGAGCCACTGTCAACATCCTGGGAACCCACCTGGCACAAACCTTTTTTAACTCCAACACTTTCAGTAGTCTGCAAACACTTCCTTCCCCTATCCCAACGTAGCATGACAGTTCATTCACTGTGATGTGTCTGTCAGCAGTCACCAATTTGTTAACTCTCTGGAGTGTGTGCAGTACGAGGCCTGCCACTGTGAGGACAATCCTCAATATTGCCGTGCCTGCTTTCATCACGTAACATGCTTGCCCACCGACTAACTGTACTGCGATCGACAGCAGCATCTCCATACACCTTTTTCAACCTCTTGTGGATGTTTCCCACCGTCTCGTTTTCACAGCACAGGAATTCTATGACAGCACGTTGCTTCTGACGAATGTCAAGTGTAGCAGCCATCTTGAAGACATGCTGTGATGGTACCACTCACGGGAACAGGTTGAACTAAGTTTGAAAACAAGTGGGCAAGATGTATCTACACACTGTAAAACTTTCACATATGCTGAATGAGAAGTTTATTTTTACAAAAATAGTATGCATTTCTTTTAGAGTGACCCTCGTACTTTTGGAGCAATGGAAGGAGATTTTCCCCCTACCACCAAGGGGGCGGATGTATTCTGGAGGCCTGGAGGGCTGGCACAGAGTGTGGTGCAACTGGTACTTGTAATGGTAATGTAGCTGCAGCATTTGTGGATGTCAACTGAACGGACAGGTGTAATAGTTCAAATTTACATTTAGCCTTGTGGTAAGTCAACCGGTCCAAGGTCTTGTACTCCATGTTTTTCCGCTCCTTTTGGAGTACTGTTCAGTCTGGTGAGCAGGGGAGTGCTGCTCTCCACAGTTGATGCAAGTAGGAGGAGGCACAAAGGGAATTCTGGATGCAGTGGACGTCCAGTCTCGACATGTGGCGCTGGAAGTGGAGCGGGAAGATGTGCCCGAATTTCCAGCACTTACAGCACCGCATAGGGGGAGGGACATATGGTTTAACATCACAGCGGTGAACCATCACCTTGACCTTTTCAGGCAATGAATCACCCTCAAAGGCCAGGATGAAGGCACTGGTAACAACCCTGTTGTCTTTGGGTCCCCTGTAAATGCACCGGATGAAATGAGCACCCCGCCATTCTAGATTGGTGCGGAGCTCATCATCAGTCTGCAAGAGGAGGTCACGATGGAAAATAATCCCCTGGACCATGTTGAGGCTTTTATGGGGAGTGACGGAAACAGGAATATCACCCAGCCAGTCACAAGCGAGTAAAGCCCGGGATTGGGCTGGGGATGCTGTCTGAATCAAGACTGCACCACTTCTCATCTTGGACAGCGCTATCACTTTCCCAAACTTATCCTCACGATGATCAACAACAAATTGAGGCTTCATAGGTAGATTAAATACAGAGGCAAATATGGTTCTTCTTTCTGTAGTCCTACGTTCCTCCCATGGTGTAGCGAGGGAGGGAAATGATTTACGGTCATATCTGTCAGCATTGTACACGATCTTGCCCTTCTTAGAGACTGCTGGCGTCATACGGTCACCAGCAAGAGACGACTTAGCCCGCTTCATTGTGGGTTGTCTGCCCTGATGCCACCCACTCTGATCAGGGGCTCTCCCCACGGGTGCCACCCAGACACAGCAAAGGCCACCTGGCATGGTGGCCAATGCCGGGAGTCCTGATGCCCCAGGAAGACAGGCATCTACTCCTTGGCATATGTGGGGAGTTTACAGCTCAGGCATCAGCAGTGCAATCCCTGTGTTGTCAGGAGGCTATCCACGAAATGGGTACGTGACAGCCCCACCACAACAGACTGGCTACTGTGCTGGATATTGGGCACAGAGAAATCCAATATTGTCATGGGGGCGAAGGAAGGACAGGAGACAAAAGAAGAAGATGACATACCCTGGATAGTGTCCTCACCAAAACAGTTGAATTGCAGGTGGAGATGCAAAGCCATGACAAGAGGTTCAGTAGATTGAATCTAAGGGCAAGGGCACTATGAATAACTCATGCACCATGTAAGACATCCTTCCCCATATGGCCTGCACTTCTGTAGAATTTGGAAAGTGGCAGGTCAAACCAAAAGATGGGACCTGAACTTATAGGGCTGAAAAGTGAGAGACTCCTTTTAGTCGCCTCTTACGACAGGCAGGGATACTTCGGGCCTATTCTAGCCCCCGGACTCACAGGGGGCTTAATGTACTGGGACTTGTATTCAAGACGACCGGGTTTATTGCCCACCCAGCCATCCTAACTTACGTTTTCCATGCTTTCCCAATATTGCTAAGGTTAATGCAGGGATGGTTCCTTCAACTAGACCAGGGCCGACTTGCTGCCTTCTCCTCCCCTAATCCTATCCTACTTTGTTAATTTTTTATATTTGTATAAATTATTTCTGTAATGTATCTGACATGTCTGATACTATTGCACTAAATGGACTATGGATGAATTAATGTGAATAAATAAATAAAGTCAATAAATAATCATCTTTGAAACAGTAACATGAGAAATGGGCTTGGAACCCAAAACCTAGCTCAATTAAAATACAATATTGAGAATAACAGGTAGCAAAGCATTTTCTTATGTAATAAAGAAAAGACTGTGTGTGGGTTTAAACTGAGTGAAAATGTTGACACCAGCCACAGTTACAAAGACCAATGCTATACTGTTTTTTTAACACATTTTGTTACATTAATAGCTTTATCTGTTTTCTGGCCCTGAAACCATATCTGGATTTAGGTGGTTGTGTCACATACAGGCCTGTCACAAGGTAACTTCATTATAAACTAGAAAATACATAACACACACGGTTGGAATGAAAAGTTATTTAATTGTTCAATAAAAATATAGGTTTTATTCAAGCATAGACATGAATACTCCTCTTTATCATGTAGGATTGATGTGTCCATGTAATTATATTTGCTCTCTCATTTGTCCTAACAGCACCCAATATAACTGTGCCACTCAGAGGCCACACCAGCAAAATTTTTTTACAATTTTTATAGTTTTGACTGCAAAAACCTCACAAACATGTACATTTTCATTGGCCAAAATGTTTGACTCTATTCACTAACTCCTGCACCAGTAAGTGACAATACTTTCCATAGTAACTGAACATTTGAAATTTTCTGCTAGATTAAAACTGTGTGCCCGACCGAGACTCGAACTCTGGACCTTTGCCTTTCGCGGGCAAGTGCTCTACCATCTGAGCTACCAAAGCACGACTCACGCCCGGTACTCACAGCTTTACTTCTGCCAGTATCTCGTCTCCCACCTTCCAAACTTTACAGAAGCTCTCCTGCGAACCTTGCAGAACTAGCACTCCTGAAAGAAAGGATATAGTGGAGAAATGGCTTAGCCACAGCCTGGGGGATGTTTCCAGAATGAGATTTTCACTCTGCAGCGGAGTGTGCACTGATTGACACTACCTGGCAGATTAAAACTGTGTGCCCGACCGAGACTTGAACTCGGGACCTTTGCCTTTCGCGGGCAAGTGCTCTACCATCTGAGCTACCGAAGCATGACTCACGCCCGGTACTCACAGCTTTACTTCTGCCAGTATCTTGTCTCCTACCTTCCAAACTTTACAGAAGCTCTCCTGCGAACCTTGCAGAACTAGTACTCCTGAAAGAAAGGATATAGCAGAGACATGGCTTAGCCACAGCCTGGGGGATGTTTCCAGAATGAGAATTTCACTCTGCAGCGGAGTGTGCACTGATATGAAACTTCCTGGCAGATTAAAACTGTGTGCCCGACCGAGACTCGAACTCGGGACCTTTGCCTTTCGCAGGCAAGTGCTCTACCATCTGAGCTACCGAAGCACGACTCACACCCGGTACTCACAGCTTTACTTCTGCCAGTATCTCATCTCCTACCTTCCAAACTTTACAGAAACTCTCCTGCAAACCTTGCAGAACTAGCACTCCTGAAAGAAAGGATATAGCGGAGACATGGCTTAGCCATAGCCTGGGGGATGTTTCCAGAATGAGATTTTCACTCTGCAGCGGAGTGGGAACTGATATGACACTTCCTGGCAGATTAAAACTGTGTGCCCGACCGAGACTCGAACTCGGGACCTTTGCCTTTCGCGGGCAAGTGCTCTACCATCTGAGCTACCGAAGCACGACTCACGTCCGGTACTCACAGCTTTACTTCTACCAGTATCTCGTCCCCTACCTTCCAAACTTTACAGAAACTCTCCTGCGAACCTTGCAGAACTAGCACTCCTGAAAGAAAGGATATAGCGGAGACATGGCTTAGCCACAGCCTGGGGGATGTTTCCAGAATGAGATTTTCACTCTGCAGCGGAGTGGGCACTGATATGACACTTCCTGGCAGATTAAAACTGTGTGCCCGACCGAGACTCGAACTCGGGACCTTTGCCTTTCGCGGGCAAGTGCTTTACCATCTGAGCTACCGAAGCACGACTCACGCCCCGTACTCACAGCTTTACTTCTGCCAGTATCTTGTCTCCTACCTTCCAAACTTTACAGAAGCTCTCCTGCGAACCTTGCAGAACTAGCACTCCTGAAAGAAAGGATATAGCGGAGAAATGGCTTAGCCACAGCCTGGGGGATGTTTCCAGAATGAGATTTTCACTCTGCAGCGGACTGTGCACTGATATGACACTTCCTGGCAGATTAAAACCGTGTGCCCGACCGAGACTCGAACTCGGGACCTTTGCCTTTCGCAGGCAAGTGCTCTACCATCTGAGCTACCGAAGCATGACTCACGCCCGGTACTCACAGCTTTACTTCTGCCAGTATCTCGTCTCCTACCTTCCAAACTTTACAGAAGCTCTCCTGCGAACCTTGCAGAACTAGCACTCCTGAAAGAAAGGATATAGCAGAGACATGGCTTAGCCACAGCCTGGGGGATGTTTCCAGAATGAGAATTTCACTCTGCAGCGGAGTGTGCATTGATATGAAACTTCCTGGCAGATTAAAACTGTGTGCCCGACCGAGACTCGAACTCGGGACCTTTGCCTTTCGCAAGCAAGTGCTCTACCATCTGAGCTACCGAAGCACGACTCACGCCCGGTACTCACAGCTTTACTTCTGCCAGTATCTCGTCTCCTACCTTCCAAATTTTACAAAAGCTCTCCTGCGAACCTTGCAGAATTAGCACTCCTGAAAGAAGGTAGGAAACGAGATACTGGCAGAAGTAAAACTGTGAGTACCGGCCGGGCGTGAGTCGTGCTTCGGTCGCTCAGATGGTAGAGCACTTGCCCACGAAAGGCAAAGGTCCCGAGTTCGAGTCTCGGTCGGGCACACAGTTTTAAGCTGCCAGGAAGTTTCGTATCAGCGCACACTCCGCTGCAGAGTGAAAATCTCATTCTGGAAACATCCCCCAGGCTGTGGCTAAGCCATGTCTCCGCTATATCCTTTCTTTCAGGAGTGCTAGTTCTGCAAGGTTCGCAGGAGAGCTTCTGTTAAGTTTGGAAGGTAGGAGACAAGATACTGGCAGAAGTAAAGCTGTGAGTACCGGGCGTGAGTCATGCTTCGGTAGCTCAGATGGTAGAGCACTTGCCCGCGAAAGGCAAAGGTCCTGAGTTCAAGTCTCGGTCGGGCACACAGTTTTAATCTGCCAGGTAGTGTCAATCAGTGCACACTCCGCTGCAGAGTGAAAATCTCATTCTGGAACTGAACATTTCATTACAGATTTTAGAGGTCCAACTGACAAACTCCAATTTTCTTATTCACATGCTTCTTCATATTTGTCAGGGTTAGATTAGATTAGATTAGATTAGTACTTGTTCCATAGATCATGAATACGACACTTCGTAATGATGTGGAATGTGTCAGGTTAATAAAAGGTGTCTATACATGATATTACATTAGACAAAATACTACATGACACTCTTCTATATCCAAAAATTCATCTAATAAGTAGAAGGAGTTGCCATTCAGAAATTCTTTTAATTTCCTTTTAAATGCTATATGGATATCTGTCAGACTTTTGATGCTATTAGGTAAGTGAGCAAAGACTTTCGTGGCAGCATAATTTACCCCCTTCTGAGCCAAAGTTAGATTTAACCTTGAGTAGTGGAGATCATCCTTTCTCCTAGTGTTGTAGCCATGTACACTGCTATTACTTTTGAATTCGTTCGGATTGTTAATAACAAATTTCATAAGTGAATATATATATTGTGAGGCTACAGTGAAAATTTCTAGCTCCTTAAATAAGTGTCTGCAGGATGATCTTGGATGAGCTCCAGCAATTATTCTGATTACACGCTTTTGTGCAATGAACACTCTTTTACTCAATGATGAGTTACCCCAGAATATGATGCCATACGAAAGCAGAGAATTAAAATAGGCGTGGTAAGCTAATTTACTCATATGTATATCGCCAAAATTTGCAATGACCCTGATAGCATAAGTAGCTGAACTCAAACGTTTCAGCAGATTCTCAGTGTGTTTTTTCCAGTTCAACCCTTCATCACTGCATACACCTAGAAATTTTGAATATTCTACCTTAGCTACCGATTTCTGATCGAAGTCTATATTTATTAATGGGATCATTCCATTTACTGTGTGGAACTGTATATACTGTGTTTTGTCAAAGTTTAATGAGAGCCCATTTGCAGAGAACCACTTAATGATTTACTGAAAAACGTCGTTTACAATTTCACCAGTTAATTCTTGTCTGTCGGGTGTGATAGCTATACTTGTATCATCGGCAAAAAGTACCAGCTTTGCATCTTCGTGAATATAGAATGGCAAGTCATTAATATATATTAAGAACAACAGAGGACCCAAGACCGAACCTTGCGGCACCCCATTCTTGATTGTTCCCCAGTTTGAGAGATCACCAGTTTTTTCCATATTATGTGAACTGTTTATTTCAACTTTCTGCACTCTTCCAGTTAGGTATGATTTAAACCATTTCAGCACTGTCTCATTCATACCACAGTACTTGAGCTTATCTAGAAGTATTCCATCATTTACACAATCAAAAGCCTTTGATACATCACAAAAAATCCCAATGGGTGACTTCCGGTTACTCAGAGCATTTAATATTTCATTAGTGAAAGTATATATAGCATTTTCCGTTGAGAAACCCTTCTGGAAACCAAACTGACATTTTGTTAAAACTTTATTTTTACAAAGGTGTGAAGCTACTCTACAATACATTACTTTTTCAAGAATTTTGGATAAGAAAGTCAGAAGAGAGATTGGGCGGTAGTTGTTGACATCAGACGTATCCCCTTTTTTATGCAGTGCTATAACAATGGCATACTTCAGTCTATCTGGGAAAATACCCTGCTTCAGAGAGCTACTACATATGTGGCTAAGAGTCCCACTTACTTCTTGGGAACAAGCTTTTATTATCCTGCTGGAAATGCCATCAATCCCATGTGAGCTTTTATTCTTGAGAGAGTTTATTATCTTCCTAATTTCAGATGGAGAGGTGGGTGGAATTTCAATTGTATCAAATGGTGTGGGTAAGGCCACTTCCATTAACTGCCTTGCTTCTTCTAATGAACATTTAGATCCTATTTTCTCTACAACATGTAAAAAATGATTATTCAAAATATTTTCAACTTCCGGCTTGTTGTTTATCAAGTTTCCATTCGCTCTGATGGTGATGCTGTCATCCTGTACTCTTGGTTGTCCTGTCTCCCTTGTAATAATATTCCAAATTGTTTTGATTTTGTTCTCTTACAAGTGTATCATGAAATAAGTTATATTTTAAATTAGCATCGGGTTCCTTGTACACCTCATCCCAGTCTAACTGCTGAAGATTTTCTCTGAAATTTCTAATTGTTGAGTCATTAATTGAACGCACAACTTTGGAGGGTAGTTTTGAATTATTGAATGGAGCTATGTCATATACTGTAACTAGCTGAACATCATGATCAGAAAGCCCATTCTCAACAGGACAAGAATTTATGTTTTTAAACCTATCTTGGTCTATAAAAGTGTTATCTATCAATGTGCTGCTGTCCTTTACAACCCGAGTAGGAAAATTAATGACAGATTTCAAATTGAAAGAGCCGAGCAAGACTTCCAGGTCATTCTTCCTATTACACTCTTTCAATGAATCAACATTGAAGTCCCCACAAATAATAACTTGCTTTCCCCTCTCTGACAGATAGCACAACAAGGCATCCAAGTTTTCCAGGAATAAATGAAAGTTTCCTGAAGGGGACCTATATACTGTTACAATTATAAAAGAGCCCTCCTTCAGTTTAAATTGACAGGCACATGCTTCTATATGTTGCTCTAGACAAAACTTTTTTGTATCTAAGCTTTCTACACAGTGATAACTTTTGACATATGTGGCAACTCCTCCTCTCACCTTATTCTCTCTACTCATATGTGCAGCTAATTTATAACCACTGATATTTACCTTTTCCATATCAGACACAATGTGATGCTCAGACAGGCATAGTATATCTATTACATTGTTAGATTCAATGTCATCTAAACAAACCAGGAGCTCATCAACTTTATTCGTCAATCCCGGAATATTTTGGTGAAAAATGGTAACATTATTTTTTACTTTACTTTTCTGAGACTTTACTTTTTTCTTTAATCCACCAATATTTTGGTTAAATATGGTAACATTATTATTGACTTTCCTGTTGTGAGAATTTTGTGAGTTTTGGAGCTCTTTAGCACCTGCCTGCCTGAACTCCTCATTGGACACTGATATTAGCCTAAAAGAGAGGTACATCCATGAGTACTAGTGTCCCCCCTTATGGATTTCGCTAACAACCCTGCCAGTTTACCCTTCCCTTTCCTATTGAGATGTAGGCCATGCCTTGTGAAATTCCCCCTATCAATAGCCTCGACAGGAACCAGTCCAATGTCTGACAAAGTGGCCGCCCTACGCAACTGATCCAACTCCATATTTACCCTCCTGACAGAGCGGTTCAACTGGGGCTGATCATGCCGCGTGAAAGCAGGCACCAGTCCAACATTGGTATGGGTCGTTGCTGAGGCTATTTTCACCAGGTCACACTCATTGCTGTAGCCCTGATCCCTATCAATACTGTTTCCCACTCCACCCATTACCATCACATGATCCTGCTTTGTGAATCCCTTGCACAAGGAACCTATATCCTCTACCACCTGGCTAAGACTTGCACTTGGCTTGAAAAAGTTTGTGACCTGGTACCTGTCACCTAATTTTTCCTGCAAAATCTGGCCCACACCTCTTCCATGGCTGCTACCTAGCAACAGAACTTTCCTCTTACTTTCTACTTTTTTTGAAACAGTTGGTTTCCTGGTGAAATTCTGTTGCATCTTAACTACATCTACTTCTACTGGAGCCTCTTCCTTACTTAACTGTGGTAGCAAGGCAAATCTATTGGTTGTGCCAATTGGGAAACTGTCAGACACTGTCCTCTTTCTGTGGCCCCTGTTCCCAGCTACCACTTCCCACCGCTGTTTGCCCTCCTCCCCCCTTAACCTCTTCAGTTCCTCCCTCTACACCCTCTATCAGTTTCGGTTCCGTCAGATTATTATACATCTCGCAAAGAAACTCAAAATATATTTTCCACTTTTGGGTAAGATTTTTCACAAACTGTTTTACTAGGCTCAGATTGATGTGTAGGGGTGATCATCAAATTTTTTCCTACATGCACAATAATCTTGTATGAAAAGAAAGCCAATGAACCCATCATGCAACCACTGACATCTAAATTTCATCTTCCTGTAGTCATTAGCAGAAACACTAGCTGAAATATATATCATTAAATCAATGAAAAAGGCATTTATAGAATATTGAGTGAGAGTTCTTTGTAAAAAAGAAAATGGTGTGTGATGCAGCCATTTTGTCGTTACACAGGATTTTCAGAAATTCCCATTACAAACTTCTAGGACTTTTAGAGGGGTGCAAGTACATAATATTTTGAATTTGAACCTATGTCCAGAAATGTACCATTCCCATCCTACAGCTGTTTGATAACATGTTTAGTAAGTAATTATGCAACAGGGGAGTCATGTTGGGGGGTGCTGATGGATTGGCTGATGTCATTTGACGTCTGTCCTACACCTCTGACTTGGTTTGAGCATCATCCACGTATCTGTGCGTGTTAGAGCGACATGGCTGAGTACACATTTGCAGAATATACTGACACGATCCTTCTACATGGTGAAGTTCACAGTAACTGAAGAGCTGCTCGTCACCTTTATCAATCCACAATGCTAGTTATGCACGTCTGACTCCATCAAATACCCTTTTTGCTACAATTACACAATGGCTTCAAGAAAGGGGTACCTTCATCCTCAGCAGACATGACTAATGCTCCAAGGAGACACTGCACATCCAAAATGGAAGAGGCTGTACTGCATCATGTTGACAAGGGAGGGAGGGTGGGGGGGGAGGGAGGGGGGAGAGAGGGAGAGAGAGGGGGGAGAGGGGGAGAGAGAGAGAGAGAGAGAGAGAGAGAGAGAGAGAGAGAGAGAGAGCATGAAGATGAAGGAGCACCATAAGGATTGGGAGGTGGGAGGGGGGGGGGGGGGGAGGTCAAGTGGGCAACATAGCAAGAATGTAAGTAATATAAGTAATATGTTATTAGTAGTAGTAAGACAAACTTACTGAAATTGGAGCAGAAACAAGTATTTGCCACTTTTATAGTCAAATAAATAAGAACTGCCATAGACTAACAGATTCAACAGAGAAACCATACACATATATTACTCAGGAGTAATCACTCTGACAACATATGCTACCAAAAGGAACCTAAACAATTTCTCAAAAATAATTTAGTTGTGAAGACCACATGATCAACCAGTGATCCAAGCTTCATAATCTGCCATGCACATCACACTATGTATCCAACATAAAGGCACAATGAATACAGAAACTGTGTTACCCAACCAACAGCAGCCTATAGGTACCACAATAGTGCACACTGAAATGAAAAGTTGTACTCCTCAGTACACCAGCAATGGAACACAACAATTATGGGGAGCACCAGACAAACCACCGGTAATTGCAAGAATTGAACTACAGATGGTAATATATGTAATTTATTTTTATAAACTAGTTAAGGGAGGGTGGAAGGGGGAGGGGAGCACAAGTTGCAGGCGGTAGTCAGACGGATGAAAATGCTCGACACTGTAGTCAATATATGACAGTCAACCCAGTAAACAAAATGTTATGATGAGAATATTAGAAACGGAGTGGTGGAGGAGGGAGGGGGAACTGGGTATACAGGAGTTTGTGACCAAGGGGTTGGCAGAAATGACAAAGGGGTTGGTGGTAGGCGAAGAGAGTATGAACTCTACATCATTTTGGAACACAGTAAAGAAAAACTAAACTGCAAATTGAGTGGTTCGTCCAAAACTTTATCTGGCTGCTTTATTTTGCTCTTAAAAATCTCAAGTTCTACATGTGGATCCTTCTAACAGGACCATATTTGGACAGCATTTATAAATGAGGAGTGTTGGTACTACAGATAACACACTGATGGTTTGAAATCATGCACCAAGAAATATACACTCAGATATTTTGGAGGAATTTGAGACTTTTTTATGAGCAAAATACAGGAGTCAGATAAAGTTCTGAACAAACAAGTCGATATTTGGTTTAGTCAGTTCTTTGCTCTATTCCAAAATGATGTATCATTTCCACCAACCTCCTGACAAGTGCCTGCATACCTACCTGCCTCCCTCCCTCTCATTTGCCTCCCTCCCCTCCCTTCTCCAAGTCTCACCTTTTCTAATATTCTCACAGTGACATTTTGTTCCACAGGTTGACTGTCAAGTACTGAGTTCAGTTTCCAGCTATTTCACCCCTCTGATTACCACCTGCAATTGGTGCTTCCCCTCCACTCCTCTCCCCCCCCTCCCACTCCCCTTCCAAATCTTATTGGTCTATCATGTGCTTCCATCATTAGTGTTCCATTGCCAATATATGAGGAGTACAACTTTTGATTACAGTATGCCCTATTATTTGTGGTACCTATAGGCTGCTGTTGGTTAGATAACAAGGTTTCTGCATTTGTTGTGCCTTTATACCGCATATGTGGTATGACTGGATACCAGATTATGGAGCTCACTTTACTGATTGATTATGTGGTCCTCATCACTAAATTATTTATTTATTTATTTTTTTACTGTTTATGTTCCTTTTTGTTGGCATATATTATTTGTCCAATTACTCCCGAGTAACATGCATATGGTTTCTCTGTTGAATCTATTACTCTATGGTAGTTCTTATTTATTTGATTATAAAAATGGCAAATAGTTGTTTCTGGTCCAATTTCTGTAAGTTTGTTTTACTACAACTGATAACACATTTACATTCTTGCTATGTTGCTCACTGGGCTCCCCTCTTTTTTGCTTCATTTTCATTCTCCCCCTACACGTTTCTCCAGCCCTCCACCCCACCCCCTACCCCTCTCTCTCTACAACCCCATTCCCACCGTATCTTTCCATGAATGTGTTTATACCAGGATGGCAAGTACATTTTTAGTGCTTTATGAAAGACAGCTTTGTGGTTTAATGTATGTTTTTACCTGGGACATATCAGGAAAAAAATTGTTTTTAAAGACTGTTATTGGTAAGGTTTTTATGCTTCTAAAGGGTTGCAAGTTCACATTTTTTTTTTTTTCAATGTCCTATTTTTTTTTCCTTAATACTAATACTGTGGTTCACATGTAATGATTTTTACATGCCAACATGACATACAACTTTGCCATATGCACAATATGTTACACTGCTGTGTTTTACTGTTCAATGATTTTAAGATGTGACTGCTTTTGGTACAGATTTCAAAAGTATTAGTTTTATTGTTGACTTGCACTGTTATGGTATTAACTCTTGTATTTTTGAGGGTTGGAGAACATTGTAATACATACGAAATGTTTCCTATATCCTGATAGAGCACCCCCTCCCCAAGGTTTCCTTACAGCAACAGTAGTAGACTGCCGGTAATCTGCATGCACTGTAACTGTTCATTTTCACTTCATAATAAGTATATATTTTTGATATTGTATTTGTCTTTTCATAAATACCACTTTGACTATGTTACATAAGTCTTGAAACAATATGTTTTTCCTGGTATGTGCTCCAAAGTAAGGTAATATCTGTATTGTACATGTGTAAATTTGGTTTTCTGTCCTGTAGGATGATTTTAAAATGGGTCTCTGGCACAAACTAGTTATCAGGTAAATAAAAGAAAATGGAATTTGCAACTTTGGCTGGTTTTTCATTGTACTGTTTACCAGATGTTGCAGACCTGCAATTATTTCAGAATGCTGGAAGCTCATACATATCTGTTTATCAGCAGGAGGGCAATAAAAAGTAATATAATAAATTGCAAATGCGGATGCAATAACAAAGGTGAAAGGAATGTTAGAAACAAGGAAAACAAATTTGTGGAAGTATGCTTGAAGAAAATCAAATGATATTTTCACAATAAGCTAATTAACAAACACAGAATGTTGATTTGTCTTAGTATTAATTTTATTAACTGCTTCTTGAAAGTTGGCACAAAACATAACACCGTGTTAAAAAAAAATTCTTCATGAAGTTTCTTTTCATCATTTCTCGGGGAAGAAGTTATATCACTGTTCTCCAATAAGCCTCTCATTAAATGTTGTCTTAACATACGACAGTAACACCCGTAAGATGTAAGTTATTATTTATTGTTTATGATGGTCTGATACATCTTCCTAAGGTTAACATTGTTCATTTGCATAAGCAACATTTGTGGGCACAATAAACAATATACACAAGGACTTTCCTTTCTGAAATCAATTTATTTTTTAAGGCATTTGAGGGAAGAATGCCTATTTGTAACACTTAACCCTCATAACACCAACATGTTTTTAGTAACACGTATTACTGGGGAGAGGGGGGGGGGGGGGAGGAGATAGGTAGAGGTGGGCAGGTTACATATAGTACAGATCATTTTAATGACTCTTTTATTGAAACAATGTGGAATGAATCAGTTTACAGGATTTGTACATATGATTAACTGTTAACATTAATGAACACCATCATTTTATTCCTGCTCATGCAATTCTGACATTGAATTATGAATTATTCAGCACAAGCTTTTGTCTTTTGTTTGTCAAGTATGACTCAAACCAGCTTAGTAAAAAGCCATCAGTTCCAGAAAACTTGAAGCACTCCATCATGAGCCAAAAACGAGTTTAATATTCTGGTCCTGCGATGCAGGATGTATCAGATATTAAGCTGATAAGAACAGATACTACACTTTGATTTTAGCCAAAAGGGGCTTTTATAAGAGAGTATAATGATTTACACAATCTAAGGCCTTGGAGAGATCACAAAAAATACCAACTGGCATTATTATTATTATTATTATTTAAGATTTGTCCAATTTGATGAGTAACTGTATAAATAGCAATCTCAGTCGAGCAACCTTTCTGGAATCCAAACTGTGACATGCTGCATAAACTGTTCCCACTTAACATGTGCAGCTACTCTTAAGTAAATTACTTTTTTTGAATATTTTGGAAATAGATGTCAGCAAGGAAACTGGGCGATAATTTCCTAAATCTTCATTGTGAGCTTTCTTCTGAAGTCCTGTAATAACTGCATATTTTAACGTCTGGAAAATCTGCATTGCATATATCACCCTAAATAAATAAAACCAAAATTTGTTAATTGTTGTTTCCTCATTAACAACAGACTTTTTGAAGAGTTACTGATGTATAAACTGGTTCTAGGCTATGAAAATATCTTTTAGCATATTCTACCTTCGAAATATGTACACCCTTCCAGTAACCAGTACCACAAAAAGGGAGGAAAGGGGGAGGGATTCTTTGTCATCACCACATTTTTTTAAAATAAAAATTTCATTAATTATTTCTTGTTGACTTCTCACAGCATACTTTTTAATGAGACACTGGAGTGCTAGAAGGGCCCTGAAACTGAAAATACTTAATATGACGCTCACTGGAAAGTCATTGCTACTTAGACTTAAAATTATGGGTTAAGTTTTATTGAACAATCAAAAACATTTTGGGAATCTGGTACACGACTTCTTTAAAAATAAATATTTTTTCAGAATTTTAAAATATAAATTATGTGACTAAGAGCACAATATTTTCAAAAGGTGAACATAAATAACGTCCGGGCCCGCCCGCCCCCCCCCCCCCCCCACACCACAGATACAATATTTTCAAAAAGTGAGCATAAAGTACAACACCCTCCCCCCTCCCAATTTTACACCGGAATATCGATTTTGAGAGGGCTAATCGCATTATGTTTACACTTCCCCCCTATGGCGTTACAAAAACGCAACTAACATTAAATAACACAAGAATTGTTTGTCATTAGTCTCACGAGTACGTGTAAATATCGAAAAACTACCCCAGAACCTTACCCTAATTTCGAATTTCAATCCACTACTCTCAATGCCCTACCGCCTGTTTGACAGGACTTGACAGTGCTGCCAGACAATGTAAACTCCTACCAACATAATGCAGTTCCAGTTGTATGTCTACCCTACTGTTCCCCATCTCCTATGCTTATACCAAAGCATGTTTCCCACACCCATTTTTATCGGATTACCCTTCAGAGCCAATAAATTAACCTGAAAACCCAGTATTCTATACCAGGGTTTCATTTCGGCCGGAACGTGCTGGAATGTCGTTCGGCATTTTCCAGGATTTTTTTTTTTAATTATAAGAAATTAAGTTTTAAAAGCGTTCATTTCGAAACAGTATTTTGTTAAAAGTCATTTGTCATTGAAAGTTTTATCACAAATTTTCAAAAATCGAAACTTTTGATTTTTATGGGTTGCGGGGAGGGCCATGGATGGGCGTAGAAAAATCAATATGCTTCTGGCTTTCGGCTGAAAATCGGAAAGCGCTCACGTGACGTCACTCGCTCCCTACCCTTGGGACTCCCATGTTGGCTCCATCATATTTCGATTGTTTCTGTACTATAACTTAAGCGTTACGGCAGTTACGCCGTTATAATACAAAGGAAGCCATGAAGATTTAGCACTCTGGGTGCAACTTGTTATAATTAAATTTCAGTTAAGCGACATCTGTAGAAATCATCAGAAAATTTATGATGACCAATGTTAAAGCATTACTATGCACGCGTTAGCTGTGATCCTGGGGTTAGGTAGGGGCGTGTCGTCGTAGAGTCGAAAAAAAAGCACGTTCGAAAGTAGGATATGCGTGCTCTGTTAGTAATGAGTTCCATTTTGTGACATCAGTCTTGATCAAAAAGGTAAGACGGAAATTGCTGAGAGTGAGAAAAACCAGCAATGTCATTTTCGTTCTTGTCACAAATATTTGACCCTTTTTTCTGAATATGTCGCGATTTCTGAGGGAGTGGTTAGCTGCGAATGAAATGAGCAGCAATCATATTGATAAGCTAGCTTGTCACGAATGTTCATGATGCAATGGTTTTTCTCTGGTGTACTTCCAACAGAGCGCAACTACGCATGCGCCTTTGTGCATGCGTAATTTACTGTAAGTGGCCGGGCGTATAGCGCATGACGCTGAAAATGGGGAGGAGCAGGCACTGGATGAAGTCGGGGGAGGACGGGCGGGGGATGGGGGGTGCAATCCGTTGTTTTATTATGACCAAAAACAAAGGTTTCCTCCCTTAAAACACTGTGGGGAAACTTACCTTTTCTTCTCAAGGCCACTGATTTGACAGGCACATATTAGTGTGTACTTACGGAGCAAGGGGAAAGTTCGATAGGATTCGTCGGCTTTGGCCAGTGACGTAAATTTAATTGCTGTTTTTTTTTTCTTAAAAAGAAAGCTGTCGAAGGCTACGAACAAGAAAGCATAAAAAAATTGCGTTGTGATGGGAGACTGATCTGTACCTTAGCCTTTTTGAAAAAACTCTACGATAACTTCACGATATAATCGTCATATTGTTTACGGCGTTTGCCGCATGTTTCCTGCGTCACTGGTCCCACCCCGACGCTCGTATCGAACACTCTCTCTCTATACTGTTACTAGAGACGACATACTTTCGATGAGGCATACTTATAACCAGGCAGTTGAGAATATAATGTATTGATCCGAAATTTAATTTGGTAAGCATCGACTACATCGTGGCAAAGCAGCCAATCGTTTTAATATTAGTCAAAACTATTAGCTGTAATAATTAGCAGTACAAAAGGCCCCAGATCCTTCCGACCATTGCGCAACCAAAATGCGCTACTATTATAATTTAACCACTGAGATGACGCTTTTTAGTCACAGGTAATACGACAATATTGCATGAAAATTGATTAAGCGGTAAAACTTAACAAAGGGCCATTGGTGCTCTTACCTTTCATCCAGACGCTCCTCCCTCTGCTGCGCAGGTGTGCTTCTGTTTGGAATTTCGTTGCTTGGTCACCTGTGGCGCTAGTTGTCAACCCTCCAATAGAAGTTCACTCAGTCAAGACCATGTGTGACGTCATTATGACGTGTACACGCTGTATCGAACGCAACAGAGGCCGTGTATTGACTTTTGTGAGGGGTAGCCTACGTTCACAGTAACATCGTGCAAACATGGCGTCACACGCCGTTATCGAAGATAGTAGAAACTACTATCGACTTTTTGTTAGCGTTCGATGAGGGGTGCTTCCGTAAAAGTGCGTTTATTTTCCAAGGGGTATTTCCGTTCCGCTGTTACACAACGACAAGAAAATGCGTGTTTTTTCACTAGACTCGTTTTGCTTTATTGAGGTTAAAGCATGTACCATGCATATTATGTCATCCATTGTACACTGTACCAGTCGATGATGATATAGCTTTTGTTTGTTATTTATGTCTTTCAAATATTATTTTTTTCTATATGATTCATGAAAGTGTTAGCTAATATTCGTGAAATGGGTAAAGCCATGACTAAATCTTCTTCGTGAATTCTTGATTGAATTCAAAATAAATTTCATTGTGTTATAACTGTAAACAATTTTATTGTTTCATTTGTATGTTCATGAAAGGTAGGAAAATTTTTTAACTTTTTGCTATCTGAAGGTGAATTTCATATAATTCTTGGTTTGGTGTCTGTTTTCTCTTATATAGTGACTTAATTTCGTCTTTCAGCCACTCATTTTTAGCGGCTTGTCGTAACTTTTACTGCTTTCAGACTGTTTTTGATCTTTACATGACGTAATATGCATGGCAGATGAGCCTAAAAATATATTACAGTAACTGCACAAAAGACATTAAATACTCTACACAAAAACATAAAGCTCACAATAGAAGAAGAACACGAAAACTCACTCAACTTTCTAAACATAACCATAACAAAAGACAATAACAACCACACATTTGACATATACAGAAAACCCACAACAAGTGGCATTATTTTAAATGCAACCTCAATCCACATGCAGAATCAGAAACAGGCCTGCAATCAGATACATGTTAAATAAGTTGAACAGGATACCTCTAAACAAATATGATTACTGGAAAGAGCTGGCCGTTATAAAAATAAACGACATTTAAAAATGGACACAAAGAAATAATGGTAGACAAACTAAACAGAAAAATAAAGACACAAAAAATTAAAAAAAAAACTAACTGAACCACACCAACACATACAACCTGCACTATCACACAAAAAGCATACAATGACCTATCACAACAGATTCACACATAAAATAGGTAGCATATACAAAAAACAAGCTATAAACATTGCTTACGAAACAAAAACCTCAGTAAAGAAGCACATCCCAAAACTGAAATCAAAAGCAAACAGATACCAACGATCTGGTATCTATCAGCCCAGTTGCAGAGATTGTGAGAAAATGTACACTGAAATGACTGGCAGGACATTCATCACAAGGTATAAACAACACGTCAGAGCATTTAAATGTGGTACAAACCATTCAACATTTGCAGATAATCTAAAACAATAATACCACAGAGCAAGCAATACTGAAAAAGCTATGAACACATAAGAATCAGTAAATACAGACACTTCCTACCTTTCCAAGAAAATTTCCACATTCACAAAGCATTAACACAAAATAAACAGTAGCTCAATGGCCAAATAAATATTGGAAACCAGACACTATACAAACTAACCGAAGAAATAACACGGAAAAGAAAAGAGCCTTCCATCCTCCATCCCCTCCCACCCAAAACCCTCCCCCCCTCCCTGTTTCACTTCACTTCTTGCTCCTCACCATTTCCTCCAACCCATACTCCATCATGCTACTATACACTTATGTCCATTCATCATTACTTCTCCCTCCACCACCTAGAGAAAAAGCACTCCACCACTATTTCTTCACTACTCTTACACAGTATATAAACACACACCACCATAACTAAATGGAGCAACACACATACAATTAACAAAAAAATTATAGGTCAAAGACAAACTAGTGGCAATGTTATGTTGGCTACACTACAAAACAGTGCACACTTAGAAGTATAGAAAGAAACAGTAAACAGTGGTCTACAAAAAAGTGTGCTGTGTAAAACGCAAGACATCTATAATTATGTAGAGCAATGAAAAATTGGATACAAGTATCAGTGTCTAATGAAGAAAACCACCACACATGTACTAGCAGACGGCATTTCCCGACGTAGGCGAAAAACCAAGCAGGAATCACCGTGAGAAAAAACCAGTGAGCTCGATAATAAACTGGAGAGACTACTTAAGGCGTCTCTGCCTAGAAACTCATGACTTAGTGAGGTCACCATATTGTAATGGAGCAGTAGTAGTTCTAATCGTTCTTCCTACTTATGATTTTACAGTGATTCTGTTTCTTTTTTGACAAACATGGTCAAGAGTTATATGGTATAGTAATACAGTAATCGAGGGACACCAGGACATGGTAGTCAACTCCATCTGTAAGTTACATATGCTTCTATATACTTAAGGAAAAATGTTCGAGAAATTCAAATACTGTAAAAAGATATCTAAAATCTTTTCAGTTTTCCTCACTCACGTCCAGAACTTTTAAAGAAATGGGTGCATGCAGTACAAAGGGAATACTGGATGTCATTGAAACACAGTGTCATTTGCAGATCTCCTTTCATAAAAAGCAGCTGCATGTTTAGCCCAGGACCTGATAGACAGCTACTGAAGTATGACGCTATACAAAGTTTATTCAGTTTTCCAGGCCATTTGCAAGTGGAAATACTTTGAAGGAGGCAGTTCATTCGGAACAAATCATTATTTTCTGAGGTAAAACCATGTATTACATTAACAACAAGGATACACATTGCTGTTAATGTATCTTTCTGAATTTCTAATAGTTGCTGATAGATTCTTTTTATTTTGTTTCAGGAAATGAATGAGATCCAAATGATAAATGCGTTGTGTGAAGCCGATGTCGATCATGAGAAGTATGATGCAAGTGTTGAGACTGATGTCTCTCACAGAATTGTAGCCCTTAGGAAAAAAGTGAGACGATTGCAGATGAAATTGAAGTGGCGTGGAAAAAAGGTGGAAACAACAGCTGTCTTCACTAGAAGTACTGAAAAAAACAAACCCGTGCGAATCGTTACCTTCAAATGCAGAGAGGAAATTTTGAACACTTGCTAATCCACTCTGAATGCTACATGATTGTTTCAACTAATCATTATGTGCATTTTTGATACCGATATCCTACATTAAAAGTTTTTTCTGCCACTTTGCTACGTTTTTCAGTTACTGTAGCTAATTAATTATCGATCTGATCATATTAATGTATTTACAGTTTTTGTTCCAAGTAACCTAAGGAAGAACCTCCAGCAACCGGAGGAAAACTTGGTGACGCACCCTGTATATACACATGTCATACATTGGCAAATGTAATTAGCTTCACCAACCTCTGCCTCATGCAAGACGTTACCCTGTGCAGCAGCTGTTGCTTTTTTGTGTGTTCATTTAATCTAATCTGAAGGTACACAGTAGCAATCCATCATATTAACTTGACTCATGCATGTCTTCACAGTCAGTGGCAGAGACTTGCATGTGCGCTTTGCCCAATACGTTGGCTTGTTTACAAAAGAAAGTACCAACATAATTAATAAGCCTGTCACAAAAAAATGTATTGAGTTTAAAGGAAACCACATCTGTCAAACTTCATAATAAAGGCAGTTGGATTTGCCACAGGAGTCTTGCAGTGAATGTGATCATTTGGGCACTTGTAAGGAACATTAATAAGTCTTTGCTCTCAGTACATCTTAGCATTTGCATAAGCTTTCTCACAACATATCCTGACACGTAATAGGTAATAAGCTTCTGGTATTCACTGAGTGGTGCTGAGTCAAGGGCCTCAAAGTAAGTACTATCTTCACTATCATCAGTGAAGTTACCACTTTGCTTCTTATGGCACATGAATTCATGAACATTGGAAGAGCTCACTTTCTCAGTGTCATCTACATTACTCTTGTCACTTGTAGTAACATTGTTCATGAGCAACATTGTTCTCAGAGCAGACTGGAACTGTAATGTGGTGGGATTATTGTTCCAACCAAACCTAGGTCTGATGCAAGAAAAAGAGTTCTAGATGATCTTGTGAGAGTCTGTATGTTAAGAAATACTTTAGAGATTCAGTAACATGAAATAGAAACCCCTGTGAGAGGTTTCTAACACCATTAATGCACATCAAAAATCCCAGTACAAATATTTTTTGTAGATGTACTAATGCACACACACCATCAATCCCTAATGTTTGAAGGAAGTTTTCTGCACAACACAGAAGTTCAGTCCAACAGTTTACGTTTTCAGTTCTCAATGGTTATTTAAAGCCCTTGGTATAAACATTCCTAGAGATGCACACATCAAACAGTTTACCAATAATTCTGATGAATTGTACAGTGGCAAAAGCGCCATGAAAATCTGTGTGCTGAGAACTCTCTAGAAATTCAATGGCATCAACAACACTGTAGCTCATTGTCTGGGCTGCTAAAGAGACATTCATTTCCTTATTATAGAAATTCACATGTGAACCAGAGACTGAATTGCATTTTGTAAAGATTCACACTCTTGCAGGTAATGTAATTTCAAAATAAAGTCCCACTTCACATCTCCAGCTTCAAAGTTAATAATTTTCTTTTAAGCTAAAGTGTTATGAACTAATTTCAGCATGTGGCATGGATCAAGAACTGTATGAACATTACTGTCATTGGCAGGATGCTTGAAGTAAGGGGTAAAATTTTCAAGGTTCAATGAGCAGCCAAGATTCTTCAGTATCTGAATGTTGTCAGCAGCACCGTCACATGGCACTGATCACACAAGAACACCTACAGAAAACAGTTTCAGTACACAAACTCTCAGAATTTCAGTCATTACGTCTGATGACAGTTTACTCGCAAAGAAATATGCAACTGGCCACTTTAATCTTCAGTATATGACACTATCTGAAATAATAAATCTTCAGTAGCCAGTTCCTCAGCATCTACATTCACAACGTTGCCCAACTCAGTGTAGCCTGCACACACGTTTTTGCTGTTGTTCCATACATGCTGCTTCCTAATTGACATATTACAAAAAATAAGTGCACTCTCTTTAAGATATTGTTTGTCACTGGTATTATGTTTTAGATAGTTGAAAATCTCTTTTAGATAGCCAAGTTCTACAGAGTTCCGAAACGTGCCACAGTGTATGGAGCGCTACACTTGTGTTCACAGGACACTCTATCAGTCTTAAGTAGACAAGTGCAGCGAGTGGTACGTTTGCATAACACCCACGTTGTTGATACTACAGTCACGGTTTACTGGTATCCTAATCGTAGGATTCTGAGTGCCAAAACATTGGTGGAACATATCGAACAGTGCTAGAAACTGGTTCTCTTCCCAGTATTCACATTCAGTCCGAAAGACATCGTGACGTTCAAGAAGAGGAAAACGTTTTTAATACAGTAGAGTGCAGACCTCGTTTAAGTGCAAGACGCCTAGCTACCCGAATGAACGTTTCACAATGTAGTATTCTTCATAAGAATGGACTGTATCATTTTCATGTGCATTAAGTTCACTATTTAAAGCCACAGGATTGTGCCAACACTTTGCAGTTTTGTAGCTGGTTAAATGGAAATTGGCAGCTCTATCTCTTCATAATGTTCAGTGATGAGACAAACTTTACAAGAGATGGCATCTACAACTTGCATGTCTGGGCAGACGAAAATCCCCATTCTACGGTAGTATCTCAATTTCAACGCAGATTCAGTGTCAGTGTCTTAAATGGTGTTGTGTGTGACCAGTTACTAGGGCCGTTTATTTTCCCAGGAAATTTAACCCTCTCAGGGGAAGTGGTTCCTTTGGAAACCACCTACAATTTTCTCATTTTGTGGCAAAAGGGTAGTGGCTACACCTTTCAGCAGCCTAGTTAGTGCTGCCCTCTAGCGGCTATCGCTGGAACCGCTTCAAAATCCGTAAATATTAGCAAGTAGTGAGGCATATTCCTTCAGATCCAGACTCACAGATTGACACTAGTAGTGACAGTGAAAGTGATGTGCTAGTTGAAGACAGTGATCTGGATTTGCGAACGAAAACACCTGTTTTATCTCAAATTATATCGGAAAGTGAGAGTGGGGACCATTTTGACAATGACAATGATGATAGTTTCAGCACTGATGACGATTTGCCACTGTCTTCCATTGCGAATTTTTCTTGGAGAAAGGACGTCAGTACAATTAACTTCGCCGCCAACTTTTCAAAGGAAGCTGATGTACGAGGAAAACTTAAAAATGACTATGATGGTATGCTACCAGTAGATTTTTTTGTGTCTGTTTTGTGACACTATGTTAGAACACATAGTTTTCCAGTCTAACCTGTATGCAACGCAGAAAGGTGGCAATTTCAAGCCTCTTTCTAAAGCTGAATTAAAAGTATTTTTGGCTATAAACATTCTAATGGGAATCAAGAAACCTTGTTATTATCGTGATTGCTGGTCATCCCATAAGGAACTTCAAGATGAGTACATTTCCTCACTAACGTTGGTAAAAAGGTTCAGCTGAATTTTGACACACATCGCATCAATGACAACGCTGTTATGCCTTCAAGGGAGAACAGAAATTATGACAAATTATCTAAAATCCGTCCACTAATCAATCAGATACTGATAAACTTCAAAAAATGCTATGCACCTACTAACGAGCAAGCTATAGATGAATGCATGGTGAAGTTCAAAGGACGAATCACATTCAAACAATACATGCCCCAAAAGCCAATCCAGAGAGGATACAAAATCTGAGTCAGGGCTGATAGGCTTGGATATATTTGTGATTTTCAGATATATACTGAAAAGTTGAAGGTATAGTGGAAAAATCCTTAGGAGAGAGAATTGTGAGAGATATGTGTAAAGGCTTGGAAGGAAAGGGATACCACATATACTCTGATAATTTTTTTACCAGTGTCTCACTTTTACAGAAGCTAAAAGATGATAGACTTTTTGCCTGTGGAACAATTATATCACACAGAAAAGGACTTCCTACACTAAAAACAGACAAAGAGTTGCAAAGAGGAGAGTTTGACTGGTCAGTTCGTTCTGATGGCATTGCCTGCATCAAATGGAACGACAAATGTGTAGTCATGTTGCTGTCTACAATTGATTCGCCTGTATGTGTTGAATAAGTCAGCCGTAAAGAAAAGGATGGAAAAATCACAAAGGTACCTTGCCCAAAAATTGTGAAATCATATAATTCAAATATGGGATGTGTCGATAAGGCAGATATGATGAACAGTTTTTATGCAATAGACAGGAAATCACGAAGGTGGTCGCTAAGATTATTTTGATACATAGTTGATATTTCTATTGGAAATGAATTTATTCTGTTTCTATTATGTAATCCAACAGCAAAGCAAGTGCTAAAGGATGTCCGAAGACGTGTTGCCACAGGCCTGGTAGGCAGTAATGTCTTCAAAGATAGTCCTGGCCATCCCAGTACACCATCAGAGCCATCTGCAAAAAAATTCAAAACTCTTGTTCCCCATGAAAAACGTATATCGGAAGCAAAACATCTGCCAAAACATGGAACCTCAAGGCGCTGTGAGCACTGCAGCACAAAGAAAGAACCCCACAGAAGCAGATAGACATGTAGTCACTGCTAGGTAGCCTTATGTTTATCTGCAGAAAGGAATTGCTTTTTACTGTATCATCAAAAGTGATGACATTTAGCGGGCAGTGGCTCCATTTGAAACCACCCTGTATGTGTTCAGTTTACATATGTTTCATTTAATTTTTACATTTTTCTGCCTCACTGTATGAAAATTAATACAATAAAAACAAGGAAAAAGCAAAAATTAATTATTTTTTATTTTGCCTCTGAAAGGGTTAAATGGTCAGATGTACGGTAACTTTTTACGAGAAGACTTACAGCTGCTTCTTAAAGATGTTCCTCTGGAAACAAGACGCCACATGTACGTCTAACATGATAGGGCACCTACACACTTCCACCATGTGGTAAGAACTTATCTTAATCAGCAATTCCCACATCGATGGATAGATCACGGGAGCCCTATCAACTAGCCTGCGAGATCTCCAGGTTTAACATCCCTAGACTACTACATCTGGGAGCAGATGAAAGACATCATGTACGAAGTTAAGGTGGAAACAGGAGAAGGACTGATACAACGCTCTTTCGAAGCCGCAACGTCAATAAGGAATGAGCATGTGAAATTACGAAATGCTACTCAAGTGGTTCACTCCCGAGCGAATCTTTGCGTTCAAATGCAGGGAGAAAACTTTGAACACTGCTTTAAATCACACTCTGAATGCAAAAGGCTGCTACAAAATTGTTTAAATTAATTATTATGTGCAGTTTTGATACTGAAATCCTCGAATAAAGGTTTTTTTCTGCCATTTTCCTGAGTTTTTCAGTTACTGTAGCTCCTTAATTATGGACATGATTCCATTACTGTATTTACATTTTTTGTTCCAAATAACCTAAGGAATACCCTCCAGAAACTGGGGGGAAAACCTCGTGACTCACCCTGTATAGTAAGTGACCCAAAACAATAAATTAAAATTCAAACTGATGTGTCCATGTTGCCGATTTGACCACCTCCCTCCTTTCCCAAAATTCTTGCCTGTAAATTGTTAACATAACGACCTGTAAAGTGATTAGTAGAATGATTCTGTAGGTTCTGGCTCAACTTTGGCTCACTAGCTCACTCAGTCCGTTCGCTCGCCTACTGAATCATTATACTTTCTCCCTCTATTCAGGTCTCACTCACTTTCTCATCTTGACGAGTGTAAGAAAATAAATGGTGAACGAGAGTTAATGACTCATTTCCCTAGGGGACTGGTAGAAATATATTACGGTAATTAAAATCGATTTTAATCACTTAGAAACTATAGCAAGCTGTTTAATTAGATTCGCATCAGAGTTTTAATCATCAAAATCGGTTCAGAAATAGCAAAATTATCGTGATATTAATTGTCTGCAGTCAGAGACATCTATTGGGGGCTTGCTGAACTGCTGCAAGACAAGTGTAGATGAGACTGAGGGACACAGAGATAAGGAGGCGTGGCTAGTTTTCTGAAGGCCACGCCAACTGCTTTATAAGAGCTTGCTGTTTCCTCTAGATGCCATTGGAGTTAGCGATCTCATACAGACAAGAGCTACGCGATTACTTGCACATGCAGCGGTCAGCAGCGGTCGATGTGTTAACCGATTTTAAAAATTCAAGATGCTAACATAATCTACATAAAAGAGCTATCCTGAAGTTATTTCATTATTTTCTCGATCTTTCTGAAAAAATTTCAGAATGAATTGGAAACACGAAGTTAACACGTCTATAACTTTTTCTAGTTTTTTATTCATTTACATAATTGAAAATTTTCAGTAAGTATTCTATGTTGTGCATCGTATCTAAGATTCTTCTTACCATACATAACTATATAGGCAAGAGTATCATTCGAAAGTTTATGATTAAAAGTTGCACAAAGTTTCATAGTCGTTTTCTGTGTAGTTACAACACTTTTTCTACCAGTCATATTGATTACATAAATCGGATAATTTGTTATGAAATTAATGGGTTAATGTCGATGTCTGTTTTCAGTAGAGCAATTCGTTTAAAATAGAGAAATATGTCATATGCTTTGAGAAAATTATTTGATCGATTAATATTCCACATTTCCTGTGGAAAAATTTCGTTTCTACCCTTTTCCAAATATACATTCTGTAGTTTAACGTGATCGAATAATGACGAGTCAACTTATTGATTATTTTTTCGTTTTGTCTGGAATGTGACAAAAACGAAGTAAGGTATGTCGAATTCTACTGAGTTGTAGTAATTTGTGATATCGAGTTCAGAATTATTTTTGACAGATAAGCCAGCGAACAGTTTGAAGCTCATAAAAAGAAATAGGAATTTTCGGATTTTTCAGAATGTTTTCTCGCTGTTCTAGCTCGTAATTTGGTTCGTATTTGACAATAGGAACACGAATTTCCATCGATTCTATGACGATTTTTCCTCCTTTATCCTCTTTTATATCAATTCCGGCCTCATTATAGTCAGACCATTGAAGTATTGCACAAAAATTGCAGTCAAATCTCCTTCCCACTTAATTTCTTTGTAGTCTTTAAAAAAAACCCCCCAAGCATTGACAATGGATAAAGGACTTCATTCCTCTTACTGTTATTTTTCTAGTGTTAAGAATGTGTCCTTCTAAGCTTATTTTGTCAGTAACAAAGGAAGCCAGATAGAGTAAAACTGAGAAGGAAATAAAATGATGTTCAATTCTAGATAAAATATTATTCCCCTTCCTTATCATTATGAAGTCAAACAGTTCTGTTACATAATTATAGATTAACCTCTTGTTTGATTCTCTGTAGTACGTTATATAATCCATTCCATCAGTTCCAATAATACTGAAATTCATATAAAGTTGTGCATGATTCGGATGAAGCCACCCATTGCCAGTATTTATTTCAATTTCTGTATTATTATCTGAAGCATTCAAATTATTATTAGAATTCTCATTCACAGGGCAGAAGTAAAACTGGTAACTCTCGATTTTATTCATGATTTATTAAGGAAGAAGTTTATTAAGAAATTTCTAAAACAACTGTTACAGTAGCACCATTAAAGTAAATTAAATTATCGTTTTCATCAATTACATTAATTTCTAAGTCTCGAATTGGATAAAAAATAGGAATATTTATAGGATAATGCGGTTGATGAATTATTGAGCCACCAAATTCTGCATTAGCCTTGAATGAGGCGATAATAATAATTTTTCTGTGAAAATGATCAGTATACTTTGCAAACATTCCATCAGAAAGATTGAAATTTATATTGGTCAGTTCAAACGGAATAATTTTAGGAACATCTTTAGCCGCAGCTTTTCCTTTCGCATCAACAACTTGGTTACTAACACCAAGCACACTTCCAATGCTATCTGCTATATCCATATACAGTTTTACATCACTCTCAATGGTAACTCAGTTTAGAATTTCATCTGCTTTAATATGAATATTGGGCTTTTTCGAATGAATATTTTTTCTAAATTTTTCAAAGTATACTGTTGTACAGGAATTTCTATCGTTTCTCAAACAGTAAATAATTTAGTATTTCTCGAAGTAATGTTTGGAGTTAAAAAGGTTGTATAGGTACAATTAACCTTTTTTTGAGAACTGATGATGTACTACTTAATTGAAACAACCAACCCATTTACTACTGAAAAAATATTAGTAAATGAACAAAACTGATTGGGAGCCAAAACTAAGATTTCTAAGAAAGACTACAGTAATGATCAACAATTATATTCTAGCTCTGGGCTGGAATAAAATTGATCATCTGTATGTTTACTTTAAAAGCTTAGATCAGCCAAAATAACAAGAATTTATAAACAGATGTGAAAAAATTGAAGATAAGCATAACGAAAGAATAGCTACCTCTGTCGAGAATAACGATGAAATTGTTCCATTGGATCAGTGTCAAGACAATTCAGTTGTTGTCTTCTATGACTTCATTCTCGAAAATCAAGATATGATGAGAGACTGTTTTACTAGAGGTAGACACAAAGGAAAAGATTGTTTCTATTTAGCTCAAACGTACTCAAAAATAGCGATACAGTTAGAGATAACCTAAATTTTTTAAATATCTTTAGACACGATGGCACAAATTTAAATCATATTTGCCATGAGTTTGTTGGAGGAGGTTTAAAGTTTGATGATTTTAAAGAAATGTGTGGTAAATGTTGGAATAATGAGCTTGGATTCTTTACGATAGACATGACTAGAAAACCAAAGGAAGGAAAGTTCAGAAATGAAAGACATCATTTTATAACAACATAAACATTAAACATAAACGTTCAACACAAACTTAGAAATGTTTAATTAATGTTTTCTTCCCTAATAAATGTTTGCAAAATACGATCCATAAGTTGTTAAAAAAGCTAAGCGAAAAAGACAGAAAGCTGAAGAACTGAAAGAACAATTCAAGCTTTGGAAAAAGCAACCAAGAACATAACATGAAAAATATAAAAAGGAAGATCAACCTGTTATTGACACAATAGAAAAAGTAAAAGAAGGAATCGAAGGATTAGGAGGTAACGTTCTGAAAGCGTTTGAAGAAAATACAGAAGCTGCAAAACAAATGGTTCCATATTATCGACATCCTCATCATGAAGATTTTGGAGGTTTATCACCAATTAGACAAATAAATAATTGGTCTGATGATATTCCTGGTAAATATGACTTTACATTAAGTGAATCAGAAATTCAAGATGCACTGAATAAATATGAAGAAGGGAAAAAGGAAACAAAAAAATTAAAGGAGATACAGAAAACAATAGAAGAGATGCAACCTGATAATGCTACAAAAATAAAAGAGGTGCAGTCTGATAATGATGTAACAACAAACGTAAGTGAAAAATGTTAGTAAATGTAAGTAGGAGAATGTTAAAGTATATTAATCAGAGTGAAGATCCAACTTTTGGATTAAGACCTCTTGGAGCATTTAAATTTGTTGGTAATTTACCTGTAATATTTCAAGACAATCGATTCAAAGTTGGTGCAAAAGATTATAAAGGTACAGATGGGCTAAGAAATCTTTTAACTAAAAGACAAATTACTATGGATGATATGGAGAAAAATAAGAATCTGTTCATTTATCACATTATGTAGATATATTGTACTGTTCAGGAGCACTATATTCTGAAAGTAATCCAAATAAAATAAAATCAAGTAGAGGCAAAACATAAAACAAACTGACAAAAGAAAATGTTAGTGTCTATTTTCCAAAAGGATATCAACTATCAGATTCTTCATCATATGAAGCAGATGTAGCCACTGGATATGGTTTAATTAAAAAGTATACAGAAAAACCAGTTGAATACATTTGTATGAATGATGTCCATCAATTAATTGATAGATTAGCAGTCATTCATGGTGAAGAGGTAGAGGGAAATAAAAATTTTCACAATGAAAAAGTTGGCAGAATGCAAATGCTGATGAACAAATTTAGCGACTTCACCATCAACAATCCTAAGGGAATTCCATACTTAATCAGCTTCTTGAACAATCTTTCACACATGTTCTGGAAAACCGAAAACATGGGAGGGGCTTAGTAAACACTCTGATCAACAAATTACCATTCGAAGTACATCTTGCAGGCTACTTGCAGTATGGTCCAGGAACTAAATTGGATGAGCAACTAGCGAGTGTGGATCCAGGAATTAATCCACTAGGCAAAGCTTATAAAAAACATGATATTGCTTATCAAGATCATAAAGATATAGAATCTAGACACCAAGCTGATAAAGAACTTCAGTTAGCTACAATAAAAATAATAAAGGAATAATGTATGCAAGTGATGCTTCATTAGGACAAAAAGTTGCAGCAACCGCAGTTAGAAGAAAAATGCATGGGAAACGAAAATTAGGAATGGGATGCAGTCCTCAGCTTGCTTCAGCTGGTGCTGGCTTATATCTTGATGATAATGGTTGGGGAGTATGAAAATCTTTATAAATTTTTTAATCTATACAATTGAATAACTTTACGATCGATTGCTACCTAGTGGCAATATTAAACCAAAAACAATTAAATTAAAGCTGAATAATCAACAATTAAATGCGATTGAACCAGTTTTGACTGAACCACAAAAACCCAAAAAAGAGAAAACTGGAGGAAATTTAATTGTTACATTAGCAATTCCTGTTGTGAAAAAAATTATTGAAGATCTAACAAAAAGGAAAGAAGGTGCCAGATTAACAAAAGATGAAGGTGGATTTCTATCATTACTTTTGACTACATTACCATATCTAGCAACTATTGGTTCACTTGATGCCGGATCTGCAGCAAAATGCAATCATAAACAAGAGGAAAGCCGACAGAGAATTAGAAGAACAGAAAAGACATCCAAAAAGTAACTGATAACTATCCTAATGCATTAAGTAATTTCGATATAGAAAAACTTGCAAACAATTGAAAATGAAACACTTTTGTGGTGTATACATGATTGATGAATTACCGAGTCATCTGAGAGAATATGAATGTGGACTAGTTAATTTAGATACATGTGGTCACGTTGGTACTCACTGGATTGGGTACTATAAAAATAATGCCAAAAAATTTGTTTTTGATTCATTTGCTGATAGTACACCAAAACAGCTACTTAACTATTTACGAAAAACTGATCTGTAGTACAACACTGAGAGAACACAAAATTTCGATGAGGTAATATGTGGTCATTTGTGTCTATTTGTTTTAAAATTGTTATGGGATAATTATAAGTTCAATGATATTTTGAATCTAATAAATGGACATTTTTGGGAATAAAATCAACGCTGATGAGGAGCCACCATATGATTTAAGCTCATTGGAATCAAAAATGAATAGAGAATTAGGGCCAAAAATAGAGAATTTAATCAAACATATTCCAGAAAGAATTATGGGACATTTTTAAAATAAGTAAACCTTTTATTGATTTTAGAGGCAGACAATTAGTAGACATAAAAGATCCAGTAAATGATTATGATGCTGTTACTAAACAGTACTTAGAGAAAGAATATGTTACAAAACACGAATATACAAGCATTAAAACGCAGTTCAATAACTATGTCACTGATACACAGCATAATGAAAAAATTAATCAGATTGATTAAGATAACTACAACAGTATAAAGCATTTCTTTGCAATGAAGGAAGTAGAAAAAGCTTTGGAGATTATTCTTCGAAGGCAGTTTTAACACCATATCTAAGTCAAATAAGTGATCTCCAGAAGAGAATGTATGATAAACATAGAGGGAAATTTGACTTTCACTCTGGCACAGAAATATTCAAGTACACATTTGAGTATGATGTAAAAATTAAGAGAATTATTTTATTTGGAGTCAATGTAAATCTTGAGCTGTCACATACTGATTTCAAAATAGAGATAAAAAGATTTAACGTTGTTGAACTGCAAATTTTATGTCCAACACAGCTCAATAATCCATCACTTGAAATGAAAAAGAAGGATAAAATACCTATGTCTCTAAATGAATCTGTTAAGACTGATTCCTTTTTCAGGTGAAATAATCATGTTTAGTGAAATACCTTTAGAATATAAAGATGATGACAGTGGCAGCTAAAATTATATAATTCTATTTTTTAATCTATGTAAATGGGCGACCACACTTCGCATTTAGTCCTTAAGGACGATCACATTTATTGCTTGAAGTGTAAAACATTTACTGAGACACATAATCCACACAGAGTAACAACAAAAAGTGCAAGAGAAAGAATCGAATGTCTTTGTACAATATGTAAAACTAAAAAGAGTAAATCTGTTCAAAAAGTTTGTAGGTGGTGAAGGTCTGAATAATATTTGTGAAGAAATAATTAATGAGTTACATAAACCGATGACAAAATTTTTTAAAAGAAGACTCGTTGTCTTTCTTGTTAGAGACAATTTATGGTAAGCTGATCTATTAGAGATGAATTCAGGTATGAAACTTCCTGACAGATTAAAGCTGTGTGCTTGACCGAGACTCGAACTCGTGACCATTGCCTTTTGCGGGCAAGTGCTCTACCATCTGAGCTACCCAAGCACGACTCATGCCCCATCCTCACAGCTTTACTTCTGCCAGTACCTCGTCTCCTACCTTCATTATGGATTCAGGTAATCTGAAAGGAATTCCAAAAATAAATCGAGGATACATATATTTATTGACTGTTACATCAACAAAAGCAAAACAAGGATAATGGAATGTAGTCTAATTAAGTCGGGTGATGCTGAGGGAATTAGATTAGGAAATGAGGCACTTAAAGTAGTAAAGGAGTTTTGCTATTTGGGGAGCAAAATAACTGATGATGGTCGAAGTAGAGAGGATGTAAAATGTAGGCTGGCAATGGCAAGGAAAGCGTTTCTGAAGAAGAGAAATTTGTTAACATCCAGTATTGATTTAAGTGTCAGGAAGTCATTTCTGAAAGTATTCGTATGGAGTGTAGCCATGTATGGAAGTGAAACATGGGCGATAAATAGTTTGGACAAGAAGAGAATAGAAGCTTTCGAAATGTGGTGCTACAGAAGAATGCTGAAGATTAGATGGGTAGATCACATAACTAATGAGGAAGTATTGAATAGGATTGGGGAGAAGAGAAGTTTGTGGCACAACTTGACCAGAAGAAGGGATCGGTTGGTAGGACATGTTCTGAGGCATCAAGGGATCACCAGTTTAGTATTGGAGGGCAGCGTGGAGGGTAAAAATCGCCGAGGGAGACCAAGAGATGAATACACTAAGCAGATTCAGAAGGATGTAGGTTGCAGTAGGTACTGGGAGATGAAAAAGCTTGCACAGGATAGAGTAGCATGGAGAGCTGCATCAAACCAGTCTCAGGACTGAAGACCCCAACAACAACAACATCAATGTATTTTTAAAATTTGTGTGGGCTGTTCCTGTTAAAGATAAAACAGGTAAGAATGAGGCTGATGTTCTCAAAAAAAAATTTCGGCGTTAGATAGCCAAAAAATTTACAGATAGATAATGGCAGAGAATTCTACAACAAAGAATTTCAAGAATTGATGAAGAAATACAGCATTAATCATTATTCAACTTTTTCAGAATTACAAGCATGTGTTGTTGAACGATTTAACAGAACACTTAAAGAGGAAACGTAAAAGAAATTTGACATACAAGGGAATTATAAATGGCTTGAATGTAGTCTGAACTCTGCTTCAGCTCATGCTGACTCAGTTTCGAAATTAATTGACGAATACAACAACACGAAACATTCAACTATAAAAATGAAGCCAATAGAAGCTAATGAAAAGAACTATAAGATAGGCAGCATTGTACCTAATGATAAGGCTAAATTTAAATAAGGAGATAAAGTGAGAATTAGTAAACTTAAAGGTCCTTTCTAAACAGGATATACTGCCAATTGGTCAACAGAAATTTTTGGAATTGAAGATGTTATTTGTTATAATCCACTCACATATAAATTGAGAGACTTAAATGGTGAAGATGTAAAAGGAAATTTTTATGAACAAGGACTGCAGATGAAAAAACATCCAGATGTGTATCTTGTTGAAAAAGTTTTAAGGAAGAAAGGCGATACAGGATTTGATAATTTGCACCATAGTTGGGTAAATAAAGACAATGTCATTTTATAATACTTCAGACTGATTAAGCATATTAATATCATTTCTTTCGTTCTTTGATACAGATTTATTGAGTTAGGATTATAATTCAGTCTTAACATTACTTCACAATTTGGATGCCTATCTTCGATTCTATATAGTTCTTTACCTAAATTTTTTCGTTGTGTTCTAATGACATAGTAAGTATAATCACATTCATTGTCAAATAACTTCAAAAGAACAAAAGTTGGTCTTAAATTGCCACCAATTGTTTGAAGAACATGGTGAGGTGTTTATTTATTCATTCCTTTAATTTAATATTTCTGAAGCAATATTAACTGTTTCTCTTAAATTTTCTATTTGTTCTTCCTCTAATTTGAGTATTTCTTCTTTTTGTATTTATTTCTTCTAGTTGATCTATGCAATAATTTTTATGTTGAATTTGATCTTTATAAAACACTGTTACTTCTTTTCTAATCTTATATTCTCCGTGTTTTCTGATTGAAGGTAAAACTTCACGAGTAACCCATCTTTTAAATCGTTTGGCTTCTTGTTTAGAAGATAAAATTAAAGAATACACACCAGATTCATTGATAAATAATGTACTGTTTTGAGTATTTAAAGGGGAGCTATGCGATAGCACCCCTTGTTCTAATAAATTTTCTAGTGTAATTCGCTCATCAACACCAACATGTACTCTGATAGCTTGTTGTGGATTAATGTATCCTAGAATCTCAACAACATCTTTTCGTTTAAACCATGGATTATTCTTTTCGTCAATAATTATGAAACTTGCTTATTGTTGTATGTAAGCATGTTGTTGATGATGTCAACAATCTACCCTATTTAAGAGAAATATTTTTTATTAGTTTTGCAAAAAATAAACAGTAGCTGAAATTTGTAGTTTGTATTCACCATATTGAAGCAGAGGCAATCGCCCAGGTGATTTAATAAGCAACTGTAATATTAACTTCTTTATGTGTAATAGGTTCTTTACCGCTTTTCCATTGTTTTAGTTCTTTAAAGCAATTCCAAATCTTTGTGTTGTTGATGTGATTTTCAATTTTTACTCGATCCAACAATTCTGATCAAGTTAAACTTAAATTATTTTCATTTATGCAGTCATCAAGAACTTGATTTATTTTCACATTCAGTTCTTCTGTATCAAAAAATTCCACTTCTTCAGGCGTTATCGAAAAGTATAGACTTCTTCTAAGTGATTTTTAGTTAGATCGTTAATGTTGTTGAAAGGCTTGTTCATGTTTTTAATCGTTAATTTAACAATCTCGAGCAGTGGCGTGTAATGTAAAACGAAGATCTCCTTGTTCTTTTTATCTCTTAAGTCGTCCAATAACTCGTGAATCATCTTTTCTGTTTTATGGACATCATATACTTTATCGTAAAAGCAGATATAAAATTTATCTTGCTCAATGTGTGAAGAATTGAAATTCGAGTTTCAAATATACAAATTCTCTGTCTTTCCCAGTTTAAAGTTGTTGATTAAAGAGTATCTTTTTCAAGTGGTGATGTAAATATGCCATTTTTTTGTTTTTTGTTTGGCTATGTCGATAAAAACTGTCATACTCATGTTGAATTGTTCGAGTCTTTCGGTTTCCTCTTTCCGGTTTCTTATTGGAAGTCGATGGCGAGTTGTTGAGCTTGAACAGCTTTATATTCTGATGCATAATTCAAATAATCAATAAATATTTTTTCTATAGTCAAAAATTATTTTCTAATGTATTTGCTGACTGATTCTCTAAAATTTTCGACTGATAATCTTAACCATGTTTTTTGAATTAAATTATTTTTGCTATATGTCGATAATTCATCTTCAAGAAATGGGTAGTCATCCAAAATAGTTCTATAGTGTTTTACTACATCAAAGCCGATATTATACTTTTTTTAAATCGCTTATAATTCTGTTTCTGATTGAGAAAATCTATATTATTCCAGGTCTGTAAACCTTTACAGACCTGAAAATCCTCATCAATAAAGCACAAAATATCGTTCATGAACAGAAAATCGTTTTCTTCAAAGAATGGAACCCAAATGTCATTGAACCAAGAACCCAAGTATGACTTATTTTCTTGAATGAACTCGAAAATGTTCATTATAGATACACTCCTGGAAATTGAAATAAGAACACCGTGAATTCATTGTCCCAGGAAGGGGAAACTTTATTGACACATTCCTGGGGTCAGATACATCACATGATCACACTGACAGAACCACAGGCACATAGACACAGGCAACAGAGCATGCACAATGTCGGCACTAGTACAGTGTATATCCACCTTTCGCAGCAATGCAGGCTGCTATTCGTAGATATCCTGGATGTAGTCCTGTGGAACGGCTTGCCATGCCATTTCCACCTGGCGCCTCAGTTGGACCAGCGTTCGTGCTGGACGTGCAGACCGCGTGAGACGACACTTCATCCAGTCCCAAACATGCTCAATGGGGGACAGATCCGGAGATCTTGCTGGCCAGGGTAGTTGACTTACACCTTCTAGAGCACGTTGGGTGGCACGGGATACATGCGGACGTGCATTGTCCTGTTGGAACAGCAAGTTCCCTTGCCGGTCTAGGAATGGTAGAACGATGGGTTCGATGACGGTTTGGATGTACCGTGCACTATTCAGTGTCCCCTCGACGATCACCAGTGGTGTACGGCCAGTGTAGGAGATCGCTCCCCACACCATGATGCCAGGTGTTGGCCCTGTGTGCCTCGGTCGTATGCAGTCCTGATTGTGGCGCTCACCTGCACGGCGCCAAACACGCATACGACCATCATTGGCACCAAGGCAGAAGCGACTCTCATCGCTGAAGACGACACGTCTCCATTCGTCCCTCCATTCACGCCTGTCGCGACACCACTGGAGGCGGGCTGCACGATGTTGGGGCGTGAGCGGAAGACGGCCTAACGGTGTGCGGGACCGTAGCCCAGCTTCATGGAGACGGTTGCGAATGGTCCTCGCCGATACCCCAGGAGCAACAGTGTCCCTAATTTGCTGGGAAGTGGCGGTGCGGTCCCCTACGGCACTGCGTAGGATCCTACGGTCTTGGCGTGCATCCGTGCGTCGCTGCGGTCCGGTCCCAGGTCGACGGGCACGTGCACCTTCCGCCGACCACTGGCGACAACATCGATGTACTGTGGAGACCTCACGCCCCACGTGTTGAGCAATTCGGCGGTACGTCCACCCGGCCTCCCGCATGCCCACTATACGCCCTCGCTCAAAGTCCGTCAACTGCACATACGGTTCACGTCCACGCTGTCGTGGCATGCTACCAGTGTTAAAGACTGCGATGGAGCTCCGTATGCCACGGCAAACTGGCTGACACTGACGGCGGCGGTGCACAAATGCTGCGCAGCTAGCGCCATTCGACGGCCAACACCGCGGTTCCTGGTGTGTCCGCTGTGCCGTGCGTGTGATCATTGCTTGTACAGCCCTCTCGCAGTGTCCGGAGCAAGTATGGTGGGTCTGACACACCGGTGTCAATGTGTTCTTTTTTCCATTTCCAGGAGTGTATTTCTGAACATGTGACAGTTGCATGAGATGTGCTCAGAACAGCTGGCATTTAAGAAAAATAGTTTTTATTAGTGAATAAAAAAATTGATGGTCGAATTTTCCGACTGCTGACTTTTTATATCAATATCTTTTTTGAAGGAATCGTACTCTAAAGCAACAGGATCATTTTGTTTGATTTCAGTGTAATTTTTGAGTATCTTTACTAAATCTCTTTTAATATTGCCATAATTTCTAGGCAGGATGGTCATCCCACATGAAATTCCATAGTGAATGAAGCACAAAATGTCGATTGTAAGCAAAACATCGTCATCAACATGTTTTCTAATTGCATCATCTATTTCCATTTCTTACAAGTCTGATAAAAATTGTTTCTTATAAATGGTGAGCCTCAACAATCTGGAAGTCTGTGAACTGTAAGTTGAAGCAAAATTAAATAGTGAAACTGATTGGGAATTCTTATCAGAACAATATGAAATACCTGAATATTTTATGAGAGAAATTCAAGATGAATTAGATTGGGATGTTATATTATATTCACAAGAATTGTCTGAAGATTCTATGACAGAATTTTAAGATAAGTTAGACTGGAAAGGTCTATCATCTAATCAAACATTAACTGAAGATTTTATGAAAGAATTTCAGGATAAATTAGATTGGGTATTTATATCATATTCACAAGAATTGTCTGAAGATTTTATGAGAGAATTTGAAGACAAATTAGATTGGGATATTATATCATGTTGCCAAAAACCGACTGAAGATTTTATCAGAGAATTTCAAGATAGTTTAGATTGGAATGGTATATCATCTCACCAAGTATTGTCTGAAGGATTCATTAGAGAGTTTCAAGATCAAGTAAACTAGGAAGATATATCATATAGAGAAGAATTGAGTGAAGATTTTATGAGAGATTTTCAGTATAAATTAGATTGGGCTATTATATCATTTAGTCAAAATCTGACTAAAGATTTTATAGAAAAAATTCAAGATAAACTTATTTCGGAATTAATTTTAAAATATCAATATGTATCAGATTCACTCTTACAAAAAATATTTCATCCTTATAAACTAATTGAACAACCTGACGATATTGAATATTCTATATGTTTAAGTGATGAAAATCGTCAATTTTTAAAAACAAAGTGCAATCATATTTTTCACAAAGAGTGGATTGATGAATGGTTATAGGAAAGAAATAATTGCCCATTGTGTAGAAGTTATATTACAATAATTATTGAAACTCAGATTGGATTATGAGTCTGATGATGATTAGGTTAATTTGTAAATGAAAATAACTTTATGGATTGGGAGTAATAATATTATTTCAATTCTATACAGGGTGTTACAAAAAGGTACGGCCAAACTTTCAGGAAACATTCCTCACACGCAAATAAAGAAAAGATGTTATGTGGACATGTGTCCGGAAACGCTTAATTTCCATGTTAGAGCTCATTTTAGTTTCGTCAGTATGTACTGTACTTCCTCGATTCACTGCCAGTTGGCCCAATTGAAGGAAGGTAATGTTGACTTCGGTGTTTGTGTTAACATGTGACTCACTGCTCTACAGTCCTAGCATCAAGCACATCAGTACGTAGCATCAACAGGTTAGTGTTCATCACCAACGTGGTTTTGCAGTCAGTGCAATGTTTACAAATGCAGAGTTGGCAGATGCCCATTTGATGTATGGATTAGCACGGGGCAATAGCCGTGGCGCGGTATGTTTGTATCGAGACAGATTTCCAGAACGAAGGTGTCCCGACAGGAACTCGTTTGAAGCAATTGATCGGCGTCTTAGGGATCACGGAACATTCCAGCCTATGACTCGGGACTGGGGAAGACCTAGAACGATGAGGAGACCTGCAATGGACGAGGCAATTCTTCTTGCGGTTGATGATAACCCTAATGTCAGCATCAGAGAAGTTGCTGCTGTACAAGGTAACATTGACCACGTCACTGTGTGGAGAGTGCTACGGGAGAACCAGTTGTTTCATACCGTGTACAGCGTTTGCAGGCACTATCAGCAGCTGATTGGCCTCCACGGGTACACTTCTGCGAAAGGTTCATCCAACAATGTGTCAATCCTCTTTTCAGTGCAAATGTTCTATTTATGGATGAGGCTTCATTGCAATGCGATCAAATTGTAAATTTTCACAATCAACATATGTGGGCTGACGAGAATCCGCGCACAATTGTGCAATCACGTCATCAACACAGATTTTCTGTGAAGGTTTGGGCAGGCATTGTTGGTGATGTCTTGATGTTCTTCCACCTACGCTCAATGGAGCACGTGATCATGATTTCATACGGGATACTCTACCTGTGCTGCTAGAATATGTGCCTTTACAAGTACGACACAACATGTGGTAAATGCACGATGCAGCTCCTGCACATTTCAGTCAAAGTGTTCATACGCTTCTCAACAACTGATTCGGTGACCGATGGATTGGTAGAGGTGGACCAATTCCATGGCCTCCACGCTCTCCTGACCTCAACCCTCTTGACTTTCATTTATGGGGGCATTTGAAAGCTCTTGTCTACACAACCCTGGTACCAAATGTAGAGACTCTTCGTGCTCGTATTGTGGATGGCTGTGATAAAATACGCCATTCTCCAGGGCTGCATCAGCGCATCAGGGATTCCATGCGATGGAGGGTGGATGCATGTATCCTCACTAACGGAGGACATTTTGAACATTTTCTGTAACAAAGTGTTTGAAGTCACGCTGGTACATTCTGTTGCTGTGTGTTTCCATTTCATGATTAATGTGATTTGAAGAGAAGTAATAAAATGAGCTCTAACATGGAAAGTAAGCGTTTCCGGACACATGTCCACATATTTTCTTTCTTTCTGTGTGAGGCATGTTTCCTGAAAATTTGGCCATGCCTTTTTGTAACACCCTTTATAATTGAAGATAGTTCTGCTATTGCTCTTTGTGAAAATAGTTTAGCAGCGCCAGCTGAAGCTGGCTTAGGCCTGTGACCTGATGAAAAGAACAAAGCAGCTAAATATTTAATTGATTTTGGTTACTTGGACGGTCTATCAACAACCGAAATAACCCAAGAGAGTGATGAATTATTAACAGGATCATTAATCTTATTTCAACTAACACACAATCTTGAGGTTACTGGTGAATTAAGATAAGAAATTCTAAATTTTATGAACAGGCCTAGATGTGATGTAAAAGATTCATTCGATAGTTATAGAACTAATATATGTAAATGGAATAAAAGAATATAAAATGGAATTATGAAGTTGCAAATAAAAAGTATTGGAATTAGCAGATTCAGCTTTTAGTTTATGGTGGAAATATAGCTGTATTCAGTTTATTCATGATATCAATAATCCTTATATTTTAATTATAGGTAAAATACCAATTCATTTAAATGAACTTACTGGTCAATGATGTCCAAAGGAGTTAGATGGAAAAGGGGATGTGTCAGCTCATGCTTTTTTTCCAAATACCAATAATGATCTAGTAGAAATACATATGGATAAAGATGATAACTGGTACTTGGAAACTGATAAAAATACACGAAAATATCAAACAAATCTATTTGAAGTTCTGGTTCATGAAATTGGTCATGGGTTAAGTTTAGAGAACACAGATGTTTTGGATGAATTATGTATTCTTAATACAATGGATCACTTTTAGATTTATCTCAAGACGACATTGATGCTATTCAAAGTTTATATGGTAAAACATCAATAAAACCAACATACCAAAAATAACACTACCACTGTTCGTTCTAAGTCAAGGGAAACAGTTAAATCATTATGTGAAATTGGTAAGCACCATCGTCCTGAAGGACTAAATGTGAGGCATGATCACTCATTATTTGTGAATGGGGATTTATTCATTTTTTGTCAAAAGTTGGTATGGATGAATGAAAACTGACAACTTATCACAAACTGGTTAATATTCTTACCACAAGATTTACAAAAAAATAGATGGAATATATCAAAGACCAAGCGGTGAAATTGTAATATTTGTTGACAACATGTATTATATGGTAAATTTACACACATTAAAATTACTTTCAGGATATCCAAAATCAATAACTACCACAGGATTACTTTAAAAATTTTATTGAATAGCATAGTAAACACTTATTCAGGCAGAGCATTTTTATTCTATCTAATTTTTCTATGTAGAATTAGATGAATGCAGTTCCACATACAAATCATGGGGAACTATAACTAGAGAATTTCCAGGATTGCCCCCAAAAATAAATTCTGTTTAGATACACAAATGGTTTGTTGTATTTTTTCAAGGATGATACAGTCTATGTATACAGTTAGTTTACAAAAATAGTTGTTCGAGCTGGTACAACTGATTTATCTTTTTTGGGATAGATTGTTATAAAAGATCTGAATTAGATCCAAAAGTAATAAATATATTGAAAGACACAGTCCAAAAAGTAGAGAACTTAACTTTCACAAATCTAATAAATTTTTTATATATAAAGGGAGAGCGTACAGTAACCACTGCAACAGTCTTCAGAAGGCATCAAATCTAAGTTCTGTAAATATTGCAATACTGAGAAGTTAATTCATAATTTTACTTTACACAATACATAAAAGATGGCTACTGGACGATGTGTAGATTATGTATAAATAAATATCATCTAAAAAATTACAATGTAAGTCAAATTCCTTGTGTATGTGCAAAACGTCTTGCTAAATATTATCACAAATATTATTTACATCGGATTCCAAGTGAAGAACATTCGAAAATATTAGCATCGATGAATAATGAAGAAGCTGTCACTGATCAAGCATCCACATCTACAAAGAAATGAAAAGGTTGTCAAGAGATTAAAGATTTAAGTTGTTTTTGTATAAAACCTTCACATAAAGATAAACATAATAATAAATGTAAGATGTGTACTTTAGAATATATGAAGAACAAGAAATTAGCGACAGCTAAAGCAGTCTTAGACTACATCTGCGTCTGAAACTTCTCGAACTTAATCACTATTAAATAAGAGTCCTTACCATTGATTTGTGAATCCTTACCATCGATTTTTGAAAAATTAGTTTTTGCAGATCTAATGAAATTTATTTCTTTTAAATAGAAGGGCCAAACAGAGAACTTCAGAAATGCTCAACTTTGTGACTGTTGCAGGAGACATAATTGGAGTGGCTACAGCAAACTGAACAAGACTAATCTAGTTATATTTGTTGCAGCACACAGTCGGTCGACACAAGGTATAAGACATCCTGCAGGACACAATCTTTGGAACAAATTGCCATATTCTAAAATTGGAGGCGATGACGAGAATTTGAAACTAAGAAAGATAAACCATTGAAACAAATATTTCCGTTTTCTGCCTATGTGTTTGCCAAAACTAAAGATGATAAACCATTGGAAAGAATATTTCCATTTTCTACCAATGTGTTTGCAAAGCAGAAAACAGAAGATAAATCGTTGAAAAGAATATTTCCATTTTTACTGATATGTTTGCAAAGCAGAAGACTAGAACCCGTAAAGAATTATTATTTCCCTTTTACACTGGTTTATTTGAGAAACCAAGAGACAGGAAAAGATTTAGAGATTATGAAGTTGATAAAGAATTTGCAAACAGATCATAAACCATAGGTTTTGAAAACAGCATAGACTCTGTTGAACCCGATCATTTCTTGACAGCAGTGAAGACGAAAATTCTGAAAATGGTGAAAGACAATCTGAGGGTACATCGTGGTTTGAAGATAAATTTCAATTTATTGTGTGAGCACAAATTGCAGACAGATGATAAAGTTCAGGAATTTGGACAACAAACACAAAAATTACCATTAAGAAAGAGAAGGATTTTAGTAAAAAATTCGCTTGTGGGAAGCGAGATATTTTAGGGACAATATCTAATTTTGAAGCACAAGAACCAGGATGGACATTAAATAGAATTATTGGTTTATGGCTAGCAATTAACAGATATGTTCCGCTGAGGGGATCATCTTACATTGAGTTACATGCAGCTATAAAAAGCGAGAAAGCTTGCATCAATGTAAAAAATGGTGATCAAAAACGTTTTCTGTGGGCTATAAAATTCGCATTGTATCCAGTAGATAAAAATGCTGAAGTAGTAACGAAATACAAAAATGTTAGTCTTGATCATGCTCAGAAACTCGAAAATATTGAGTTTCCTGTAGTGGTTGATCACATTCCAAAAATAGAGAGTAGAATTAATGTATCCATCAACGTCTATTCATTTGATGCAAAATATCATGCATATCCATTAGAAATTACAAAAAGTTAGAGAGAGAAACATGTAAATCTCCTTTATTTCAAGAATGAAAACAATTTGCATTATTATACCATAAAAAATTTATCTCGTATTGTCTTGAGTCAAATCAGTAAACATGAAAAAGTAAAATTTATTTGTGACATGTGCTTGCTTCAGTTCAACAGCAAGCAGAGTTTGGATGAGCACACATCAAATTGTTTGACTAAGAAGCCATTAAAACTAGAAATGCCAAAGGAAGGATCATATGTACATTTTAAAAATGATCAGCACACACAGAAAGTTCCATTTGTTATTTATGCTGATTTTGAAAGTTTACTTTTAAAGATGGACAACTGTCAGACAAATCCTGAAAGCTCGTATATGATGAAGTATCAATAACATGAGCCGAGTGGATTCTGCTACTACATCAAATATGTGGATAGACACTATAAAGACCCCATCGTGTACAGGGGGCCGAACTACCATAAAAAATTCATAGAATGCATGAAGCAAGAGGTTAAAAAGACTGGAAAAATTTATTCAGAAATTGAAGAAATGAAACCATTAACTCCTGAAGAACAATCAAAACATGCAAGTTCCAAAATTTGTACAATGTGTAGATGTCATTACTAATAGAAAAATAAAAAGGTTCGTCATCATTATCATCTAAATAGAGAATAAATTGCCCCATTGTGCAATAATTGTAATTTGCAACTAAAGCATCCTAGCTTTGTACCTATTTATTTACATAATTTATCTGGATATGATTCTCACCTCTTTTTGGAAGAACTTGGCTATGATGAGAAGAAGATAGACCTAATCCCACACAATGAAGATAGATACATCAGTTTTGGGAAGAGTACACAAAGTTTGAAAATGAGATTTATTGGCACATCTAAATTTATGGATTCATCACTTGCCAAACTTTCATCAAATTTGAAAAAGAATCAAATGACAAACATAAGGAAATTTTTCTCAGCAGAGTTGTTCAAGCTAGTGATCAGAAAAGGTTACATGGATTCTTGGAAGAAATTTGAAGAGAGACAATTACCAGCAAAAGAAGAATTTTACAATAAACTGAATGACTGTGACATAAGTGATGAAGTTTACAAACATGCAAAATTAGTTTGGGAAATATTCAATATGAAACATCTTGATGAGTATCATCATCTGTATCTGAAAACTGATGTTTTGTTATTGGATGATGTGTTTGAAAACTTTAGAAAAACTTGTATTAAAGCTGATTATTTGGACCCTTCTTTGTATTTTACAGCACCAGGTTTATTTTGGGTTGCAATGTTGAAAATGACTAAACAACCTCTTCATTTACTACATGATTATGATATGATTTTAATGGTTGAAAAGGGTATATGAGGAGAAATATCACAATGTTGCAAGAGATATGTAAAGTCAAACAACAAATATCTGAGTGATTATGATGTGACTAGCACATCAAATTACTTAGCTTATTTAGATTCAAACAATGTATATGGTTTTGCTATGAGTCAATATTTACCATATGGTGGATTTGAATGGGATGAACCAAATAATTTTGATTCTGCAAAAATAGGCAAAATGTCAAACACTTCTCAAGAGGGATACATATTCGATGTAGATCTTGAATATCTGAAGGAACTACATGATTTACATAGAGATTTGCAGCTTGCACCTGAAAATAAGATTGTACCTGGCACTAATGAGAGCAAGTTGTTGACTATGCTGAATGACAAACATAAATATGTGATCCATTATAGAAATCTCAAACAGTGCCTCTCTCTTGGGATGAAGCTTACAAAAATACACAGAGTTTTAAAATTTAAGCAATCTGACTGGCTGAAGAAATATATAGACTTGAACACACAGATAAGGACCAAGGCTACGAATGACTTTGAGAAAGACTTCTATAAGCTAATGAACAACTCAGTCTTTGGCAAGACGATGGAAAACATAAGAAAGAGAGTAGACATAAAATTGGCTTCAGATGGAGAGAAATGTGATAAACTTATAGCAAAGCCAAACTTTAAAGGTAGAACTGTTTTTAACTAAAATCTTGCTGCTATCCATATGAATAAGACAAAAATCACATTTAATAAGCCTGTCTATGTTGGAATAAGCATACTTGATCTGTCTAAAGAACTGATGCATGATTTCCACTACAGGACAATAAAGCCAAAGTATGGGGAAAATATTGAGCTGTGCTACTAAGACACAGACTGCTACATACACAACAATCAGACTGAAGACTTCAACTAAGACATGAAATCGACTATTCAAAGGACAACATCTATGGCATTCCTCAAGTAAACAAGAAAGTTGGAGGAAATATGAAGGATGAGTGCAATGGAAGAATTATGGAAGAGTTCTGTGACCTAAGGGCGAAGATGTACGCCTACAAGTTTGGCAACAAGGTTGAGAAGGAATCAAAAGGAGTTAAGAATTGTGTGATCAAAAATAGAATCAGCTTGGGGGATTATAAAGACTGTCTGTTCAACGACAGAGAACAGTACAGAAGCATTAATATGATACGAAGTCAATGACACGAAATCTACTCAGTTGAAATAAACAAGAAGGCGCTGACCCCACATGATAACAAAAGACATGTCCTGGAAAATCGAATAGATACATTACCATATGGACATCACAAATTACATGGCAAAGGCAAAGGTCCCGAGTTCGAGTCTCGGTCCAGCACACAGTTTTTATCTGTCAGGAAGCTTCATATCAGCGACACTCTGCTGCAGAGTGAAAATCTCGTTCTGGGAACATCCCCCAGGCTGTGGTGAAGCCATGTCTCCGCAATATCCTTTCTTTCAGGAGTGCTAGGTCTGCAAGTTTTGCGGGAGAGCTTCTGTAATGTTGGAAGGTAGGAGCCGTGGTACTGGCAAGACTCAATCTGGTGGGAAAGGCACGCCCCGTCTCCTGTCCGTATGGAGGTGGAATCACGTGACGGGGCTGTGGCCGTTGCGGAGAGGGGACTGCAAATTCCGTGTGAAACTTGAGTCTTGCCGTGGTACTGTAAGAAGCAGAGCTGTGTGGACGGGGCGTGATTTGTGCTTGGGTAGCTAAGTTGGCAGAGCACTTCCCAGCAAAAGGCAAAAGTCCCGAGTTCGAGTCTCGGTCTGGCACACAGTTTTAATCTGCCAGGAAGTTTCATATCAGCGTACACTCTGCTGAAGAGTGAAAATCTCATTCAAGTTTTATGTGATTCACCCTGTATATTTCCTGCAATCAAAAGAAACAAGCGTTTTGGGACCAAGCACATTGCTATGTTGTTTGACTCGAACGAGAGACTGAATGTGTGGTAATCGTATTTGTTTACACTCTATATAGGTCAAACATTTATTTACAGGTTCAGAAACTTTACTTTGCCCAATCTCTGTGCTAGATGATGAAATTTCTTCATGTTCTTTAGGTTCAGATGTTCTAAGCATTTACGCCACAACTTTACACCACTGTCTGAAACAAGCACTGCACATACATGCATCAATCGTTTCTGTGAACTGCAGCTATAACTTTACCACCCTTTCGAAATGAACCCACTGAATTTTCAAAAAACATAATATCCAGCCATTCCTAGTTTACTCACTGACAATACATTGTTTAGTAAATGTGACATTACAAGAACATCCTTTATTTTTATTTGAAATTCCTTTCCATAAAAATTGTTTACAAATCAACTTCTCCAACCTTTCTGGCAAACAAAAGTGTATATGTTTTGACAACCTTTACTCCTATTGGATTTTCCAGTTCGTTTACATTCATCAAAGGAATAGCTTCTGTTGCCCCTGAATCTAGATACCACTCTACTTTTCCATCTGGAAAACTTCCAGGAGCAACTGAGAAGGAAATATTATTTTCACTTGCACCTATTTCTTGCACATTTTTCGCCACATTTGCAGAATTGTTACTGTGCTTGTTTTGTGACAGTTTAACTGTACATTGTGCCCTCATATGGGCTGGTTTGCCACATCTGTAACAAATATATTAGATCGAGCTTCAGTTGAATCATACATAACTTGAGACTTGGTTGTCACTTGATACTTCCTTTGATCCTGCTGAGACAAGTGCTGTCAACAAAGACAATGCATGTAATGACCTATTGTTACCTTCAGGATTATTACGTTTTGCTTCTTCATGTAATAGTCTTCCCTTTACAAAACTTAGTTTCAATTACTCACTTGACAAGGTCTCCTGCGCAGTAACTACAACTTCATATTGTGGAGGCATTGTTAGTAACAAACTGCACCCTATATCAGTTTCTTCGATATTAGCACCCAATGCTTTCAAATCGTGTATTAGCTTACCAAACTTTTAAAAAAATGATTTTCAGTAGTAACGTCATTATACTTCATTGTCAACAACATCTTTCTCAATAAAAATTGATTAGCCATACCATCCTGCTTAAAAGTTTGAGTAAACCATTCCCACAAATCATAGGCTGCATCTTTATTCTTGGCTTACTCTAAGCACCTGTCTGAAATTTTTTGGATTATTTGTGAGTTGCATTTCTCATGAATTTTGCTAAGTGCTCCCAAAAAAAGCTTTCTTTTGTGCCAGTTGTTCAACTGTTTATCCTGAGTAGACTCTACGATTTCTGTATAGGGCTTTCCCACAAAACTCATTAATTTCAGATAACTTAAAAAAATGTTTCAATCCTAAGTTTCCAGTTGCTACAATTCATGCCATTAAAGAATGGTATCCTGTACTTCTTCATTTCCTAGGTCATGACTGTGATTATGTATTTAATTCTGTAATTAGTTTTTCCGCCTTTATTTGTTCAAAAATGGGTTAAAATGGCTCTAAGCAATATGGAACTTAACATCTGAGGTCATTAGTCCCCTAGACTTAGAACTATTTAAACATAACTAACCTAATACATGACACACATCCATGCCTGAGGCAGGATTCGAACCTGCGACTGTAGCAGCAGCGCATTTCCAGACTGAAGCGCTCGGCCACAGCTGCCGGCTTTTATTTCTTGTACTGTTAAACCTGGCACCTGAGCCCATAACTGTTGTTAATACTAGTATTTAACAGGTATTTAGAATAGTAATATCAATTTATTGTTCATCACAATTAAAATTGCAGTCACAACCCTGTACACACAACAATTACATTACGGTATGTAATTTCGGCACAGAGACTGATCGAATGTAGACTCAGTGTAGAAGTATTATCATCATTTCATTATAATTTTTTATAAATGCCATTATTATTTTATTTCTCAAATGAGACATTGCCTTGCTTCTCCCAACTGCATCATTAAAACATGAACATTATGCTTCAGTAAGTCTAATCATCTGTAATTTGATGCAGGGAGGAATTCGGTCGTAAAAGAATCTCCAATAATCTATTTTTAAAAACGTGTTAATACTTCATAGTATTAATTACTCTCTTCATAACTGAATGACTTAATAAATATGTTTCAATTACTATCTTAGCAACACAATACATATACAGTAGGTATACTGCACGCTTTGAACTAATACAAATTTCGGTAGAAGATTTTTCTCAGAGAAAGCCAGGATTTTCTTTTGAGTTGGCTTTTGTTGGTGTGAGAGGGATGAACCTTTACACAGCATTTCCCTGGCATTCTCCCATAGGTTGTTTGGACAATGTTCCCTTAAAAAACCGACAACATTTACAATGCAATACATTGTCCTGTGGACAGCTTCAGGTTCTCAGAGCAGGTTGACAACAGTATTGGGCCTTTAGCAGCAACAAGTTATTGACAGAATGGAGATGGTAACTGGAATGTGGGTCTACATACTCTCCAAGATCTCCTGATGGTAATCATGTTGCACATGCAACAGACTGTTCAAAACACGTTAGTTTCATGTCACAGTAAGAAACAACAGGGCCTCAGTGGCATTCGCAGGTCCATATATTCATGCTACAGTGGTGTGAAAAACTTAAGGACAAAAGTAATTTTCACATTATATGTCACTGCCAAGTAACATAGTTCGATCAAACTAGGACCGTGCACGGAAATAACTAGGCTACTTCAGTATAGTACAGAAGATACCTGAAAGAAATACACAAACAAACGAACAGAACTGATGCTTCCATTCAAAGCCAATAATTAGCAGTGGCATAGCGTGGTTGTAAAGGTTGGGGAGACTCTACTGTTATTATAGGGAGACAAAATAGTACAGTAAACAATAATTTAAGCAAATGAAACAAAATGCATAAAAAACAACAACAACTACTACTACTACTACCACTACCACTACCACCACCACTACCACCACCACTAATAATAATAATATTAATAATAATAATAACTAACTTGTTCAAGAAAGGATGACAAATTTGTAGAACTCCAGCAGCAAGAGAAGAAGCACTTGTATTTTCTTGTACACAAGTGCAATGCGCCTGTCTCCTCTTTACACGAATAAGTCTATAACTCGATCTACGAATATCTGATCACTAGATAGCTCTCCAAGTAGTGTCTTTTCTGTTGCTAACGTGCTCAAACATGACAGCCAGGTTTTGGACATTGAATTCCTTAAATAATTCTTCACTCGTTTAAGAGTACTCATGTTTCGTTGTATGCTTGCTATAATTGTGGGTAGGGTCAAAACCAAAAGCAGGAACTTCGTTGTTTCTTCACAAACAGAGTTTAAATCATTGTTGACAATGTACTTTCAGAGGATTCTTGGAGATAAGTGTTTTTTCTCATCTGCGTATATGTTACACAGTTCATGCTCAAGTTGTTCTTGTTCGTAAAAAGGATACTGTTCTAATAACTGAAGCAGTTTCAACTTTTGGAATTCTTTTTGATAGTTTGGGAAACACTTTTCGTTCAGAAGTTCAACAAACTGAATTTGGGATAAACTCTTTAAATCTTCTATCCATCTGAACAATTTGCAAATCCATTATCTTGTAAGTTAATGCCCTGAGATGTGTCTTTTGACTGTCATAGGATGATAAGTTGCCATTCAAACAGAAGCTGCATTTAATGCATTCATCAACGAATTTTTCCGTTCATAATTGTCATAAGTTTCTCAAAACAGTTCTTATTTCGTCGTGGCAAGCAATTATACGGACAGATTTTGACTGAAGAACATTAAAGAGATGATCGACATAAACAAAACACCCTCGCTAGATGCAAAGCAAGTAGACAAACGTAGGATCATCCATTCGTCATATCATTCCCGCACCACAGCTCAAAGATTCTGGTTCCCATTGAGAGTCTGTATCATCAATTATATAATTAAAAGCACCATATAACTCGGAGAAATGACTGGATATTGTTGAAACTGCCCTGGAACGAAAGTTTCAGCGAGTGTTGCTCGCATCTGGCAGTTTAAATCCTTTCTCAGTTAGCAATTCAGTTCGTTTTGATGATTTGCTGAAAAACGAATGGAATGTAGTACTATCACTTACAAACATGCGTACTTGTCATATGATTTTGGAGGCATGTAACAGTACCAAATACAGGTGATGTGCTTAACAATGGATAAAAAGCGCATGGAGACAGAACTGCTTCACCAATTGCTGTAGTCTGCTTTCTCTGCCCTCCATTACTGAAGCGCCATCATCTGTTTGACTAACCACTTTTCCTTCCACATTCCATTCTTTCAATACTGCAAGAATAACGTTTGACAAACCTTCGGCAGTTTAATCTCCAGAAGCATCGTAAAATCCAACGAATCTTTCCTCAATTTTGTCTGCAATACAGTATCTGAATATTATAATCATTTGACTCTTGCATGACGTCTCTAATGTTTCATCAGCCTGAATCGAAATGAAATTGCAATTCTGAATTTCAGATTTTATCTTTTCATTAACTGCAAAAGTTATCATTTCTATTACATCATTCTGTATATCTGGAGAAGTTCCTTTAAAGGTTGAAGATGATGACAGATGGTCTCTGATTAACTGCTCTCCTTGAGCTAGTAAATCCAACAATTTCAGAAAGTTACCGTAGTTGCTAGAGGATTTGTCTTCTCGATGGCCGCAAAAGGCTAGCTCTTGTTTACAAATAAATACAATTGCCTGAATAAGACGAGCCAATACTTTCCCGTTGGATGCAACTTGTTCATTTTATTTTGTTGCCGTCAGACGAGCGGCTTCAGAAAGGGCGTGCTCAAGTCTACTTTTGCCCAATAACTGAAATGATTCTTTGTTCTGCACGTGACGTTTTGATATCTGATGCTTTTGTGCTTTCCTGTCAAAGTTCTTTATTGTACAAATGCCCTCACTGCACCATTCCTTTTCACCACCGAACAGAAGACATATATATATCAATATAATCTGTTATTAACTGCATTCGCAGTCAGCCAAGTATACTTTTCGTACGAGGCTGTCTGAAAAGTGCGTTTTTGTTTGGCTTCACTTAAAACTACACTGAGTATAGGAATACGTCGTTTGTCCTTCAATTCGCACTTTCTTCGTTCGTTAATGTAGAAAAAGGCGTTTTTAATAAAAATTCTATAAGGTGTTCAGTTGCTGGCTCACTCATGTTGGCGACACAACGAAAATATGCGCTAAAATCACACAAGAATGACTATGAACTCCAACCACGCGACTTTTCACTTCCGTGTTAAAAGACAGCATAGAATCGGCAGAGACTAGTCTCGAAACCTGCTAGCAAGTGCAGCGCACCAGCCTTCATGGAAGAAGGAAAGTGGAGGGGAACCGAGAAAGCCACTAAAGCGCGCAGGCGCACACAGCCAGGTAAGGGAAGGGAGGCAGAGACTGGGAGCAGTCGAGTCTCAAGCAGGCAGATACACCAATTCTCAGGGTGCGGCGCGGATTACAAAACTGTTGTCTTCGCACATTTGGAGCTCTTAGCAGGAAGTTATTTATATTTTTGTTATGAATTACTATTGCATCTTTTTTAAGCAGGAATTCAGGGGAGACTAAGTCTCAAAGTCTCCCCTCACGCTACGCCACTGATAATTACACTGAAGTCACCATGATTTAGATGGTCCCCTGGAAACTGCAGAAGGCAGGACATGGTACTTTCCAGGATGTATCATCATCATGGATGGTAGTGCATGCTCATCCACGTGCTCCCATATTGATCACAAGCTTGGTAAGGAGTTGTTGTGGAAGGGCATTCCATTCCGACATCGTCATTTTTGCAGTCTGGGTGTTATGGTGTGTGTGTGTGGGGCGGGGGGTAGCATAATGTTGCATGGACATAGTACCTCCAAATCTTTTAAAACAGTACACTCACCAGCCAACATCACTATGACACTCTACTCCTTCCTGACGTTTGTCTCTTCAGGAGTGCATTCAGCCCTGACTTCATGTTTATGGATGACAATGCATGACTGCCTCACACGGTGTAGGTGCAGATGCTCTCACAACAAGAAGTTATTTGGCTAATGGACTGGCCTGTCCACTACCCTGCCTTAATTCCCATATAGCATGTGTGGGATGTGTTGAGGAGACATAATGCAGCACATGTACCAACGACCATCCTGCAGTTGTCAGCTATGCTGGTGAAGGAACGAAATGTCCCACCACAAGACCTCCTTACCAAAGTTGTGGCCAGCCTGGGAGAACATTGCAGAATGTGCTTTGCTGTCCATGGTGATCATACACCCTGTTATAGGACATGTCCTGCCTTTTGTAATGTCCAGAGTTCTGCCTGCAACTTTAAATACGTTATACATTAAACGTATTTGCAACTGTGAATATGGACAACCATCAACTGTAGAATGGAATGATGGCAATGAAAATTTGTACCAGTTGGGGACTCAAACCTGGATTTCCCCTTATCGCGAGCACTCACCTTGCGGTTTGGCTACCCAAGGACAACTTCACAATCAGACCCTAAATTCCATATGTCTTCAACCATGCGTCTATAGCAGCCTGTACTCGTACATCCATTACATTTATTCCCATACTTGAAAGTTGCTTGCCTGGTGTTAGTGGATAAACACGATATTCCAGTACTAAATATATTACTATCAATTATAGTAAATCGATAGTCACTTAAGAATTTTGTAAAACTGCCTTTCTCAAGAAAATACATTTAATTCTGAATTCCACATCACAACTGTACAAAGACTTTTCACCGTAATAAGAACTTTTATTTGATTCTTTAACCTAACAACTACCGACAAACTGCCTGTTACACTTCTATCTCGGGTTCTTCCACACACGTTCGTTTGATGATTTTTTCTGACTTCACCCTCCATTGCTGGTGGTGGACTAGAGTCGAGCTCGTGGCCGCAGATTATACGCACCTAGCGCGCCAACGTCCACAGGCTGTTGTGGTCAATTTCCCGTGTGGTTCTCCTCTTGCAACCTGCAACAGTCGTTTGCTGCAGCACACGAATCCAGAATCCGTTCACCTTGAGGCTTTATTCTTTCTTGTTGAAGTTATTCTCATGTTTGTGTATTTCTATAGCTTCTCTGAACAAGAGGATGTGTTAGCTCTTCTCTTTAGCCAGAACTTCCGTATCGGCGAATTATATTATGTGGTCGGCCTCACACAGCCGATTTCTCCACCCGCCCCAACCTGCAATGCCGCTTATGTTCTGTGATCCTGGTGTTGGTTGATCGTCCAATTATTTCAACATAAACTTTTCCGCATGTACATGGTATGTGGTACATTCCTGACACTGCAAGAAGGTCCTTTATCTCCTTTGCCGATCTGGGACATTCTTTGATCTTCTTTGTCAGTTTATAAATAGTCTTTACGGCATGTTTGCGCAATATGCGACGGACTCTGTCCGTCACTGTGGGAATGTATGGCAGAAAGGCTGTACCGACATTCCTTTTCCCGATGAGTCACTTCGCCGAGTATTTGACTCCGTTGCATTTCTTACTACTGGTGGAGTTCCCACTGCTCCTGAGAACATTTTCCGGTGTTGCATCTTGCGTCTGAGGTTTACAAGGTACCAAGACCAGTGCCTGTGCTTCGAAATGTTCGATGAAGAAGCTGGCCACCACTGGACTAAGAGAACTACCCATGGCGACGCCTTCTAGCACTTTGTAGAAGTTGCCATTCCATCTGAAACAGCTCGTGGTGAGACATGCGTACACGAGCTTGGTGATATCTTGCGGGAAAATGGAACCGACGTGCTCCAGAGACTCACTGAGCGACACTTTGGTAAACACACAAATAACATCAAGAATGAGATTTTCACTCTGCAGCGGAGTGTGCGCTGATGTGAAACTTCCTGGCAGATTAAAACTGTGTGCGGGACCGAGACTCGAACTCGGGACCTTTGCCTTTCGCGGACAAGTGCTCTACCAACTGAGCTAGCCAAGCACGACTCACGCCCCGTCCTCACAGCTTCACTTCTGCCAGTATCTCGTCTCCTACCTTCCAAACTTTACAGAAGCTCTCCTGCGAACCCTGCAGAACTAGCACTCCTGAAAGAAAGGATATAGCGGAGACATGGCTTAGCCACAGCCTGGGGGATGTTTCCAGAATGAGATTTTCACTCTGCAGCGGAGTGTGCGCTGTTATGAAACTTCCTGGCAGATTAAAACTGTGTGCCGGACCGAGACTCGAACTCGGGACCTTTGCCTATCGCTGGCAAGTGCTCTACCAACTGAGCTACCCAAGGACGACACACGCCCCGTCCTCACAGCTTCATATCAGTTTCATATCAGCGCACACTCCGCTGCAGAGTGAAAATCGCATTCTGGAAACATCCCTCAGGCTGTGGCTAAACCATGTCTCCAGTATATCCTTTCTTTCAGGAGTGCTAGTTCTGCAGAGTTCGCAGGAGAGCTTCTGTAAAGTTTGGAAGATAGGAGACGAGGTACTGGCAGAAGTGGAGCTGTGAGGACGGGGCGTGAGTCGTGCTTGGGTAGCTCAGTTGACAGAGCACTTGCCCGCGAAAGGCAAAGGTCCCGATTTCGAGTCTCGGTTCGGCACACAGTTTTAATCTGCCAGGAAGTTTCAAATAACATCAAAGCTGACCACGATGTCGTTTGGTCCAAGTTTTAGATTCTTAAGCTTCTCAATAAAATGTCCTTAGTCCTTTATTAATGTGTCAGCCTTCCCCACGTGCGGCTCGAGCACTGAAGCCAAGTGTTTGCCAACTTACACGTCGCTGAGCCAGGAACGAGGGTGATCGGGCTTCTTTGTTGCGCAGTTTCCTCTGTATGCCCGCCGAGAGAGAAGACGCTTTGATTCACAAACAGTAGGCGAAATGACACATCGGAAAAAGAAATGTCGGGTACGGCCTTTCTGCCATACATTCCCACAGTGACGGACAGGATTGGCCGCATGTTGCGCAAACACGCCGTAAAGACTATTTATAAACCGACAAAGACTTTCAAAGAGTGTCTCAGATCGGCAAAGGTGGAAAAGGACCCACTTGCAAAGTCAGGAATGTACCACATACCATGCACATGCGGAAAAGTTTATGCTGGAATGATTGGACGATCAATCAACACCAGGATCAGAGAACATAAGCAGCATTGCAGGTTGGGGCAGTTGGAGAAATCGGCTGTGGCAGAGCATGCGGTGTGTGGGGCCGACAACGTAATACAATTCCCGACACGGAAGTTCTGGCTGTAGAGAAGAGCTAACACATCCGCTTGTTCGGAAAAACTATAGAAATACACAAACATGAGAAGAACTTCAACAAGGCCTCAAGGTGAACGGATCCTGGAATCGTGTGCTGCAGTGAACGATTGTTGCAGGTTGCAAGAGGAAAACCACAATAGCCCTTGGACGTTGGCGCGCCAGGTACGTATAATCTGCGGCGGCAAGGTCGACTCTAGTCCATCAGCAGCACTCCAGGATGAATGTCAGCCACTCGTGCTAGTGAAAGTCAGAAAAATCATCAAACGAACGTCAGAGGAAAAACTCGAGACAGAAGCCAACAGGCAGTTTGTCAACAAGTGGTCTCAAAAGCTTAACAATTTTGTATTGAAAACTACTCCTGAATCATGATTTCTTTTTTGGGGGGGGAGGGAGGGGGGAGGGTGTCAACATCATACTAGCTCACAACTGGAGAAGAAAAAAAGAAACATTTATGACAAGTAACGGTGTCACTTGTCACAGACGATACCAACCACATGCAAGGAGACAAACAGTTAACTTCTGGTATCTACAGATACCGTTTCTGTCAGGTGGCTAGAGTGTGATACTGCCGCCCCTCACCCTCCACGGAATATTGGCTGAGGTGACCGGCTGATCTGTAGCATACCGTGAGCTGTAGGTTACGTCGACAGATGGCAGTTTGGTTACAAGTCTGTGGATACATTATAAGCAACTGTTTGATCTGCAGCATTGCTCAACATTGACGTTTTGTACCACGGAAGTATGAACACAACGAAAGACGCTGCAAATATGTTTCCATACCTGTTATAGACTCCAAACCCGCCAGGTTAGCCGAGAGCGCTAATGCGCTGCTTCCTGGACTTGGGTAGGCGCGCCTGCCCAGCATCGAATCCGCCTGGCGTATTACGGACGTCAGCCGGTGTGTCAGCCAGCCTGGATGTTGTTTTTAGGCGGTTTTCCACATCCTGCTAGGTGAATACCGGCTAGTCCCCACGTTCCAGCTCAGTTACACAAATCGCAGACATCTGAACACATTCACACTATTCCATGGATTACACCAGACGCAGACAGCTGGGGTACACTAATTCCATCCTGGGGGGTACGGGGTGGCGGCAGGAAGGGCATCCGGCCACCCCTCAAAATTAACCTTGGCAATTCCGTCCTAACCATGCCGACCCTGCGAAACCATGGGACAAGGCAACAGCAAAAGAAAGACTTGTAATAGGCTCCAACTCCAGTTTTGTCACCATTTATTTTCTGTGGACATTTTCCAAATGGGATCATAATTCCTGCCATTCCAAGAATTTGTAAGCTTCACAGAGTACGCATGACACATTAACCCTACAACACTTATAACAAATGACAAACGGTATACTTACATCAAACGATGAATTTTTATTTTGCTCAGATAGTACTAAATGGTATAGTGACATTATTTTAAGTTTTCAATAATACATTAATTGTAAAAAAGTGAAAAACCTACCTTTTTGTAGTACTAAATGTAAGTAAACAGGAAGTATAAGCAAATTTGATTGAAATACGAAAATAAATGAGAATAAATAGTAGACCCCAGAAGCAAAAGCGTTGTGTTTTCATTATATAAATAGAAATTGTGAATATAATGAATAGTTTGTGAGACATTGTCCTCTAAAACTATCATTTTTCAAAACAGTTGCCACTAAGCATTTCAGTCTGTGCCAAGCATAGCCACACCGCAAACTTAGCAAAAGTATTCATTTTTCCTATTCTTGCATTTTTAACACCTTCCCCTTTTCCCTGGTTGTAGATCTTCAACTATTCTTTGTTCTTTGATGCTGGAGAAGTAAGAGGCAAGCCTGCTAGTTTCGCTCAGGAGGTTTGGTTGGGTTGCATGAATTGTCAAATATGGTGTTCCGAGGTTTTGAAATACGAATATAAATGAGAATAAATTGTAGACATAAGAAGCTAAAACGTTGAATTTTCGTTATATAAATAGAAATTGTGAATATAATGAATTGTTTGTGAAGTATCGTCCTCTCAAAGTCATCATTTTTCAAAACAGTTGCCACTAAGGATTTCAGCATGCGCCAGGCATAACCACAGCGCAAACTTTGCAAAAGTATTTAGTTTTCCTGTCCTTGCATTTTTAACATCTTCCCCTTTTCCCTGGTTGTGCTGCGGCCGCTGTGTGAGAGCACAAGAGCATATGAACACCCTAACTTTCTACACCTTTCAGATTTGTTGGTTATTTTTCTTTGAATGCTGTTAAACTTAACACTGATGCTGCTATCTGAAAGATACGGCACTTAAATCTAAGGCGCTACTGCTCCTCTAGACTCTGTGAAACTTGGCATCAAGGTCGCGAGCACACCTTCTGTTGTGCACGTTTCAAGGAGCTTTTGTGCATAGGCAACTAGCGTGTCGTAATTACATTATGAGCGGATTTGATAAACAACATGCACAGTTCACGATGAGCACCATGTGGTAGCACACTGCGGCAGACTTTTATCCCTGTTCGCTCGGCATAAATCATGCTAGTTGGTAGCACACTCCTCAGATATGCTAAAGCACTCACTATATACTGTAGTAGAATTAGATTGGACGTCAGTATATGTTAAATTTGTACTGACAGTAAACCTATTTTGTGGGTTTCTGAATGAGTTTTAGTATTATGAATTTTGTCAATGTTATCACACAGTAACCCATTGGAGGCACTGAGAATCACAAAGACCTAAAGCACATGGCTGTCGACTGTGACACTGTAGTATTTATTCACGCTTCTGAAATCTATTGATCTTAAGGGGAGTCAGGTTTATTTGTGCTGTAGGCCCACATTATATATATGATAATCACGAAAAGCTATATCACTGGCTTCTCTGATAGTCACTTAAACGTGGGATCGACGTTGGTGTGCTTTAGGCCCTTGTGGATCTCAGCGCCTGATTAGTATTTTAGTCAAGTGAACATGTTGGTAGACATTACTAGGTGAGTTGAACCATTTCCATAAACCGCACTTCGTGTTTGGAGTTGGTTGTTTACTGTGCGGGAATCGGCTTTCGTGTGCCGTGTAAACATGAGCTATGTTGAATCTACTTTAAAAGCTAAAAGAAAAGTAAAGCTGTGAGGACAGGTCGCGAGTCGTGCTTGGGTAGCTAAGTCGCAGAGCACTTGCCTGCGAAAGGCAAAGATCCTGAGTTCGAGTCTCGATCCGGCACACAGCTGTAATCTACAAGGAAGTTTCATACAAATATCAGCGCCCACTCCGCTGCAGAGTGAAAATCTCATGTTGGGAAAAGAAAAGTGAATTACTAGGAAAAAGTTAGCCGCAAAGGAACTAGGGTCTCCAAGAACAGATCCTTTGATTGAGAGAGTGACGAAATCAAATGAGCGTGACTGCACGACAACATTTAAGAAGGAAGGGTACAGTTTGCACTAGTTGTTGTCTGAATGCAACGTAAGAATATCTGATTTTCAGCCCAGAAGTAATTTCGTGAACTAATCCATCTGTTAGGGATATTGTACATTTGTCTGGAAAAACGGAGAAGCACGAAAACTCCCACTTACACAAAAATGCGAAACGGAGAGTTGCGAAAGATTACACATTATTTCGTTACTGCCCTGAACTTTACTTAATTACGTACAAAACAACAAAATTCCGCCGGCCAAAGTGGCCGAGCGGTTCTAGGTGCTACAGTCTGGAGCCGCGCTACCGCTACGGTCGCAGGTTCGAATCCTACCTCGGGCATGGATGTGTTAGGTTTAAATAGTTCTAAGTTCTAGGGGACTGATGACCTCAGAAGTTAAGTCCCATAGTGCTCAGAGCCATTTGAACCAATTTGAACAAAATTACACAAAACAATTATTTCTTTTGTCAGATAAGTTATGCATCTTCTTCTTCTAATTGTTATTATTACTGTTGTTATTATTATTGGCAGCGGCTGTAGTTGTATGAACTTGTTGATAAGCGTAACTGTTATACAGCAGATGCTATTAATTCATACTCTCAAGTTTTTCTGAATCTCAAAGTTGTGAACACCCAGAATTTATACTTGCGAGCCGCCATTGCTCTTGCAACTGAAACAATTTTGTTTGCCACAACACACAGCGTCTACGCCGACCTTTGTTTTGTTGTAGTACGTTATCAGCCTCGTTTTTTTTTTCTTTTCGCGGCTGTCACTGTCAGTTTCATCATCATGATGCATTGACAAAATAAGCAACACTGATTTGTTTCGTTTTGGTACATATGAAAGTAATGTGACATCTTCCTGAAATCTAAACATAGTTTAGTACATATGAAAGTAATGTGACATCTTCCTGAAATCTAAACATAGTTTAGTACTCTTTTTTAAGATTTTTTGGGTAAAGACTCAACTGGAGTTTCAGGCTTATTTTTTAACATACCAACAACTTTAATATTCTTTTCTTGTAGTACTTTCTTGGCGGTTCGGTGAGAAGTAAGCAAATTGTCTATTGTCATCCTTCTTTCAGACCCTTTTACTGAGTCTACAAGGCGCAAAACAACATTGTCTGCCTTATTACGACTTTGTACGGTCCTTGTGGTAGTGCACCTGCATACACTTCCAGACGTTTTACTCTATGCGTTTTAGAACAAGCCAGAATGAAAACTTTGATCCCATACTTGGCAAGTTTATTTGGGATATAGATCCTGAACCTGCACCTGCCTCTGTATCGAACCAGCATTTCGCCCAAAGTAACGTTTTCTGACGGAGCAAAATAAACATTGCAGTTGGAGACAATCAAATCAAGAATGGATCTTATGACAGCAAGATTATCTCGTGCTTTTCTTTCTTCCCTCGTATAGTTGTTGTCAAACCTGCTGCAACGAGTAAAAAATCTGAACCTTTTCGGTGACATATTTGCTCGAAAGATTTCTATCCCGTTCCCATCTGTATTCCAAAAGCCTTCAGTATTCGTTTTGTCACCATGCAATGTTCCAGCTAAACTTGTAGGCCTAGCCGTATGTGGATTACTTGTAAATTTGTTTCGAACCGAATATGGATATTGGTCGATTCAAGAACTAACGCGATCAATGTATTGCTAAAAAGTAGCTGCCATAATTCTAATGGTGAATGTAGATCCACCACAGTTCGGATGGTTCCAGGCAAATGCATGGTAACTATGTTGTGACGTCTTGTTCGACCGCTTTGTGGAAACAACTATTTCTTCACTTAGTTTCTCCGTTCCTTTCTTTATAAAAGTGCATAGGTGATGCACCCGAGTCAACTACAGGAGCTGTATCTGAATCAACTAGAGTGGGTGCATCAGTGATGGCAGAAGGCTGAACATCTTCCTCTTCACCATCACTTATTTCACTAGTACTGTCACGATAGCTGTTTATTTTGAAGACTGGGTCAGCGTCAGAATGGTCTATTTCACTCTCATGATCATTATATAAAAATCTGTACATTTTACTGCGTGAAAGATTTTCTCTTGTAATTTCATATTGTAAACTGTTGACAATGATAATTCGGTTTTGGACATTACAAATACACTCCTGGAAATGGAAAAAAGAACACACTGACACCGGTGTGTGAGACCCACCATACTTGCTCCGGACACTGCGAGAGGGCTGTACAAGCAATGATCACACGCACGGCACAGCGGACACACCAGGAACCGCGGTGTTGGCCGTCGAATGGCGCTAGCTGCGCAGCATTTGTGCACCGCCGCCGTCAGTGTCAGCCAGTTTGCCGTGGCATACGGAGCTCCATCGCAGTCTTTAACACTGGTAGCATGCCGCGACAGCGTGGACGTGAACCGTATGTGCAGTTGACGGACTTTGAGCGAGGGCGTATAGTGGGCATGCGGGAGGCCGGGTGGACGTACCGCCGAATTGCTCAACACGTGGGGCGTGAGGTCTCCACAGTACATCGATGTTGTCGCCAGTGGTCGGCGGAAGCTGCACGTGCCCGTCGACCTGGGACCGGACCGCAGCGACGCACGGATGCACGCCAAGACCGTAGGATCCTACGCAGTGCCGTAGGGCACCGCACCGCCACCTCCCAGCAAATTAGGGACACTGTTGCTCCTGGGGTATCGGCGAGGACCATTCGCAACCGTCTCCATGAAGTTGGGCTACGGTCCCGCACACCGTTAGGCCGTCTTCCGCTCACGCCCCAACATCGTGCAGCCTGCCTCCAGTGGTGTCGCGACAGGCGTGAATGGAGGGACGAATGGTGACGTGTCGTCTTCAGCGATGAGAGTCGCTTCTGCCTTGGTGCCAATGATGGTCGTATGCGTGTTTGGCGCCGTGCAGGTGAGCGCCACAATCAGGACTGCATACGACCGAGGCACACAGGGCCAACACCCGGCATCATGGTGTGGGGAGCGATCTCCTACACTGGCCGTACACCACTGGTGATCGTCGAGGGGACACTGAATAGTGCACGGTACATCCAAACCGTCATCGAACCCATCGTTCTACCATTCCTAGACCGGCAAGGGAACTTGCTGTTCCAACAGGACAATGCACGTCCGCATGTATCCCGTGCCACCCAACGTGCTCTAGAAGGTGTAAGTCAACTACCCTGGCCAGCAAGATCTCCGGATCTGTCCCCCATTGAGCATGTTTGGGACTGGATGAAGCGTCGTCTCACGCGGTCTGCACGTCCAGCACGAACGCTGGTCCAACTGAGGCGCCAGGTCGAAATGCAATGGCAAGCCGTTCCACAGGACTACATCCAGCATCTCTACGATCGTCTCCATGGGAGAATAGCAGCCTGCATTGCTGCGAAAGGTGGATATACACTGTACTAGTGCCGACATTGTGCATGCTCTGTTGCCTGTGTCTATGTGCCTGTGGTTCTGTCAGTGTGATCATGTGATGTATCTGACCCCAGGAATGTGTCAATAAAGTTTCCCCTTCCTGGGACAATGAATTCACGGTGTTCTTATTTCAATTTCCAGGAGTGTAGTTTGCAAAGTAACCCAATGATTAGATCTGCACCAAAATAAAAATGGGATCGCTCTGGTAGAAATTAGTAACGTATACGATCGGGCTGGGCCTTACAGACCAGCTCGGTTCTTGGAAGACTACCAAACCACGACTAAACAAAGCAAGACTTCATTCACGACGTGAATGATTTTTCTCAGATGTTTCAGGAAGTTAGCAGAGCACTCGAGTCAAATCAGCAACTATAAGAATATAAATTCAATGAAACAAAAACCAGTGAGTCTCACAGATCCAGCCCGACTGTTCTAGGGTTAATAAATACAACTACCGGTAATATATTATGTTAATCTTCATACGCTGTGCACGGCAGCTTAACAAAGGAACGAGATACATGGTAAGCACATTAAGAAAGAATCTAATACAGTATTCCCGAACATATACACATAACATTACAGTACATAATGTTATATTCAATACTTTCTTTACCTGCCATTCTGTAGGATGGTGCGTTTCCATGTGTGTGTCTAGAGCAACCACAAACTTGTCACAAATGTGATATTTCTTTTTCTCTGCCTTGCTGTTGCTGATCGTCACGTAAAGACATATCGGCGGTTAAAGCCCTCATGAGATATAAATTAGAGCACCAAGGCCGACAATTTGGAAGTTCGCCGTGGTGTAGTGAGAATAAGCGTGGAGTGGACTTCCGTGTTACAGTATCTGAGGGCTTGGTTCACGTCCTGCCACGTAAAAAAAAAAAAAAAATAAATAAATAAATAAAAAAAACTTCCGGTTGCTATAAGATTCTGGGAGTACATGAGTATGTTCAATAACATATGTTGTTATGTACTTATAAAAGTGCTCTCTCTCTCTCTCTCTCTCTCTCTGGTGTGAGTTGTCATTGTCAACAATTTACAAATTAAGTATGAGACACACAAATGTGAATAAATATTCAAAACACATTGATAACCTGACAAAACGAGCCAGTTCTTTTAGGACACTTCTTTTCGATAGAATAATGTCTTGAATTAAAGTACATCTTTAACAACCAACATACATTTTTCGTCATTTTGTTAGAACGAATTTTTCCAGTACTGTCGTATTTTCAAGAGATCCTCAGTGTGTTGATGTTTAGAAACAACATTTATTCGGAAGACATAAATTAGTTGCTGCTTTGATTCGTCTGCTAGACTGTCCAATCAGACCTTCTAGACCAATTCCTGAAACTAGTTTTCAGAGTTTCTAAAGCTAAACTTATGTCAGTGAGACACCTTAATGAACTCTCGAATATACACCAGTACATTATTGGATTCAGTGAGGCTGGCTTTAGCTTTGTCAAGTCACAAGATCTCAACTGGCACAGCTGTCTTCAGCCGCTTTTCTTTTTTTTTTTTTTTTTTTTGCGGGAATTGCTATTTTCGCAAGATAATTTTCAACTGTTTTTGTGCTGAAGTGCACATACTCAACACGGTAGCTTATACAGGGTGGAGAAAAATTGTGTTAAGAAGTTTTAACCCCGGATAGCTGATGCCAGTAGGAACCAAAATTACTAATGTTGTGTAGGTCGACAACGCACCATATTTAAACTATGGGAACTTAGCGACACGCGTGGTCGTGCGATTGCCCTGTTGCTGTTCGTCGGTTGACGGGCAGCGCTGTGATTGTCGGTTCACACATACAAACGCCTCTCGTCCCGTCACCGCCTCAACGTGATATGCACACGTGTCGAATAGGTCTTGCTGTTTGTCTTCACCTCACGTCAGAGGCATTCACAGGTAAGCTTCGCTTCGGAGCACACACACGTCACCTGCGATTTAGTCATACAGTGAGCATGGCGGCACAGTATTCGTTTGAAGAACAAAGAGATATGGTTTTTGTTTATGTGCTAGCAGACGGTAATGCGCATGAAGCTCGACGGTTGTATGAGGAACGGTATCCAGCAAGACGCCACCCACACCCGCAAACGTTTACAGCAATTCACCGACGACTTGGCGAAACAGGATCTTTAGCAGGATATCATGGTGATGCTGGAACATCTCGAACACGACAGTACGCTGCATTTGAAGAGACTTCTCGAGCGCTTCGAGGAAGCACCTATGACCAGTGCTCGTACCTCGAACACGACGGGATGCTGCATTTGAAGAGACTGCTCTCGAGCACTTCGAGGAAGCACCTACGACATGTACTCGAGCGGTTGGACACGACATGGGCGCCGGCCGGTGTGGCCGAGCGGTTCTATGTGCTTCAGTCTGGAACCGTGCGACCGCTACGGTCGCAGGTTCGAATCCTGTCTCGGGCATGGATGTGTGTGATGTCCTTAGGTTAGTTAGATTTAAGTAGTCCTAAGTTCTAGGGGACTGATGACCTCAGATATTAAGTCCCATAGTGCTCAGAGCCATTTGAACCATTTTGAACGACATGGGCGTTACTCATTGGTTAGTCTGGGAGGTTTTGAGGGATGACAGCTAGCATCCATTTAGTTTCCACCCTGTCCAAGACCTAAAGCCTGTGGTGGACTATGAACACTGGCTAGGATTTTGCCGCTGGTTTCTGCGACATGTCGCACGAGATCCCAACTTGCCCGCCATTGTGTTGTTTACCGACGAGTGCACCGTCCATCGGGATGGCCTTTACAAAACTCGAAACGTTCATTACTGGGCAAGCGGAAATCCTCTCGTCACGTACGTCCACGGACACCAGGAACGATTTTCGCTCAACATTAGGCAGGCATTGTGGGTGTGCTACTGATTGGACCGGTCTGTCTGCCTCCTCGACTTAGCGGGGCAAATTACTTTCACTTTTTGCAAAAAACTATACCTGGCCTGCTGGAATATGTTCTCATGGACATACGGCTATGTATGTGGTTGCAGCATGATGGGGCGCCCACACATAACAGTCGCGCTGTGAGTGGATATTTAAATGAACTCTTCGACAGCCGGTTAATTGGCAGAGGTGCTCGAAGTACATGGCCCACTCAATCACTAGACCTCACGCCACCGGACTTCTTCCTGCGGGGATTCTCCAAGGTTCTAGTTCACCCACCCGGACATGAATCACCTAGAAATGAAGAGGAATTAATGGATCGCATTCAACATGCCGCCAATCACATCAGGGCAATGCCAAGAATGTTTGAAAGCGTTTGGAAAAATACTGTTCGACGTTACCAAGCTACTGTGACGTCAGAGCATCGTCAGTTCGAGCACCTGCTTTTAGTAAACAATGTCCTAGCTACAAAAATGGCCTTTTTCAGGACCGACATAATTTGTAAAAGACTTGCTGTACGCGAACTAATAGCTGTTGACCGGATTGTTGTCAGCCTGTCTTATTATGAAACTACAATTGATGTGTCGGGATAGCGGCAGATTCGTCCCCAGGCCCCAAAGTGGACGGCTGGCGCGCTACAACCGAGCATGCGGCCGCCTTGGATACACCGCGATCTCCGGTAGGCAAAGGATTCGCGGTATCGCGTTGTTCAGAGCACCTGGCAATACGCAATCCTGCGGCCAATCGGAGCGAGTGGCGCCAAGTTCCCATAGTTTAAAAATTGTGCGTTGTCGACCTACACAGCATTAGTAATTCTGGTTCCTAGTGGCATCACCTATCCAGGGTTAAAATTTCGTGACAAAATTTTTCTCCACCCTGTATATGTGGACGCTGGAGTACACATTTATACGAAAATGACATTTAAAGGACTCAAATGGTTTGCAGCTTGCGGGGATAGCTTTTGTATTAGTGCAAAACAACACAAAAAGAGGGTGTGTCAGAAAAATGGGAATTTCACAGCTATGCAAGGGGCTTGAAGAAGAGGGATCTGCATTTTATAAGTATTTTAGAAAGTCGAAGCACCAATTTTTTCATTTGTTATGTCAAACTGCACCCAGAATTAATAAAAGAAACACAGAGTTACGAGCAGCCATCATACTCCATGAACACTTGGTTTGTTTAAAATTAAGTTTAGTTGTCAGTCCAGAGCAAATTTTTGTGCAATATGTAACACTTACATCGATCAGAAGTAGGTTCATATTATGAAACTGTGTATTTTTCTGGAAATTTGTGGTAAGTTCCTATGGGACCAAATTGCTGAGGTCATCGGTCTCTAGGTTTACACACTACTTAATCTAACTTTAAGTAACTTACGTTAAGGACAACATACACACACCCATGCCCGAGAGAGGACTCGGAACCTCCGACGGAGGGAAGCCGCTCACACCGTGGCAAGTCGCCCTAGACCGCGCGGCCACCCCGCACGGCTTAACTGTGTATCTGCAACTATAGAGTGTGTATTCTTTGTTAATTAAAGTCCTTGATTTGTGACAGGAAATTAGAGTTTTGTAATGTATATATGGAAAAAGCTAAATGAATTGTTAAAAGGATAAATTATTATAATACGTGTATGAATATAAAAAAAGACAATGTTTGTCGAAAGCTGGTTCATGCTTAGGGCACTTGTATTTGTTATACATAAAATACGTAAGGGAAGTCCCTCCGCAACGGAAGTGGCATGGCGCGATGTAAAAGGTGGTTTTGGCAGTCGAACTGGGCGGCTCCTTGGTGTGAATGGTACGTAGTATATGGCTAGCCGTAGCACGGTACACGTCGACGTTGCCAAGAGAGGCAATTGAAGCTGCTGTGCAAAGGATTTTTGTCTCGGATGTGGATCTGGCTGTTATTTGGTATTCTTGGCAAAAAGGAATGGCTCTAAAATGTTGAAAATCCGACGCCAAGAAGTGATTTTATAGATCATTCAAACATCAAGAGCCGTGAGTACAGTTAGCCGCCATGCTTCTTGCCACCAAAAACTTCGCCACTGCTTTACTAACTTCATACATCCAGCTATGTATATGGGCATGGACCAGTTAATTGGTGTGTGTCGTTTTAATAATAATTCAAATGCTATAAATCTGTATCCAGAACCATGTCTTCTATTCTGATCACAAACCTATGCAGGGTCCTCTCCTAAGTACTACTAAAACCGAGTATCCTGTTTATAATGAACAATTCTTGCATTCAAGTGTTTAAAAGTGGTTTTTTAGTTTGTCAAATGTAAAAGGAGTAGCAAAAGTTAAATTTAAAACCACAAAAGTGAAGTTAGATAGGATTTTGCTAAAGTACTCTTAGTTTATGGCAAAATAGAGTTTTGCAGAAATACAGTGCCATATTGTGTAAATGTTATTGTCTAAAATACCTGCTTCACAGGTGGTAAAAAAAGACAAATAAGTGAAGCTCATTTTAAAATTAATGGTGTTTTGATTTCTATCATGAATGGTTCCTTTTCCGAAATTAATTAAGCTCAGTGTAGAATTTTTTTGTCTTGCAAAGTAAATTATGAACTACTCCAAGTGAAGTGAAGGATTAGCTTTGTTTGAATTAGTCTTTTTTTACCGAAATAATTATAGTGTTTGACTGGTACCACTATACTAGTTTATGGGTCCCCATCATATTCTCCACATATTAGAAAGGTAATTGGACTATTACTGTTGCTATGGAGAACTGATATATGTAGAGGAGTATATACAGTGTATTTATGATATTGTTTATCTTTATTTGTGTTTTTGCGTATCAGTTAAGATAGAGGTCCCTCATATCCAAATTTAGCTTTGCACTTCATGCAATAACATTTCACTATTGGTTTAAGTAATGATCTGCTGCTACACACAGCTCAGAGTACCCTGTGTCAATTTGTATCCCGTGCGCTATTCAAAGTGTTGAGTGTTATAAATAGTCTTATCCCTTTCCAATCAAGATTTATTGGTTTTCTTTACATCTTGTATTTAAAACAAGCAACTCTAATACATTATTTGATGTACAGTTCACTTTTTTTTATGCTGTTGCAGTTCTGAAGCTTTCAGTTCATTTCTTTATCAAATTTTACAAGTGCTTGATAACAAACAGATAAATTACACTTACTAATCAATTCGAATGTATCCACCTCATAAATGTTGTAGAGGTCAGGTAATTTACACTCCTGGAAATTGAAATAAGAACACCGTGAATTCATTGTCCCAGGAAGGGGAAACTTTATTGACACATTCCTGGGGTCAGATACATCACATGATCACACTGACAGAACCACAGGCACATAGACACAGGCAACAGAGCATGCACAATGTCGGCACTAGTACAGTGTATATCCACCTTTCGCAGCAATGCAGGCTGCTATTCTCCCATGGAGACGATCGTAGAGATGCTGGATGTAGTCCTGTGGAACGGCTTGCCATGCCATTTCCACCTGGCGCCTCAGTTGGACCAGCGTGCGTGCTGGACGTGCAGACCGCGTGAGACGACGCTTCATCCAGTCCCAAACATGCTCAATGGGGGACAGATCCGGAGTTCTTGCTGGCCAGGATAGTTGACTTACACCTTCTATAGCACGCTGGGTGGCACGGGATACATGCGGATGTGCATTGTCCTGTTGGAACATCAAGTTCCCTTGCCGGTCTAGGAATGGTAGAACGATGGGTTCGATGACGGTTTGGATGTACCGTGCACTATTCAGTGTCCCCTCGACGATCACCAGTGGTGTATGGCCAGTGTAGGAGATCGCTCCCCACACCATGATGCCGGGTGTTGGCCCTGTGTGCCTCGGTCGTATGCAGTCCTGATTGTGGCGCTCACCTGCACGGCGCCAAACACGCATACGACCATCATTGGTACCAAGGCAGAAGCCACTCTCATCGCTGAAGACGACACGTCTCCATTCGTCCCTCCATTCACGCCTGTCGCGACACCACTGGAGGCGGACTGCACGATGTTGGGGCGTGAGCGGAAGACGGCCTAACGGTGTGCGGGACCGTAGCCCAGCTTCATGGAGACGGTTGCGAATGGTCCTCGCCGATACCCCAGGAGCAACAGTGTCCCTAATTTGCTGGGAAGTGGCGGTGCGGTCCCCTACGGCACTGCGTAGGATCCTACGGTCTTGGCGTGCATCCGTGCGTCGCTGCGGTCCGGTCCCAGGTCGACGGGCACGTGCACCTTCCGCCGACCACTGGCGACAACATCGATGTACTGTGGAGACCTCACGCCCCACGTGTTGAGCAATTCGGCGGTACGTCCACCCGGCCTCCCGCATGCCCACTATACGCCCTCGCTCAAAGTCCGTCAACTGCACATACGGTTCACGTCCACGCTGTCGCGGCATGCTACCAGTGTTAAAGACTGCGATGGAGCTCCGTATGCCACGGCAAACTGGCTGACACTGACGGCGGCGGTGCACAAATACTGCGCAGCTAGCGCCATTCGACGGCCAACACCGCGGTTCCTGGTGTGTCCGCTGTGCCGTGCGTGTGATCGTTGCTTGTACAGCCCTCTCGCAGTGTCCGGAGCAAGTATGGTGGGTCTGACACACCGGTGTCAATGTGTTCTTTTTTCCATTTCCAGGAGTGTAGTATGCTCATGTCATATGAATCAGACTGCTACCTCATTGTTTCAGTTAATCTTTCGTAACCTTCTGTAACGTGACTGGTGGGGATGAAAAGTGAGCACACTGACCAAATGTGCAAGATAACACACTATAATTTGTCTAAAAACACAGATTAAAGGATCCGCTTGTTAGCGCCAAAATAATGCATAGAAGAAGAACAAAGAACTCCCTCAAAAGGTAACAAACACCGAAACAGGTCACTGCAGTCTTTGTCGCTCTGATCGATATAACTTGTCGCTACACTAGACCACTGTTTTGGTGTACGGTGCCCCAGGGGTGCCAGAGTACTGGCGGCGAGCAGCTCTTCTGGCCCCGATGATCGCTGGCGCGAATGTTGGAGTGGTGTCTTGTACGTTGGTAAGGTCTGTAGCGCGAGGTCTGGGTGAAACTCGAGGTTTATTATTTGTGGTTGCCGTACTCGAATGTATAATGTCGTCTATGCTGAAGCTCAGGTTTCAGCCGCTCTGTTACACTGTCTCGTGTTTGCGATTCCAGTCTATCATGAAGTCATTGGATACTCTTCGTAGTACTCGGAAAGGCCTCGTATATACTTGGTGTAGAGAAGGACGGATAGTATCGACCCATAGTCAAACGTACGTCAATGAAGCCAGCTCCTGCGTACAAATACTGTGTTGTTGCCATGATGTGGGAAGTTCATTTTGGAAGGTAGGAAGGGCAGCATCCATCGTACATTTTTAATCTGTTTAATGCAGATTGATTTTAGCTACAGTGTAGCTATCTCCAGCGCTCCGTGAATAAAAGAACATATGCTAATCAGGTATTAAATATAAATTAAAACCAGATCACAGATGTATTTATTTCAGTACTGTTTATCCAAACCAAAACAAAATTACTGATCTTAGGGTCGATTTGATTGGCGTGGACACGACTGAGTTATTAAGGGGAAGGAGGGGGGACGAATCATCTCACCATTACTCGCGATCATTCACTCTGTAATGCTGCCGGCAGCAGGTGCTGCGTCGGTACGGCGCGTCGACTCAGAATTGTGCGGCGGAGTCACCCGCTCTACTCGGTGCACCGCGGATGCGCGGCGAGGCCCTGGAGCCCTATTCTGTATGTGTATTTTGTCGATCAGTTCGGTACACGAGCGCACCGAATGATCTTGTTTTCGAAAGAGAGACCCAACATTATTCTGTAAGCATTTCAGAAAGGATGCCGAATGGTCGAAGCGAACTTTAATGCTGTTGTCAGTTCTCCTTGCGACAACCAATCGAAAGCAATCTGCCTCAAATCCGCGCATGCATACTCCAGCACCTAGCGGCATGAACTCGAAGCGGCTAGCAGCTGACAAAGGCATGTCATTTTTCACATTACCAAATAGTGTGGTTACAGTACGTAATAATGTTCAAATTTCGCTTACCACATGCTTCCATGAATGCATGATAACGATAGAATATTGACTGTGTTCTAGAAACTGTCGTTAATGTCACATTACTTCATTTTATTCTCATTCACATTGATATCTTGTTCCCGGATTTTACGTTTCGGAATATAAGTTAGGAATGGAGTGTAGTACCACATTGTACATGTATAGAAACACCCGAAAAATTCTTCATTTTTTCTGTTTTCCGTCGTTCCTTAGTTGCTTCAGAATTCATGGAGGTATGTTCCATCTATGCAACTAATTGAAGGCAGTTTCTTTATTTCCATACATGTTTGGCTTCCTTTATTCATGATGATGCTTCACAAATAAAAGAAGTGAAATGCGTATGGGAATACATTGCTTTCAATTAGTTGCATAGATGGACATGTCTCCTCAAACCCGAAAAATTACTTAAGAGAGTGTCAAAGAATAAGAAGCTGCTTAGAATGCGGTTGTAACTCGCTCCTAGAGATCCAAATGATGAAGTAGCCTTCTTCCCTATATGATACATCAACAATTTGGTTCATAAAAACAAAATTTAAAAAATCTCCTTTTCGAAAGTGTCCAGTGAGTGCAGCTATAGATGATGTTGTACTTTATAACATGCATCTGATGAATCAAAATGTTTCATATATAGTGGTATAGTCTGAAAATATTGTGTCGGGAATCTCTGTCTACTGTTGTTATGGATTCGACTGCAGATAAATACTTATGACAAGGTAGAGTATAAAGACGATTGGTGCTAGTTTCATAAGCAGTAATTCACGTTGTGCTCTTCGATTCCTGTCTGACCACACTCTCGGAAATCGCTACGTATTCCGAGAAAAATGATGAATTATTTGTGACAAGAAGAAATATTAATATCACTGTCAGTAGTTTCATGCACAGTAATTTAATCTTTTATTTCTTAAACATGTGGAAGTCATGAGATCGGAGATACTCGTTATTGAGAAAGCGCGCTCTTACATATAAATTACAATGATTATTTCAGAAAAATCCTTAACTTTGACGATTAACGAAATCTCAGAATGTGTTGGAAATGCGAAGAGGAAAAAACGATATTTGCATCCAGCAGTATACGAAACTGCGTCCTTTGCCACAGAAGTTTGTGGTAAACAACTGAAGGAAAAATCCTTTGCAAAGCAGCCTCCAATTGCCTCTCTTGGCACCGTTGATGTGTAACGTGCTACGGCTAGCCACATACTGTGTACCGTTTACACCAAGAAGCCACCCAGTTCGACCGCCAAAACCAACTCTTACATCCCGCCATGCTACTTCCGTTGCGGAGGGACTTCCCTCTTAATTATAGTTATTTCTATCTGACATTTTAAAAAGTATTTTAAAATACAATGTAGTTGCTTTACATAAAATTACAATGGCATTCCTAAACAGTAAAATGCGTTCAGTAATTGTGTTAAAACCAGAAGGAAGAATCCACATATAGGTGGTAAAAACTGAAATACTAATAACATTTGTTTCTGTATAAACCCAAATCAAAACCAATAGTAAAAAACAAATTATACAATATGGATACGTATCGTATATCGAGTTCTTAATTATTTATTCCAAAGTAGCTTACATTACGAAAAGTAGTTTATATGATTGTCAAGTATGAACCAGAGCTACAATCTCAAGGAATGCAAAGTACGAAGTTACTTATAAAAATAACATATGTAGCTCTTTGGTGTTAATAACAATACAGATACAATCACTGTCACTGGCTACCTGAACTACGGCTACCTGGACTATGAATTTTGTTCTCACTTAATGAGCTATCACAAAGCAATGCACAGAGACATATTTCAGACTTAACAACAATATAAATTACTTTTCATATTGTAAGCTTTTTTCCAGTAGATGGGAAGATGATGCCATTGGCTATCCACCCGAGACACAGTGCCTTCACCAATTGGTCTGTCAATGTCTTCTTTATCCGTGGCAAAATTTACTGGTGATAGCCTGGAAGGATGTCTGATGTCCGATATAGTGCTGTTTGTCATGCTTACAAATCTCCTAACCTCCATAATTTCCGGGAGATCCTGCAGAACACCATCATATCCATTGGTAACAGTCGCTAACTAAGCCACTTTGAGCAGGTGATTTGTTGCCAAATCGGCAGCTAATTTGAAGAAAAACAAAAAGTCAGATATTAAAATCGGCTCTGTTACATTTGCCACGACGAGAGATAATGTGAATGTGGGTTGTAGCCCCAGGTCGAGTGACAATAATTTTTTTCCATCTCTATCTCAGAATTATTTGCTGCTGTTAGCGTAGCTGGTACCAAATGGCTCTGAGCACTATGGGACTTAACTTCTCAGGTCATCAGTCCCCTAGAACTTAGAACTACTTAAACCTAACTAACCTAAGGACATCACACACATCCATGCCCGAGGCAGGATTCGAACCTGCGACCGGAGCGGTCGCGCGGTTCCAGACTGTAGCGTCTAGAAACGCTCGGCCACCCGGCTGGCTAGCTGGTACCCTCGAACCATCTCCTGTCAAGTATCTGCTCGGTAAAATGCTGCAGTCAGAGCCTGTGTCAACCAAAAATGTCGTCGCTGACTTCTTGTCCCTCACAACTGATTGACGAGACTGGCTCTCTCTGGAACACGTAAGACCAATCCTTTCTGTGATCTGTATCCTATCAGCGACCTGGAGCTTTTCGAAACTATTGTTTTCGAATCTATTCACAAATGATGTGCATTGTCTTCTTGTAGGCTCGTGTGAAACTTAGTCCTCAGTACCATCCTTAGGCATGACAACAGTTCCGAACATACCTTTGTACCTCAGAGGTATCTTATTCCAGTGAACTCCGATAATATCCAGGTATGTACTGCATTGACTATATACAGGATCGTTAGACTACTTAAAAACCGGTGCAGTAGATATTGAAGAAAAAGAAACAGTAGGGCACATTTCATGTTGATGGCGACCTTCGCCCTGAGGGGGTTTCAAAAAAGTTTGGGAAATTGCACTGGCAGTCACACTGATGTGCATTTTTTCCAATGCGGTAATGGTACCAACACCACGAAGTGTTATTCGACGTTATCTGCTCAGATGGCCTTACCTTTGGTTCCTGTGTGAATACTCACTCACATTCCAGTACCACCACTATAGCATGTAAATCTTTCATGTGCTCAATCAGTTGTTCTACTGTGCTTGCGGGCGTGGCTAGTGATATACTTGTATCAGGGCTGCACTGCCTACCTTCACTGCTAATGCTTGATTCATGGCCCATTGCTATATTTGTCTGCTGCACAGTGCTACAACATTTACGTTCTGAATACTCAGTCATTCCCTCCGCTTTATCTACCAAGACTGTCAGTGACAAATCAGTGTGTGCCATCACGACACTGCTAATTGTTTGCAGAAGTTGTCTAAGACATAATAAATGCAGCGAAGCTACTGGCAACAAATCATTACTTGCTAGCGATTTTAACTCGGCTAAAATTTGTTTTGGCGACATGTCACCAGTCGGTGTTCCTCGTGATACTTTATGTAATGTGTTCTCTGGAGTTAAGTAATATTCTCCAATTAAGCCTGCTTTAAGGACCTCATAATTTTGCGAAGCTACTGCATCTTCTGCACGAGTAACCTGAGCCTCATCCAAGTGTGCCACAACACAATGAAATCAGCACAACGTCACCAGAACGCCATGTTACAAAAAAATGCTATCTACATGCTGGAACCATAGATGCAGTATTTTAGTCAAAAAGCTGGAAAGTTTTATGTTTCCGAAGTTCCTACCTTCCTAACTGTAGAGACTGTAGGTGCATGTGAAGAGCTTGCCTTTGGATTAACATTCAACACTGAAATCAGATCACTGCTGTCTTTGCCGCTGTGATAGATATCACTTGTCGCTACAAATCTTTCGTCAATCATTAGAACGTTATAAATTTATGCAAAAGAAGTAACGAAACGAAACAATTTATAACAAATAACGAAGAACAGAGATGAGTGCATGTCCGTGTATTGGGAGGATATAAGCTTGGGGGTCACGTGATCAACGACAGATGATGATGTCAGCTGTCAGAGCTTGCTTCGCGAGAAACTTTGACAGAGCCTTGATGTTACGTGACATGACATGGTGGCTGCCGTAAACTGGCCTAAACTAGAAAATTAATAAAGGGCCATCAGCAAAACCAGATTATTCGTAGCAGTCCATCACCAGCACAACATTCTACATTTCTGAATAAATTATTAATAATATTTCACCACAAAAAATGCTATATATATCAGTAACAGAAACACCAATATGCTGTAACAGCAGAAACTAAAGAAAGGGCTGTCTACACACGCATGTAGTGCGTCTCTCATCAGAAAAAATTCACTATTGTATACAGTTTACTTCTGGGCAGACTGTCACAGAATATCTGTAATTTAAACAGATACAGTAATAACCACATCAACATTAAACAACCCTAAACTGCCTATGTACATGGATAATAGGAACGCCAAGATGCAGCAGAAGTACAAAATTAAGAAAAGTCTATCCATAAAACGAGAATAATTCGTAACACTCTTGTCACTAACATAACATCTAACATTTCAGAAAAAATAATCAGTAATATTTTGCCATACAGATTGGCGGATACACCAATAATAGAAACGTCAATATGCAGCAGTAGTAAAAATTGATGCAAAGCCTGTCCATACAACATGAATAATGCATGTGCATCCATTACCACAAGTAAAATATTTGGCCTAAAACAAATGTGTAGGAGTAATGTATTTCGTATTTTGTCATTTTCCGCCTAACAGCTGGTCTCCACTCTCCAAACTTCTGTCTGCAACTGGCTGCCACCAATCATGCAAGGACAAAAGTTGCCAACAGTTGCGCTGCACTGCGAAAAAGACAATATGTGGACAGCCTGTATCAAAGTTTAGGCGATTGAGATTCGGTGCAATTAAGCATTACCAATAAAATCATAAACTTACACGTAATGTTAAGCAAAGCCTACCTGTGTTTCCCTCAAATTTTTTACCTCTTTCTAAGAATGTTTACGTCATTCTACACAAACTCAATTTCGTTTGATAGTTTTGCACAAACTGGATATATATATATATATATATATATATATATATATATATATATATATATATATATATATATAACTTTAACTTATCATTAGTGCACTTATATTCAGTTATGATGTCCTTAAAAAAGTTCCTATGACAAAATCGTTATACACTTAAATGATCATTTGATACTCAACAAAACTATTCTGTTGTTTTGTGAAATTAAATCCTTATTTCACTTTCACGAAAAAAACTAGCAACTTATTAAACAGTGTACCTCACCACAAATTTAGTTCACTGTCCTTCAAAGATAAATAGATTACTGTATTTTGCATTCACTTTTGTTTCTGTAAGAAAAATACTTTCAGCATTCTCGTTGTATGAGCCATACTATTGTATTGTATTGTAGTTTTCGGTCAAATTTAGTCATTTGACTCATGTGATAAAGGCCTTGCAGAAGAAGTTCATAAATGAAGACTGTGTTACCAAGTGATTACAAGTGACCAGTGATGTCTCATGTGGGCACTAAAATACAAAAATAAAATTTCGTTTGAATAGTTATTTATAATTTCACTATTAAATCAATGGAATTCTGTGGATACACATACTGCATCACTTGCTGAACCAGATGCACCACCTTGATGCTACTTATTGTTCTATGATGATGCCATAACAGCTCAACATTTAGGCTACACTGTTAAGCACTAAAATGCTATTCATATATATATACGTCTTCTGCAAGATCTTTATCTCAATGGTTCAAGTGACTAAATTTCGCTGCTTGAGGCAAAAGTTTGACTCTTAAGGAAGTTTGATTTATTTGCTGCTTTGCATGTTTACTTCACCTATGGTGTGCAATTTTCTCTTGATATGAACAATAAACTCTTAAGGTAGTGCATCTGGATTGAAGAAAAAATCTTCTGGAAACAACATGAAATTAGCATTAGATATCAAAGGTTTTGCTGCACACAAGTAATTATTTTTGTCTGCAGCAGCAGTCTTCTGAAAGTACAAATATTTATGGAAATAATTAGAATTGTAAAACTATACAGCGTTCTATTTATACTTAGGATATTAAATTACAGTACTATTAGCTTTTAAAATGAGTATCTGATCTTAGAACGTGAAAACTGAAAATGTAAATCATTCACCACTCCTTGGTTATCTGTGGTACACATATTTTATACAGGAACATGGAATCTCTGTGAATTAATGTACGTTTTGCAAGTGCTCTGGATGAGCAGAAAGATTTGATGGCACAGCCACTGCCTGCATGGCACAGCATTTAACCCAAGACGAACTGATAAAAGTGGCATTATGTCGATGTCCTCTTCTCGCAATTGCTGAGAACGTATTGTGCTCCCATTCTGCGTTTGCCAGTCCTTTCTCCTCACGGCATTCTCCCATGGAGCTTCCATGCCTTCGTCTTATGGAAATCTGAAATCGTACAAGGGTAAAACACGCTACTCTAGAAGTAAAGAAGTAACAAAAATTGGTTCACAGCAAGAGTGGAAAATCCACATGTTAGCAAGGCAATTTACACATAATGTGTTATTCCTTTAGATTTCGCGGCACAATCAGAACGATTCATGCACGCAAACACTAAGCATGTCACCATTATAGCTCCGAATTCTTCCGAAAAATAGAGTAAACCCTATGCACGCGAGATTAGAACATCGATGTTTTGGTAGGACCAAGATGACTACCATCTGAATTTCTTGGCGCGTGACACTCATTTCACAAGACTTCATGCATACGCGACTTTATCGAATACAGAAAGAGCTGTCTATTGACTTTTGTGATCATACAGTTCGCAACACGTGAGGCAAACATGACGCTCAGAACAATAACGTTCACCTCAATTAGGGAGAATTGAAGATTGCACTTTTTCTTTACTGCAGGGCCTGCTAGCGTCGAAGTTAGATTGTTTATAAATGTGTAAAGTTCTGCATTCACGATTGATGTGCCTGGGCTGTGGATAAGGGAGAGATTAAAGTGTTTACAAGAATTAATTCTGGAACTTGCTGAAAAAGTGATACACCTTCATCATCTTCAAATGTGAGATGACTTGCTGATGTACTAGCAAAAATGCGGGTGAAGCCAGCCAACAATGAATCTATTTTACATATGACATATAATCAACATTGTTCATCAGGGTGTCTCAACGACATAAGTTTATTTTTAGAAAGTCTGCAAACTAGTTTCAGTAGTTGGCCTGTAATTAGAAAGGATGGTGAGCCAATCTAGCAGACAAATGAAAGCAGCAGCTCTGTCAGTACTGATACATTTTGTTACAAAAAATGAGGTCATATTGGTAATTAATGGTGTACTTTAATTGAAGGCATCCTTGTTTGTCAAAGAATTCTCCTGAAAGAACTAGCTTGTAAAGTTTCCTTTATACTTCATAGATGATTGAGGTTAAGTTACCTTTTAATTTTTTTGCAAATGTGTCACTCTTTTCGATGGTTTTTATTCTGAGTGATAGTTTGTTTTACCATATGATCAACATGTTTTGAATATTTACTCAATTTCCCTGTTTCATGATTAGTTTGTTAATTTATTGACTCTAACAACTCACTCCTGTGAGAATATTCTTATATGTTCATAATATCAAATTTATAGAATATACTTCTATTAAATTAATATGGAAGTCCGGCAGAAAAGAAGGCTATGTCTCAATGCGAGACTGCTGATTTGCATGTCATTACTTTATAACTTAACACGCACTATGACTAAACCACAATTGCCTGACAGAGCACCAGGCCTTATGGTGAACTTAGATCTCATGAAAGTTTTTGCTACTGATATACAATTATGTGACTTTAATCGTACAAATTGTAGCAAGAACGACGTGTTTTTATAAATTTTCTGTATGCTGCTGTCTTGAAACAGCATACTTCTATAACATAGAAACACACAAGCGTTCATATGAAATCCAATTCGATGAGTAGCATGCCCTCCACTTCGAACTCTAGGGAAAGTGAATAGCAGTTGCCGCTATATTCAGCACTAAGTGTGATGTCAAATGACATCATGTGTGCATTAAGTCTTGTGAAATGAGTATTATGCTTTCTTTCCTTGGCTTTACAGCTGTGACGTCAGGGGAATCTTTGTACATTTTAGCAGACGTCAGATAACTGGGGACCACGAGTGCTTCATTGTGTGGTGTGTTGAGGTTATGCTGTGAAGGGCTTTATGTGCAATGATGTCTGTTGAGTCCAAAGGAAGCATACTTAAATTTATAGATGATTACAGACAAAGAAAAGTCGTATGCAATATGGCTTCTAAAGGCTGTTTAAATAAGAATGCCCTGATCGTCAAGTATTATTTAAAAAGTCTCTGATCATATTACTACAAAGAACAAGAAGCCATAAAATTCGAAGTAGGAAAACAGAGAAGAGACAGCCAGAAATTTATGAAAACTGTATATGAAAGCTGTAGATGAATATTCATGCTAAGGCTACTTAACAGCACAGCAGCCGAGGAGCCTGACATCTGAACGTAAGAAATGATGGGGTATGTGTAGCTCCTCAATAAACTACTAGAAATAGAAATGAAGGACACTGATGACGCAAAAACTAAAGAAATGGAAAACACAGCCTCCATTCCAGTGGATTCTGGCGTCGAGGAAATTCCCTAGTTTGTCGAATCTGAGTATGTTAATATACAATAATCTTTCTTAATTAAAATTTTATAAATAACTTTTTTATAAAATAAAGTAGAAATTACACATTGAAAGATAATTAACCTTCACATAACGGCCAAGAACTGCCCTTAAATATTTCTCAGATTGATAAATAGCATTATTTTCAAATACGAAATACTGTAGATAGTTCAATCTGGTATAACGAAAGGTTATTGCCAGTCTTATCACTGCAGTTTCCCATGCAGAAACTTTAAAATCTCGCTGTGACCTCCTTCTGAAATATGGGAACAGATGTTGTCACTTTTTTACTTCTCGTATCACTGTTATTTAGGTAGTTCATTACCTACAGCTGCTTTTCCGTTTTCTTTTTCTGTCGCCTTTTCATCACAATAAAAGCTCCCTAGCAAAGAAGGGAATCCATAGCAGACTGCTTGCTTACTGTATCAATGTTTGGACATGAGACCTATATATATGCGTTCTTTCTACAAATTTTTGTGCCTGCCCTTCAATTACCATGCAGATGCAAATCCACATGAGGAAAGAGGCATCGTCTGAACATAATTTAAAAATACTTTCATAAATTTGTCCACAAGGTAAAGATTGCACCACATAGGCGAGGGATGACATATAACTGCTGTCTGACTTCAGCTGACTGCCAGATGCACTTCCGATTCTTGGTCACTCATTAAATTAAGCACTAATCCTAACCACTAATCACTAATTCAGGCACCTCTCTGTGTCACTACATTCATAACCCATCTTCCATGCATCTTCATTCCTATTCATCCTCTCTTGCTGCAAATAACTTCCATCACATTTCATTGATCCCATGATATACCCTTCCTTCCAGTTCTAGACAACGATGTTCCATCTCGCCCTATCCTTCCATTTTCATCCTCCTCTCCCTCAAAAAATGTTAGTCGATTCCTTTGTTTCCATAGGTCCATGTTTTAGTGTTCACCATTTCACTTACATCATGATTGTGACCCTATTCATGCACTGCCATCATCACCATTATATCATAGCATATCAATATCATCATCCCTGGACATGTTTTTACTAATCTTTTAAAACATAAACAAAATCTTCACAGCTGTATGTTTCAAAACTGTATTTGTTTTGTCCGTTTTGTATAATTAAACCATTTGTTAAACATGTGGAACGTGGCTGAAGTATGGTTTTATTCACCTCTTGTAGTGAATTGAAATGTCAACAAAGAGAAAAAGTGTCCTTGTTTGTTTCTGCATAGTTCCCATCAAAGGGTATAGAACCACCTTGATTGCTATGCCACTATATCACATTCATCCTGTTCACAGGCTGCATCTAATTAAGAACAAATAAATGTCTCTGTGTTTGTTACATACATACTTGAAGATACAGATGAGAAACTTAGGGTAACAGTTTTTAGCGCAGAAACCATCAGACAGAGTGCAAAGAAATAATAATGAATAGAATAAGAAAACTACATTTCATTTTATATGTCTGGAAACAAAGCTTGTGCAGTTATATCACAAGATTTGTGACCTTAGTTTGAGATAGTAGTTATTATTAAAGTGTATGTTTTCATTCTCAATAGCATTATTGAAATATATTTCATTTGAAAGTTTTCTTTCAGTTGATAAAATTGACAGATTGGCTGGTCATTCTTGATTCATTGTGGAGTGAAGATAATTTTTTATGAGTTACAATTTAGAAAAACTTCCCTCACAGGATGTAACTCAGACACAAATGGCCAAGAAGTATTAAATTATACTATGTAATGATTCGCTGAAGACCTATTTAGTTATAAACTGAAGAATTTCTTGGGATGTCCCTGTAGCAGCAGCTTTGACGCTTGTGTCAAATGCATGCAGATGCCTACAGTACTTTGATTTCTTGCAGAACCTGCGCCTTATCAAACGTGTCGTAAATTTCTACCAGATTTTCCAGTGCTACATTGAGGACATAGTGAGAAGCTACAGCATACATTTTGCTTCAACAATTGAATATTTTTTTATTCATTTCCTTCTTAGTTGTGTATCACTGTGACATTTCTTGTATCAATTGCTCTATGCATTCAAACATTGGTTAATGAACTTCTTGAATGGATAATCCAGCATGGTGAGCTAGTTCACCCAGTATTGTTTCATTTTCAATCCTTGTTCCTCATCAGTCAATGTTAATGTCCACATCACTGCATTTTTAATGCCAAAAGTAATAGCATCATCCATAATTGTAGTTCATTCTCACACTAAAAATTCATTAGTTTTTAATTTGACTAGTCCTGTATCCAAAGTCATTTTTGGAGACTGTAGACATTGTTGGACTACATTTACTTCCTCCAGTACCATGTACCAAAAACTGATGTAGGTGAAAGAGGTATCACATATAGTTGGAAAGAGCAAGCTTTCTACACATACAGTATCGAGGTTTGCAACAAATGGATCTTACATGTCTTCCAAAGTCCTCACAATTGTTTCCCTATTTTTTCTGTGACTTTAACTGAATTATGGCGAACGCTCCACTGAGTCACAGATAATCGTTTCAAACTTGTTCCTAGTTTTCCTACAAGTAATTCCCATTATATATATATATATATATATATATATATATATATATATATATATATATATATCACTGGCCATTAAAATTGCTACAGCATGAAGAAATGCAGATAATAAATGGGTATTCATTGGACAAATATATTATACTAGAACTGACATGTGATTACATTTTCACGCAATTTGGGTGCATACAGCCTGAGAAATCAGTACACAGAACAATCACCTCTGGACCTCTGGCCTTGATACACCAGGGCATTCTGTCAAACAGAGCTTGGATGGCGTGTACAGGTACAGTTGCCCATGCAGCTACAACACGATACTACAGTTAATCAAGAGTAGTGACTGGCGTATTGTGAAGAGCCAGTTGCTCGGCCACCATTGACCAGACGTTTTCAATTGGTGAGAGATCTGGAGAATGTGCTGGCCAGGGCAGCAGTCGAACATTTTCTGTATCCAGAAAGGGCTGTACAGGACCTGCAACATGCGGTCGTGCATTATCCTGCTGAAATGTAGGGTTTCGCAGGGATCAAAAGAAGGGTAGAGCCACTGGTCGTAACACATCTGAAATGGAACATCCACTGTTCAAAGTGCCGTCAATGCGAACACGAGATGACCGGGACGTGTAACCAATGGCACCCCATACCTTCACGCCGGGTGATACACCAGTATGGCGATGACAAATACACCCTTCCAATGTGCGTTCACCGCGATGTCGCCAAAAACGGATGCTACCATCATGATGCTGTAAACAGAACCTGGATTCATCCGACGTATTGCTATTCGCGCACCCAGGTTCGTCGTTCAGTACACCATCGCAGGCACTCCTGTCTGTGATGCAACGTCAAGGATAACCGCAGCCATGGTCTCCGAGCTGATAGTCCATGCTGCTGCAAACGTCGTCGAACTGTTCGCGCAGATGGTTGTTGACTTGGAAACGTCCGCATTTGTTGACTCAGGGATCGAGTCGTAGCTGCACGATCCGGTACAGCTATGCGGGTAAGATGCCTGTCATCTCGACTGCTAGTGATACGAGGCTGTTGAGATCCAGCACGGCGTTCCATATTACCCTCCTGAACCCACCGATTCCGTATTCTGCTAACAATCATTGGATCTCGACCAACGCGAGCAGCAATGTCGCGATACGATAAACCGCAATCGCGATAGGCTACAATCCGACCTTTATCAAAGTCGGAAACGTGATGGTACCCATTTCTCCTCCTTACACGAGGCATCACAACAATGTTACATCAGGCAACGCCGGTCAACTGCTGTTTGTGTATGACAAATCAGTTGGAAACTTTCCTCATGTCAGGACGTTGTAGGTGTCGCCACTGGTGCCAACCTTGTGTGAATGCTCTGAAAATCTAATCATTTGCATATCACAGCATCTTCTTCCTGTCAGTTAAATTTCGCGTCTGTAGCACTTCTTCGTGGTGTAGCAAGTTTAATGTCTAGTAGTGTATTTTCCAAATAGTCTGTTTTCCTTCTTGTATTCATAAGTATTCTAAATCTTGTTCTGTCTTTTCAGTGGACTGTAATTGTGCTATATTAATTGATTTAATTTCTTTAATGGGATATGGATAAAGTTTATTGGAAATAGTTGATCTTCTTCTAGACACAAATGGAATAATATGACTTGTTTTTATTAATCCTAATTCTTCGTTATCTTTTAGTACTGTATATTTTAGTACTGTAGAAAAAAGTATTCGATTTAGAAAAATATGTTTATCTACATTTTATAATCCATTTATTTTGCAGAAATTATATTATTTATCTTTTCAAACATGTCTATACAGTTAATGGGTAAATAGTTAAAACATATTGCAGACGAAACATATTGCATAGGTTTTTCTCTTTCTTTCTTCTTATCTATTCCAATTTTTATTTGTATATGCATTAGTTTTTCCATGTTTTTCTTGCCCCAATAAATGTTTGCAATGTTTTATTGTGCATAAGACAACTATTGTGTAATGAATCTGTTAATTTCTGTCACATTATAGCTATTGGAATAAAATGAAAAGGAGCTTTTTGAAACATTTGCTATTGCTTTTTATTAATTCTAAACCAGGGGTCTCCAGACTGTAGCCTGTGAACATCATCAACCCACTAACTATAATGGAAAAGACATGCATAGTATCTGGCCCAACACCATTTTTGTTTGTTACAGTCAATCCATACTTACCATGCATCTCCCATAACGAGTGATTAACACAATAATTAGAATAAAATGTAAGAAATTGCCTTTCCTAAGGAACGATGTTTCACATAAAGAGTCTGTTTAGTATTATTTCTTTCAGTCTTCGATAAACATTTCACAAACACCCTCTGGGCTGGATCGATCTCTTTGGCCACTATAAATGAACATTAAATCACGCATTGCCTTATAAATTAATGCTCCAACGATGCTGCGTTCAGTTAGCTGTACTGATTACAGTGAGACTCGCACAGCATTTATTGTCACCTGTACCACTGCTTGGGATCCTGCAACGATGTTGCAAATTCTCTGCAATGCCGTTGCAAGATCTTTTCTTTGGTGGCACATGATGACCCACATTTTCCATTGCAGTAACTGGTTATTCTCATTTGTCATCGATAAATAACAATAATTCATTATAAGGCAGTAGCTATGCACGCTACGAATTTAATTAACAAGGAGGTTATGTGACTTTTTCAACCAATCTTGAAGCACAGGCATTGCAATTATTTTCACACAACTTCCTTTAAAACATACTGCACTATAAATAAAAAATTATGATACTATGTTATAAATTTGTTTGAGTATCTATTTTTCTTAATTCAATGCACTGATCTACTCTAAATGGATTCCTATGGAAAAAGCGTTTTACTTAATGAGTGTTAATGACATGTAAGACTCAGGAATAAATCATACTCATTAAGCTAAGGATCACTGAACAGAGTAAAATTTATAATGCAAATAAATCATACAAAATATGTACAATCATCAGTTGTTTTTATTTTATGACCAGAGATACACATTAGCTGACAAATATAATGCAGCTGAACATTTTAACTGCATTGAACTACACGACACTTCCTGAAAATTTGGCTCAAATGGTTCAAATGGCTCTGAGCACTATGGGACTTAACATCTTAGGTCATCAGTCCCCTAGAACTTAGAACTACTTAAACCTTACTAACCTAAGGTCATCACACACATCCATGCCTGCGGCAGGTTTCGAACCTGCGACCGTAGCAGTCCCGTGGTTCCGGACTGCAGCGCCTAGAATGGCACGGCCACCGTGGCCAGCCTGAAAATTTACTATAGCTGAGTGACATACATAGGCAATTCATATTATGAAATTGTACATTGTAATTACTGTTTATGTGGATGCAATTTCCCACATAGAGTTGTTTGCAATTGTAAATCATATTTACAGGTGCAAATTAGCTGCAGCGACTTCAAGCACTCATCAGTATGTTTCGATCTGAAATTTTTTGTATATTTCATTCTGGAGAAATAATTTTTCGCAGATAAAAGTGGTAGCGAAGACGGAGAAGAGTGACCAGCAAATTTAAGCAACTGAACAAATTGTGTGAGTGGGAGACCCTTATAAAATGCAATGATGAATTTAAATAGCTATCTGCATAGAAACAGCTATATTCTAAATCAACCAGTTCCATTTGAAGTCCTGTGGCAAGAATATCTATATCGATATTAAAAGAATTTTGAAAAATCTTGATATCGTTTACCACTGCATCAAAATCTGAAATTCAAAACTCAATTTTTTTTAAAGAACTCAAAGTTACAACAGTGAAAGGTACCAGAAATGGACTCTCTGATTGCTGGCAGAATGTTTGGCATATTTTGAAATGCATGAAACATTCTTTGTTCAGTTTAGACTGAAAGAAAACAGTTTTTTGAGCAAAGGATTTTATATGAGTGTACAAATCAGGCAGAAGCTGTTTTTCTCCTTGCAATTTTTTAAATTCGTTCCGTTTAATTTGTGTAAAATAATAACTTAAACAACTTCTCATTTGTTTTGGAACTCTGCCAGAGGACGATTCCTTTGATTCAAGAAAATTTCGATTGTTTTTCGTAGCTCAAGAAATCGTGTCAGAGATTTTCTACAGCTAAACCAGTGTAGTGCTGTGTGAGAAGGTAAGTCATTTGCTTCAATCTCTTCAATAAACTCAGGGAATCGACGATGACTGAGTGTATGTAATCTTATATAATTTACAGCAGACATGACTGGCTTCACAACTTCTGACATATCCAAGCATTTTCCACACAAAGGTTGTTGATGAATGTTGCAACGTACAATTTATGATTCTGATCCACCATCATTTTCTACCATCCTTGACAAGAAAGCAACTATAACTTTATTTTTTTTCCACACGTGTTTTTGTCACTATCGATTTAATTTTTTCCTGTTGAACAGCATTTTCTGCTCCTGTAAAAGTTTCTTCTCCCATGGCCATGACGTGAATGCTATGAACATCAAGAGGCTTTTTATACACTTCATCATTGTTGTTAACCTCCAAATTAAAATTAACACCTGTTTAACAACAGAAACATCTGTTGACTGATCCAGAGCCAAAGAGAACCACTCAAAGTGTCAAATTTTCTCATTCTGTTTAGTAAATATATTTTCAGCAATATTATTTACTCTTTAAGTCACAGTTTTTGCTGAAAAACTAGTGTTCTTACATAAATTAGCTGTCTCTGGGCGCATTCCTTCCACTGAGGCAAGCGTGCAATCGTTTACTAATTCGCCATCAATAAATGACACGCAGAAGTTACAGGGTTTCATGAAAGAAGGTTGCAACGGCTTCATGAGTGGTATTTATTTATAGTACCGTACATGAAAAGAAATAAAGGCTTGATCTAAAGGTCAAACAATAAGCATTCACTGTGTAATGACTACTGCACTGCCACTCCAGTTCTAGGGTATCAGGTCTCAATAAACTTAGGTAGACTACAGCGAGTACTTGGCCATTGGGACTTAGTGGAAGACCCAGTGTGGCCCTTAGGCTAAAATAATTGGAGACCATTGTTTTAAACAGCGTGTTAATGGATCGAATTACTGTTCTTTTTGGAAATCTGGGTTAATACAATTATAATCTGTTGCTTCTAATCTTGTAATTTCATTTTCCTTAGTTAATTTAGAATCAAATGTTACTGTTAATCTTCCATCTGGACATTTTAAAAAATCTATAATGTGGCTGCCAAGATGCTTGTTAGCTCCTGGACATGTTAGTTACCAAATAAATTTATTGTAGATTTTTGCACTAGAATTAGACATTATCGATGTTAAGCAATCTTTTCCTAGAAAATTAACTATTCCTAGAAAATTAACTATTACATTACATTCTTTTTATATTCTCCTTCCATATAAAAATTAAAACTTTTTATTAAATATTTCCACATTTCTTCTTTGTTAAAAATACCTGCGAAACCTTACGTTATGTCTAAATCTATTACATAATATTGTACCTCATTAAGTTTCATGAAAATGTCTTGTAACTCTTATAAAAGTGTCTCCCATTTAACATATGCTAAATCTAGTTTGTAAGGATTACCAACAGGATTCATATATTTTTGTTTTGTAATTTTCATTACTTGGCTAATAATTTGTTTAATACCTGCACTTATTTTTTATTTGAATGCAACAAACATGTAATTTTTGCTCTAACTGTCTTGACAAATAAAATGAACCCTCCGTCTGCCACAAAGTGTGATTTCAAGATTATGAAAACAATACCAGCAGACAGGAAAGGTGTCCAGGCGCTACAGTACAAGACATCCACATTGCACAACACCACAAGAAATGCGATATCTCACCATCAGCGTCCGCAGACGGCCATGGAGTACCGCAGGTAGCGTTGCTTGGGACCTTACCGCAGCCACTGGAACAGGTGTCTCCAGACACACAATCTACAGACCACTGAACAGACATGGTTTATTCACCCAGAGACCTGGAAGCTGCATTCCACTGACACCTGGTCACAGGAGACCCGGAAAGCCTGGTGTCAAGAACACAGTACATGGTCATTGGAACAGAGGTCCCAGGTTATGTTCATGGACGACTCCAGGTATAGTCTGAAAAGTGATTCTCCCCAGGTTTTCATCTGGCGTGAACCAGGAACCAGATACCAACCCCGTAATGTCCTTGAAAGGCACCCGTATGGAGATCGCTGTTTGATGGTGTGCGGTGGGATTATGACTGGTGCACGTACACCCCTGCATGTCTTTGACAGAGAAACTGTAACAGGAGCCGGCCAGGGTGGCCGAGCAGTTCTAGGCGCTACAGTCTGGAACCGCACGGCCGCTACGGTCCTTTCTCGGGCATGGGTGTGTGTGATGTCTTTAGGTTAGTTAGGTTTAAGCAGTTCTAAGTTCTAGGGGACTGATGACCCCAGACGTTAAGTCCCATAGTGCTCAGAACCATTTGAACCATTTGTAATAAGTCAGGTTTATCAGGACGTCATTTTGCACCAGTATGTCCGCCTTTTCAGGGTGCAGTGGGTCCCACCTTCCTCCTGATGGATGATAATGCACGGCCCCACTGAGCTGCCATTGTGGAGGAGTACCTCGAAACAGATAATACCAGGCGAATGGAGTGGCCTGACTGTTCCCCAGACCTAAACTCCATCGAGCACGTCTGGGATGCTCTTGGTCGACGTATCGCTGCACGTCTTCAAACCCCTAGGACACTTCAGGAGCTCCAACAGGCACTGGTACAAGAATTGGAGGCTATATCCCAGCAGCTGCTCGACCACCTGATCTAGAGTATGCCAACCGATTGTGCGGCATGTGTACGTGTGCATGGAGATCATATCCCATACTGATGCCAGGGAACATACGAAGGAAACAGTGGCGTTTTGTAGCACATGTGTTTTGGGACGGTTTTCTCAACTTATCACCAATATCGTGGACTTACAGATCTGTGTCATATGTGTTCCCTATGTGCCTATGCTATTAGCGGCAGTTTTGTGTAGTGCCACGTTGTGTGGCACCACATTCTGCAATTATCCTTAATTTATGAGCGTGAGTGTAGATTGTCGTAGCAGTCTTGTTTTTCTTCTGTATGATATAAGACAAGATCCTGAAAATCTTCTTCATAAGCATAAATTATGATTGAGGTATCCAATCTCCTTTCAGATTTTTCTATGCTTGTTATTTATACAGGAAATTCTATCTTTTCTTTTTCAGAAATCTCGTCGAGTTCTATACCAATATTTCTGTACTTGGATACCTTCTCTGCATCAGCTTCTGCTGGATGTAAAGCTGATTTTATTGCATATCGAAAACGTTTTGGGTAATTATTTTTAACATTAATTACATCTTACTTATCTTTTTCTTAGGCAAATCAGTATATGAAGATCCAAAGATTGGCTTATATTTATTAATCCTCAGTTCCAGATTATTTATGGAATGTAAGGAGAATCTAGATTATGTTATCATACAATTTTACAGTTTAGTTAATATTGAAGGGTAAGAGATGTGGTAATATTCTTCTAAATTTGTTGATGTTAATATAACTTGGTTTGCTGTTTTAAAATTAAATTCTTGTTTTTCTTTCTGTCTTGTTAAAGTGCAATAAAAATGTAATACTGAATTTTGATCTTTCAGGTATCAAAAGATTTATGGATTTTTGAGTTACAGAATCTCTTAGGTGATTGAAAATTCTTCTTGTTCTACAATATTATCAATATTATTGATTTCAACTATTTGCATCCTATTTTTGAATGCTGTAGCTTTTCTATTAGTATTTTTAGTTTTGTTATGGAAATCGTGGGAACTTAAGGAGATGGGACCTGGATAAACTGAAAGAACCAGAGGTTGTACAGAGTTTCAGGGAGAGCATAAGGGAACAATTGACAGGAATGGGGGAAAGAAATACAGTAGAAGGAGAATGGGTAGCTTTGAGGGATGAAGTAGTGAAGGCAGCAGAGGATCAAGTAGGTAAAAAGACGAGGGCTAGTAGAAATCCTTGACTAGCAGAAGAAATATTGAATTTAATTGATGAAAGGAGAAAATATAAAAGTGTAGTAAATGAAGCAGGCAAAAAGGAGTACAAATATCTCAAAAATGATATCGACAGGAAATGCAAAATGGCTAAGCAGGGATGGCTAGAGGACAAATGTAAGGATGTAGAGGCTTATCTCACTAGGGGTAAGATAGATACTGCCTACAGGAAAATTAAAGAGACCTTTGGAGACAAGAGAACCACTTGTATGAACATCAAGAGCTCAGATGGAAACCCAGTTGTAAGCAAAGAAGGGAAAGCAGAAAGGTGGAAGGAGTATATAGAGGATCTATACAAGGGCGATGTACTTGAGGACAATATTATGGAAATGGAAGAGGATGTAGATGAAGATGAAATAGGAGATACGATACAGCGTGAAGAGTTTGACAGAGCACTGAAAGCCCTGAGTCGAAACAGGGTCCCCGGAGTAGACAACATTCCATTGGAACTACTGACGGCCTTGGGAGAGCCATTCCTGACAAAACTCTACCATCTGGTGAGCAAGATGTATGAAACAGGCGAAACACCCTCAGACTTCAAGAATAATATAATAATTCCAAACCCAAAGAAAGCAGGTGTTGACAGATGTGAAAATTACCGAACAATCAGTTTAATAAGCCACAGCTGCAAAATACTAACACGAATTCTTTACAGACGAATTGAAAAACTAGTAGAAGCCGACCTTGGGGAAGATCAGTTTGGATTCCATAGAAATACTGGAACATGTGAGGCAATACTGACCTTACGACTTATCTTAGAAGAAAGATTAAGGAAAGGCAAACCTACGTTTCTAGCATTTGTATACTTAGAGAAAGCTTTTGACAATGTTGACTGGAATACTCTCTTTCAAATTCTAAAGGTGGCAGGGGTAAAATACAGGGAGCGAAAGGCTATTTACAATTTGTACAGAAACCAGATGGCAGTTATAAGAGTCGAGGGACATGAAAGGGAAGCAGTGGTTGGGAAGGGAGTAAGACAGGGTTGTAGCCTGTCCCCGATGTTGTTCGATCTGTATATTGAGCAAGCAGTAAAGGAAACAAAAGAAAAATTCGGAGTAGGTATTAAAATCCATGGAGAAGAAATAAAAACTTTGAGGGTCGCCGATGACATTGTAATTCTGTCAGAGACAGCAAAGGACTTGGAAGAGCAGTTGAATGGAATGGACAGTGTCTTGAAAGGAGGATATAAGATGAACATCAACAAAAGCAAAACGAGGATAATGGAATGTAATCGAATTAAGTCGGGTGATGCCGAGGGAATTAGATTAAGAAATGAGACACTTAAAGTAGTAAAGGAGTTTTGCTATTTTGGGAGCAAAATAACTGATGATGGTCGAAGTAGAGAGGATATAAAATGTAGACTGGCAATGACAAGGAAAGCGTTTCTGAAGAAGCGAAATTTGTTAACATCGAGTATAGATTTAAGTGTCAGGAAGTCATTTCTGAAAGTATTTGTATGGATCGTAGCCATGTATGGAAGTGAAACATGGACGATAAATAGTTTAGTCAAGAAGAAAATAGAAGCTTTCGAAATGTGGTGCTACAGAAGAATGCTGAAGATTAGATGGGTAGATCACATAACTAATGAGGAAGTATTGAATAGGATTGGGGAGAAGTGAAGTTTGTGGCACAACTTGACCAGAAGAAGGGATCACTTGGTAGGACATGTCCTGAGGCATCAAGGGATCACCAATTTAGTATTGGAGGGCAGTGTGGAGGGTAAAAATCGTAGAGGGAGACCAAGAGATGAATACACTAAGCAGATTCAGAAGGATGTAGGTTTTTTTAAATTATTATTCTAGTCCGATATTTTTCTATATTAATATCAATTTTGTTGCCCATTCATTTTACTTATATTTTTGTACTTCACATGCTTTTATTATCCAATCATTTTAGTCATTTCCGTGGGGGAGGTGGGTTTGAAAAATACTGTTGTTGATAATTCTTCCAGGTTATAAGGCCGTGGTCCATGGAATTCTTCAGTTTCTAACGTTTCGTCGAGTACTACATTGGACATCTTTAGAGGTATGGCTGGTCCTGCTGAGTCCTGCCAACTGACGAGTCGGGCTTTTTTTTTTTTTTTTTTTTTTTTTTCCTTTATTGAATTTCAATTCCCTTCGAAGGGGGCGGGCTGGCAGCAGCTTAGGACGCCGCTAACGAGTCGGGCGTCAGAGAGCGGCCTAAATACCGAGTAAAGTGGGCGTGGTCTAGCTTACACATCGTAGCAGAGAGAAAACTAGTCAAAGATAAAATGTAACTATCGATAATAGTCCGTCATAGATAAAAATCACTTATCGATTCTGTAACGCCACTGTCCATATCTCGCTTAATTTCAGGGCCTCTCCTTTTCTATTAAAATTATCTTCATGTTTATAAATTTCAATAGCCTCCCTATACAGTCGGGTAGCACTTAAAACTGTAGTTTCAGAAAACTTAGCTACATGGTCACCTGACTGAAGTGCATGTTCCGCAACAGCCGATTTATCTGTTTTTCCCAGTCGGCAAGGACTTTTATGCTCCTTTATCCTCGTATTCACACTTCTTTTCGTAGTACCAATATAGACCTTGCCACAAGTACATGGAATTTTATACACGCCGCTAGATGATAATGGTGGCCTTCTATCTTTCACAGAACGAAGTACTTGTCGTATTTTTCTGGTAGGTTTGAATACCGGTTTCACTTTATGTTTCAGCAAAATTTTGCTGATTCGATCTGTAACCTTACTAATGAAAGGAAAAGACACCGTGTTCTTCCATTGCTGTGTACCATCAGTGTCCTTTGGCCTGCTGTAATTAGGTCTTAAAACTCTATTAATTTCTTTGTTTGTGTACCCATTCTTTTCGAAGGCCTGTTTCAGATGATTCAGTTCCGTATCCAGATGTTCCGGCGTACAAATCCGTTTTGCCCCGTCCACTAATCTTTTGAATACACCTCTTTTTTGTTGTTGGTGATGATTGGAGTTCTTATGTGTGCTCTTCCAAAACACTTTATGCTTTAGACTGCCATCGGTCTGTCTCATGACTAAATAGCCAGGTCTTTTTCCACTTCAATGGTAAACTGAATTTTAGGGTTTATGCTATTAAGATAATCAAAAAATTCGTCTCAGGCTTTTTTACCGTGTGTCCAAACCATGAATGTGTCGTCTACATAACGATACCAACAACATGGTTTCTTATTTGCTTTATTCAACGTTAATTGTTCAAGTTTCTCCATGTAAAAATTGGCAATCACAGGGCTCAACGGGTTACCCATGGCAACACCATCCACTTGCTCATAAATACTGTTATGTTGGAGCATTTTGTCGATTTTGGTTCCCACACAAGAACTCTCATTTATATACTACTGATGCATCTGCGATTAACTAATATCACACTAACATTTCTTATTTACTGGCTGTGATTGTGAACGTTTGTTTAGAGAAGCAGTTGTCAAACTTTCTTGCTCAAGACTCAATATCGAGATTGTGGAGCAGCACTTTGGACTACATATGTACCGATATTATTAATTGGTAAGCTACATAAATTATTATGTTATGAGCCCCCTCCAATAGATTATTTATACTAAGGCTGTGATAAGTTAGCCTGTCCACGAAGATCTGATCGTTACAGTTGGTACGATTCGAAACACTTCATGTTGACTGTTCTTTGTTTCAGATTGCTGCCAGCATCAGCGACTCTAATGTTCTCACACTGTAGTTACCCGATGAAAAGTTATGTTGTCAGTGTGAGCAGATGACTAATTGATTAATGGCAGTAATTGTACTTATACTTGAATGCATTATGGAGGCCGGCCGCGGTGGTCTAGCGGTTCTAGGCGCGCAGTCGGGAACCGCGCGACTGATACGGTCGCAGGTTCGAATCCTGCCTCGGGCATGGATGTGTGTGATGTCCTTAGGTTAGTTAGGTTTAAGTAGTTCTAAGTTCTAGGGGACTGATGACCACAGTAGTTGAGTCCCATCGTGCTCAGAGCCATTTTGCATTATGGAATATGAGAAACAATCAAAAGTATTCACTAAGTGTTTTGAATGTCTTTTTCTTCTACTCATTGCGTTGTACATATTACAAGAGCCTTAATTTAATTTCATATTCCTTGCTTCAGATAAGTACCGCTTTCAACATGACCATCTCTATAATATGCATTCATGAATCCATGTTACATTCAGTTGAAATATATACCACAGGAACTGACTGGTACGATGCACTTAGGCCCAAGAATTGTCAACAGTGGAAGACAAATAATAAAGCATTTGGTGCTGACAGTTATCAGTCATGTTTATCAAATTACAAGGTCCAATATAGGGAATAAGATTTTTAAATTTCCCTGTGCCAGTTCGAGAACTATTGGATTTCAATGGATGTAGTCACACTAGTTGAGTGTTGACACACGCCGTTCTGACAACAGTTAGATGTTTAGTCATGTGTAGATTCTGAACCATTTTCCAAAAGTAAATGAGAAAATAATATTACTATCACTAACATGTGTTTTGAGTGGGTTCCTCCTTTAGCAAAACACAATTTTGTTTTTTGTCCCAGGCATGTTTCGCTGCAGTTGCAGCATCATCAGTGTTTTTTTTATTATTATGGCTGTTAAACATAAAGAATGTTTTTTACTGTTAAAATACACATAAATATTAGTTTCTAAATCGTAATTACAGGTTTTCATGTGCTCTTCAATAACCTGTAATTATGATTCAGAAACTAATATTTATATGTACTTAAACAGTAAAGAACATTCCTAACGTATAACAGACATAATAATAAAAGACCCACTGATGAGTCTGCAGCTGAAGTGAAACATGTCTGGGACCAAAAACAAAATTGTGTTTTGCTAAAGGTGGACCCCACACAAAACATGTCGTTGTGGTCTTCAGTCCTGAGACTGGTTTGATGCAGCTCTCCATGCTACTCTATCATGTGCAAGCTTCTTCATCTCCCTGTACCTACTGCAGCCTACATCCTTCTGAATCTGCTTAGTGTATTCATCTCTTGGTCTCCCTCTACGATTTTTACCCTCCACGCTGCCCTCCAGTACTAAGTTGGTGATCCCTCGATGTCTCAGAATATTTCCTATCAACCGATCCCTTCTTCTAGTCAAGTTGTGCCACAAACTTCTTTTCTCCCCGATCCTATTCAATACTTCCTCATTAGTTATGCGATCTACCCATCTAATCTTCAGCATTCTTCTGTAGCACCACATTTCGAAAGCTTCTATTTTCTTCTTAACTAAACTATTTATCATCCATGTTTCACTTCCATACATGGCTACGATCCATACAAATACTTTCAGAAATGACTTCCTGACACTTAAATCTATACTCGATGTTAACAAATTTCGCTTCTTCAGAAACGCTTTCCTTGTCATTGCCAGTCTACATTTTATATCCTCTCTACTTCGACCATCATCAGTTATTTTGCTCCCAAAATAGCAAAACTCCTTTACTACTTTAAGTGTCTCATTTCTTAATCTAATTCCCTCGGCATCACCCGACTTAATTCGATTACATTCCATTATCCTCGTTTTGCTTTTGTTGATGTTCATCTTATATCCTCCTTTCAAGACGCTATCCATTCCATTCAACTGCTCTTCCAAGTCCTTTGCTGTCTCTGACAGAATTACAATGTCATCGGCGAACCTCAAAGTTTTTATTTCTTCTCCATGGATTTTAATACCTACTCCGAATTTTTCTTTTGTTTCCTTTACTGCTTGCTCAATATACAGATTGAATAACATCGGGGAGAGGCTACAACCCTGTCTTACTCCCTTCCCAACAACTGCTTCCCTTTCATGTCCCTCGACTCTTATAACTGCCATCTGGTTTCTGTACAAATTGTAAATAGCCTTTCGCTCCCTGTATTTTACCCCTGCCACCTTTAGAATTTGAAAGAGAGTATTCCAGTCAACATTTTCAAAAACTTTCTCTAAGTCTACAAATGCTAGAAACGTAGGTTTGCCTTTCCTCAATCTTTCTTCTAAGATAAGTCGTAAGGTCAGTATTGCCTCACGTGTTCCAGTATTTCTATGGAATCCAAACTGATCTTCCCCGAGGTCGGCTTCTACTAGTTTTTCCATTCGTCTGTAAAGAATTCGTGTTAGTATTTTGCAGCTGTGGCTTATTAAACTGATTGTTCGGTAATTTTCACTTCTGTCAACACCTGCTTTCTTTGGGATTGGAATTATTATATTATTCTTGAAGTCTGAGGGTATTTCGCCTGTTTCATACATCTTGCTCACCAGATGGTAGAGTTTTGTCAGGAATGGCTCTCCCAAGGCCGTCAGTAGTTCCAATGGAATGTTGTCTACTCCGGGGGCCCTGTTTCGACTCAGGTCTTTCAGTGCTCTGTCAAACTCTTCACGCAGTATCGTATCTCCCATTTCATCTTCATCTACATCCTCCTGCATTTCCATAATATTGTCCTCAAGTACATCGCCCTTGTATAGATCCTCTATATACTCCTTCCACCTTTCTGCTTTCCCTTCTTTGCTTACAACTGGGTTTCCATCTGAGCTCTTAATCTTCATACAAGTGGTTCTCTTGTCTCCAAAGGTCTCTTTAATTTTCCTGTAGGCAGTATCTATCTTACCCCTAGTGAGATAAGCCTCTACATCCTTACATTTGTCCTCTAGCCATCCCTGCTTAGCCATTTTGCACTTCCTATCGATATCATTTTTGAGACGTTTGTATTCCTTTTTGCCTGCTTCATTTACTGCACTTTTATATTTTCTCCTTTCATCAATTAAATTCAATATTTCTTCTGCTACCCAAGGGTTTCTACTAGCCCTCCTCTTTTTACCTACTTGATCCTCTGCTGCCTTCACTATTTCATCCCTCAAAGCTACCCATTCTTCTTCTACTGTATTTCTTTCCCTCATTCCTGTCAATTGTTCCCTTATGATCTCCCTGAAACTCTGTACAACCTCTGGTTCTTTCAGTTTATCCAGGTTCCATCTCCTTAAATTCCCACCCTTTTGAAGTTTCTTCAGTTTTAATCTACAGTTCATAACCAATAGATTGTGGTCAGAGTCCACATCTGCCCCTGGAAATGTCTTACAATTTAAAACCTGGTTCCTAAATCTCTGTCTTACCATTATATAATTTATCTGATACCTTTTAGTATCTCCTCAAAGCATATGTTATTGTTAAAGCAAACACAGACAAAAGAGCTTCACCATCAAGATGATTACTGTCATTGTTTATTACTGAGAGGGAGAAATGCGCTCTTAAGATGCTTTAACGTTTGTTCCCGATTTTGGATTCGGCAATTAGTTGCAGGATTCATATTACGATAAAATACGACTGAGAACAGCGGGCCATAAGAAACTTAATTCGAACTGCATGCGGCCCGTGAACACAATTGGTTGACCACTGGTTTAGAGTAATGTGGCTGATACATCTTCAGTATTGGCAAGTAATACATCAAGGATCCCAAAGAGATGTTCCTTTAACAGAAACAAAACCATTAATTAATTTCATCTGTATTTAAGTTTTCCATGATTTTCCTAACCACTTATAGTAGGTGTTGGGGTGGTTCCTTTGAAAATTCCACACGCTATATTTTCTCACTCATCTTTCCGCTATTCTAAGTTTATGTTCTGTCTCCTATGATCATGTGGTAGACTGGTCTTTGTCTAAGCATGCTTTCTTCAATTTGTCACCAAACAAAACATGCCCTCAGCTGCAATGAGCATTTCTTTAGTCTGTGACATGCTTATTGACAACAAACCGGTTTCTTTTACATCTGCTCCATTTAAGCTAGAAATATAGTAATCCCTGGTCATGGATGGAACACTATAGGGAAGAATAGAATCATCTAGGTATTCATTATGCAGATTTCTACTGAACAAACACTAAGTGGAAAGATCTTGGACATGTCAAAGACAATTCCTTTCTTAGCCACGTGTACCATTCTCAACCGTGACCCTGCATCAGAGAATTTAGTGAAGAAATTTGTCATAATTTCAGTAAGAAACTACATGCTAAGAAAGAGAACAGCCATTACAGTCCCAGTCTATTACAGTGTCTTCTTCCCCTCCTCAAATAATAACTTGTCATCATTCCCACTTTTAATTTGCCACAGATGCGGAAGATACCCTTGATATATCCACTACCTAAAAAGGCAATAAACAGTTGCACATAAAATATTTTCCAAGATCTTGCTAAACAGAGTAGAAACAGCAGTTGGTGGTAATTTAGGAAAATATCAAAGTGGTGTTATGAGGGGCAGTTCAGTTATGAACAAATATTTAATCTCAAGTCAATCATCCGCTTCAGGTCACTGAATTCAAAAGATAATCTAGTAAGGTTTGTTGATTTCAACAAAGACTTTGATTCCATTGACAAGCTGTAGATAAAATAAACCGAATACTTGGTTTAAAGTCTAAATTGGAAAATTCGGAAAACACTTACAGTATTCAAAGTGAATTATAGGTGACAAAAATATCATCTCTTCAATATTGTAATGGCACCACCGTTTAGGATACAGAAAGTTAGTCTAGTGCAATATTATGAGCACAAGTTACAGCCAGGTGGGGGGCAGGATTGCAGTAAGTTACGCATACCAACAGTTGTGACGTAGAATAGAGGCCACAGGGCTGTCAAATTGCGGAAAGAGTATACATAGCGGTTTTGCATGTCGCAAATCACAGGCAGAAGGGGCCCACTAGCCAGCCTATGAGTATGTGACATGAAGTGCCACATATGGCAAAATAGAAGCGCACAGCCACGTATAAATGTGTGCGTGTATCTAACGAGATTGATTCAAGTGTGGCAGCTCTCCTTGATGGTGGGGCTTGTCACACCACAAGCTACATGCAGCAGCAGATAGGGCGCCAGTGTTTCAGTCCTGAGTCGGCAGGGACGCAGACTGCTGAGTTGACTGCCGGCATCCTGACGACATCGCAACTCTGCCTGCGTACGAGGCCGATACACAGTGCATGCACGGGTTGCTGAGGCAGCCATTCCAAGACAAGCTGTTTCGCAGACAGCAAAGTGGTGTCCTCAGCATTGCGGGAACTAGTGACGCAAACCGAGAGGAACACAGCACTGTAGTTGGAAAGAATAAATCACTTGTAAAGATCGGATGAGTCTTAATACGGTGCCTTCCACCTCTTCCCGCTAAATTTGGTCAACTTGATACATTTGGTGTCAGAAGTTGCCACTACATTTGGTGTCAGAATAGCGGACGTTGGCTGTCCAGTACGACGTTCGAGCCCACCACCCATATTACATTCACAAGATGTGGTGAGTTTTCACCAGTTTTCTTTTGAGTATTGGACATTTTCTCGTCTTTGCGTGTTTTGAGTATGGTTCATGGCAGGCCATTTTAGATGTTTTGTGTAGACATACACTCCTGGAAATGGAAAAAAGAACACATTGACACCGGTGTGTCAGACCCACCATACTTGCTCCGGACACTGCGAGAGGGCTGTACAAGCAATGATCACACGCACGGCACAGCGGACACACCAGGAACCGCGGTGTTGGCCGTCGAATGGCGCTAGCTGCGCAGCATTTGTGCACCGCCGCCGTCAGTGTCAGCCAGTTTGCCGTGGCATACGGAGCTCCATCGCAGTCTTTAACACTGGTAGCATGCCGCGACAGCGTGGACGTGAACCGTATGTGCAGTTGACGGACTTTGAGCGAGGGCGTATAGTGGGCATGCGGGAGGCCGGGTGGACGTACCGCCGAATTGCTCAACACGTGGGGCGTGAGGTCTCCACAGTACATCGATGTTGTCGCCAGTGGTCGGCGGAAGGTGCACGTGCCCGTCGACCTGGGACCGGACCGCAGCGACGCACGGATGCACGCCAAGACCGTAGGATCCTACGCAGTGCCGTAGGGGACCGCACCACCACTTCCCAGCAAATTAGGGACACTGTTGCTCCTGGGGTATCGGCGAGAACCATTCGCAACCGTCTCCATGAAGCTGGGCTACGGTCCCGCACACCGTTAGGCCGTCTTCCGCTCACGCCCCAACATCGTGCAGCCCGCCTCCAGTGGTGTCGCGACAGGCGTGAATGGAGGGACGAATGGAGACGTGTCGTCTTCAGCGATGAGAGTCGCTTCTGCCTTGGTGCCAATGATGGTCGTATGCGTGTTTGGCGCCGTGCAGGTGAGCGCCACAATCAGGACTGCATACGACCGAGGCACACAGGGCCAACACCCGGCATCATGGTGTGGGGAGCGATCTCCTACACTGGCCGTACACCACTGGTGATCGTCGAGGGGACACTGAATAGTGCACGGTACATCCAAACCGTCATCGAACCCATCGTTCTACCATTCCTAGACCGGCAAGGGAACTTGCTGTTCCAACAGGACAATGCACGTCCGCATGTATCCCGTGCCACCCAACGTGCTCTAGAAGGTGTAAGTCAACTACCCTGGCCAGCAAGATCTCCGGATCTGTCCCCCATTGAGCATGTATGGGACTGGATGAAGCGTCGTCTCACGCGGTCTGCACGTCCAGCACGAACGCTGGTCCAACTGAGGCGCCAGGTGGAAATGGCATGGCAAGCCGTTCCACAGGACTACATCCAGCATCTCTACGATCGTCTCCATGGGAGAATAGCAGCCTGCATTGCTGCGAAAGGTGGATATACACTGTACTAGTGCCGACATTGTGCATGCTCTGTTGCCTGTGTCTATGTGCCTGTGGTTCTGTCAGTGTGATCATGTGATGTATCTGACCCCAGGAATGTGTCAATAAAGTTTCCCCTTCCTGGGACAATGAATTCACGGTGTTCTTATTTCAATTTCCAGGAGTGTATTTTTATTTTTCGTCAGAATATGTGTTAGTGTATTTGGGGCAGTAAGATTTATTATTTTTTTCGTGGCATTTAATTACTTTTATATTGGTTTGAGTATAATGTCACTGAGTATGATGATACTGAGGTGTAGGGAGTCAGGTTATTATTGTGCTTAAATGTTTTGTTTCGGGGCTAACTGAGAACGAAAGCAACACAATGGCAGAGTCAGGGGCGCGAGGTGTGTCGGAATGAGAGGCGGTATGGATTTTGTTGGAAAATGTGGCACAATTGACAGGAGACAATACGCAGTTGAGAAATGAATTAACATCTAGATGTGAGATAGAAACCGCATCTGATCAATCGTTGTTGCTTAGGGTGCAGGAGATTGATTCAGCTGCCACGAGTTTGATTATTCCGTTTCCTGGCAAGGCATCTGAGGATGTGCGTTCGTTTGTGGAGGATTTGGAAACTTCAGCGGTGATGAATGGTTGGTCTGATGAGTAGTTGTTACATATGGCCAAGATTAGATTAACGGATGAAATGAAAACATATGTAAGGTGTTCTGAGGCCTTAAGGAAGGCAGGACAGTTTAAGCAGTTAAAGGAAGGGCTTTTACAAAGGTACAAAAAACAGAATAGCGCTCGGTACTTTAGAGAGAGGTTAAGTACAATGTCAAAGAGACGGGGGGAGACCATGCAAAAATTTGCGGACAGGATAAGGGAAATTAATGATAATACTTATGAGTTGGGTCAGAGCAATTAAGCGAAGAAGACCATGGAAAGGGCACTTGACGTATTTTTGAGAGGGTTACCGGCGCATATGTCACGGGAAGTGCGAGAAGGGACTCCAAAAGATTTGTATTCGGCCATTCAGCTGGCAATTCAATGCTAGGAAATAGACGTGGCAACAGGGGTATGCAAGAGGCAAACAGTGTTTACAGTGGGTGTGAAATGTTTTAAGTGTGGTCGTACAGGACATGTGCAGAGGCAATGTACCCAGTCACCGAGGAATAAAGGAATGGGTGGAAATCGGCAGCGGAGAGGATGGAGAAGTGGAGATAGGAGAGGTGGACAAGCGTTAAATGGCAAAGGGGGCCCAAAAAAAAAAATGGTTCCAATGGCTCTGAGCACTATGGGACTTAACATCGATGGTCATCAGTCCCCTAGAACTTAGAACTACTTAAACCTAACTAACCCAAGGACATCACACAACACCCAGTCATCGCGAGGCAGAGAAAATCCCTGACCCAGCCGGGAATCGAACCTGGGAACCCGGGCGCGGGAAGCGAGAACGCTACCGCACGACCACGAGCTGCAGACGAGGGGGCCCAAGACCCACCTAAAAGGGAGCTCCCGTTTAATTTCAGTGCTAAGAATACGTATGCAGAGGTGGAATGTTCAGTGGTAGGATCCATAGAAACTAAAAAGTTTAATATTTCGTTGGACACAGGGGCGCAAGTGTCAGTGGCTACTAGGAATATAATGGGACGAAGGAAGCTAGGCCCACCACGTTATAGGTTGGGTGGAGTGGGGGATAAAGAGGTCACGCCATTGGGGTCGGTGACAGTTAACTTTCAATTAGAGAAAGTCCGATTTAATACATGCATGGAGGTAGTACCATTGGTAAGCGAGGGCTACGAAATGATCCTAGGAGTAGATTTCTTGCATCTACATCATGCCAAAATTGACCTTGGGCAACAAACTGTGGAACTTGGTGGAATGTTATGTCTGCTAGGGGAAACTTGTCAATGCAGAGCTGTCATGAGGGGTGTTCAACGTAATGAACAAACCAATTAAACCGCGTACATAAGCATTAAGCCTTAATTCGCATGAGTGTGTGTCTATTGGCACCGGGAAGTTGCTTTGGGTAAGTGAGGATTCAAATCTACCTGTGGGTACAGTATGTGTTACTGAACCATTGGAGGATAATGAAGTTTTGGGTCCATTAGTTTTTTTTTGTGAAACGTAGTGTTGTACGCTTACAGGAGGGGAACGACGGGCGAGTAGTTCCCATAAACGTGGATAATTTTAGCGCTGTAGACGCAAATTTGTGGAAAGGAATTTTAGTAGCAAATTTGGATGTGCCAGATGACGAAGACTGGTGTTCGAGAGGTATGCGAAGCGTTCAACCCCTAACTGCCGATAGAATTGCATTGCGTGACAAAATTAAGCATTTGAAAGGAGGAGAAAGAGAACAATTGGGAGAAGTATTGTGGGAATTTAAAGATTTACCTTTTCCACAAGGACCGTTACCAGCAACTCCCTTAGTTGAACATAGGATACCAACAGGGACTGAAGCACCTATTTACCGTAAACCATACAGGATTCTGAGGTATTTGCAACCGGTTGTGGAGGATTTCATTGATCAGCAGCTTGCGGACGGTATTATAGAACATAGTAATAGTTACTGGGGAGCGGGCATTGTCGTTGTGCCTAAAAAGTCTATAGATGGAACTAAGAAATATAGGTTCTGTTGTGACTACTGATACCTTAATAATTAGAAGACAGTAACGGGCGCATACACCATTCCAAACATATCGGAGACTTTGGATCACTTAGGACAGTGCCAGTACTTTTCTACGATGGATTTGACAAGTGGTTATCATCAGTTATAGGTGGCTCCAGAGGATCGTCAAAAAAACTGCTTCCTCTACACCTGGAGGCCATTACCAGTACATTAGAATGCCATTAGGTTTCAAAAATGCTCCGGCAACGTTTCAGAGGCTGCTAGACAGTGTCTTGAGGGGTTTGAAGCAACGGCAGTCTCTGGTCTATTTGGACGACATTGTTGTGTTTTCAAGTAGTATGGAGCAACATAGACAGTGGTTAAGGCAAGTCTTTACGAGGTTAAGATCAGCTCATTTTACATTGAGCCTGGAGAAGTGCCATTTTGCATTAGAAGAAGTAAAATATTTGGGTCATATTATCAGTAAGGATGGAGTGAGAACGGATCCGAGGTTGGTACAGGCTGCAGGGGATTTTCGGGAACCGAAAACAGTTAAGGAACTGCAGTAATTCATCGGAATTTGCAATTTCTATCGAAAGTTCGTGAAGGGTTTCGCAGATTTAGTACAGCCGTTGATGCGATTGTTACGGAAGGGTGTGAAATTTGAGTGGACAGAAGAGTGTCAGAAAGCGTTTGACAAACTGAAAGAAGTGTTAACATCAAGTCTGGTTCTTGTGTTTCCAGATTTTGAAAAGAAGTTTATACTAGCATGCGATGCATCGAGTCAAGCATTAGGGTGCGTTCTTAGCCAGGAAAATAATGGGAAAGAACATCCTGTGGCCTGTGCTTCGAGGCAGTTGAATGCAGCAGAAAGGGCTTACTCAACAACAGAGAGGCAGATGCTTAGCGTAATCTATGGAATCACATATTTTAAATGTTATTTATATTGGAGAAGATTTCGTGTACTGACAGATCATGCTGCGTTGAAGTGGTAGTTAGGGTTGAAGGATCCGTCCACTAGACTCGCTAGACGGGCTGTGAGGCTTAGTGAATTCGACTACGAGATGGTGCACAAGCCAGGGAAGAAGCATGGTAATGCGGATGCACTAAGTAGGAAGGTGGCAAAAGTAGAAGTCATAGGTTATGACCTAGCAGCAGGCAAGGATTACAGGACGTGGACAACAATTGTAAATTGTATCGGACACAGCCACAATTTAATATGTACGACGGTCTTCTGTGCAGGGAAACGAAGATAGGGCCAAGGGTAGTAGTGCCAGCGAAGTTGAGGGATGAGGTTTTAAAGGAAGCACATGATCACGTGTTATCTGGCCATGGAGGTTGTAGAGCGACGAATAGGAGAGTAGCAGAGATGCATTGGTGGAGAGGTAGGAAAGAAGATGTGGATCAGTATGTCCAGAATTGTATATCATGTGTGCAGAGAGCAGATTTGAGTTGGAAACAGATACAGCTACAACGATTGCTGGAAGTGACTTGGCCATTCTCTATGCTGGGGATCGATGTCTTAGGACCTTTCAGGCAACCACAATCGGGGAACAGATTCCTTCTGACAATAATGGACCATTTTTCGAAGTATGTGTAGATGGTGGCTATACAAAATGGCTCTGAGCACTATGGGACTTAACTTCTGTGGTCATCAGTCCCCTAGAACTTCGAACTACTTAAACCTAACCTAATCTAAGGACATCACAAACATCCATGCCCGAGGCAGGATTCGAACCTGCGACCGTATCAGTCGCGCGGTTCCAGACTGAAGCGCCTAGAACCGCTGGGCCAGGTGGCTATACAAAATCAACAGGCAGCAATGGTCGCCGGCCGTGGTGGTCTAGCGGTTCTAGGCGCTCAGTCCGGAACCGCGCGACTGCTACGGTCGCAGTTTCGAATCCTGCCTCGGGCATGGATGTGTGTGATGTCCTTAGGTTAGTTAGGTTTAAGTAGTTCTAAGTTCTAGGGGACTGATGACCACAGATGTTAAGTCCCATAGTGCTCAGAGCCATTTTGAACTTGCAGCAATGGTCGCGCAAGCGTTAGTAAACAACTGGTTTTTGAAGTTTGGTGTACCGGAGACAAAAATTACTGACCAAGGGACCAACTTCATGTCGAATTTGATGAAGCAACTGTGTAAACTGTTGAATTTAAAGACGTTGAGGACGAGAACTTTGCATCCACTGGCCAACGGAAGGACAGAACGGGTACACACAACAATCGGGAAGATGCTGAGTTTTTACGTAGATTCTCATCACCATCAGAGGGATGAGTGTTTGAACCATATTGTATGTGCATACAATGCAAAAGTCTATACAAATACCGGTTTGCCTCCATATGAGGTAGTGTCTGGGCGAAAGATGCCGTCACCGTTTGATTTGGCGAGGGTACAGAAAGGAAGGACCGGTGAATCTATACATCAGTTTGCAAGGACAATTCGGGATGTTTGGAAACGGCTACAAAAGGCGAATACAAAGGCTTTGGAAAGGCAAGAAGATGCAGAAAAGCGGGAAAGAAGTTAACCGCAGTGTAGAGTGGGACAATGGGTAATGCTGTCCAGCCCCTATACGCAAAAAGGGAAAACGAAGAAGTTCCTCACGAAGAATCAAGGGCAATACCAAGTTGTTGAAACCACATCTCCCGTTAATGTTAAGCTTCAGCTGCCAACTAGAACAACGATAGTACACATTGGACGGTTACGGCCATTTAAGGGTTGCCTGGATGTGATTCCAGGTGTGTCATAGGAAGGAAAGAGGAAGAAAGAGAGAGTGAAGAGAGGTGCTAAGCACAGAGAAAACCAGGAAAATAGAGTACGGCGTGAAGTACTGTAGGCTTTGCGATCGAGAAAGTAGTAGAGCATTTGTAGTTTTTTTGTTTTGTGTCATGTATCATTGGGGTTGCGTAAAGTAATTAGGCATTGTATTTTCCTATATTGTATGTATTTTCGAATATAGCCTGTTGCGGACAACCGAGCGAGGTGGCGCAGTGGTTAGCACACTGGACTCGCATTCGGGAGGACGACGGTTCAATCCCGTCTCCGGCCATACTGATTTAGGTTTTCTGTGATTTCCCTAAATCGCTTCAGGCAAATGCCGGGATGGTTCCTTTGAAAGGGCACGGCCGATTTCCTTTCACATCCTTCCCTCACCCCGAGCTTGCGCTCCATCTCTAATGACCTCGTTGTCGACGCGACGTTAAACACTAATCTCCTCCTCCTCCTCCTGTTGCGGACAGCAGTCCTTTTGAAGGGGGAGGAAGGGTGGTGGTGATCTCTGTCCTCAGGTCACTGAAAGGGCGAGCATTGGCGGTAATTCATCTCTTCATCATCGGGGTGGATGCCTTATGGGTGCAGCACCTGGATGGGGGAGTGCTGTACTCAAGGCAACAAGATGTGATGGTGTCGAGTCACCAGTGGGCATTAAGGTTGGTAGGAAACGTATGGGAAATGCGGAATGAAGTAAGGAGGCTTGAGGAAGTGAGAACTAAAGAGGTATTGCTGATCTCGGCAACTAGAAACCAGTACGCCGAGATGGAAAGGGAGGAATTACGAAACTGCCATAGAGGGAAGGTAACGCTAAGTTCAGCCAGGGTGGTAAGTACCAATCTGGACACATGCACGGTGCAGTTATTTTTAGCCAGGGAGAAATGGATAGACTGTCCCAGGAGCCAAAATTGAGCTTGCAATGGGTCGGAAAGCATTGGATCTTCTCCACCTACGAGAATTTGGTAGAAGTAGCAAGTTGTTTTGAACAGGGAGTTCAAATGGCTCTGAGCACTATGGGACTTAACATCTATGGTCATCAGTCCCCTAGAACATAGAACTACTTAAACCTAACTAACCTAAGGACATCACACAACACCCAGTGAACAGGGAGTATTTGCAGAAGCGAAACGTATAGAGCTCGAGGGGAGAGGAATTTTAAGCAATGGAACGGAGTGTAACATAAGAGGACCAACTTTCCACCTGCCAGCGTCAATTTCAGGAGTTATGCAATTGAATGTTACACAGCCACAGCTGTACTGGCCAGAAGCCACTTTAGAGTTTTGGCCAAGGCAGAATCTGACCTTGTTAAATCAAACTACAGAGCCAGGTCTGTTGAGATCTGTAAACCAGTTCATTTTAGAGCAAGAGGGGCGCATATCAGCAGAAACAGCTTGTGCAACACGTCGCTCAGCGTAGGGAAAGGCAATGGCAAATAACGATCACTTTGAGCAGCCCTGTGCAAAGTGTTCTCGCAGCCTTAACTTTGTTATGTGTTGTTTTCTTTCTGACCAGGCAGAGAGCTAATTCCGAGAGGGAAACAAGGGTAGTCCAAGTTCCAGTGGATTGCATACTGAGGGCGTGAGACGAGTAGGTAAGGGGTTGATCGAGCAGTGGTCGTCCAGTAAGGAATTTTTGTGTCGAGGTTTTAAGGGGCACTATACCACATTTAAGTTTTCTAATAGTAGGGAAATATGCCATAGGTGCCGACCCAAACAAGTTAAGTGCTAGTTAAGGTTCGACCCGGGGACCGGGTCTTTCTGAAGTGGAGAATAATATAGCGGCACACCCATTTAGGACAGGGAAAGTTAGCTTTGTGCAATATTCTGAGCACAAGTTACAGACAGGTGCAGGCCAGATTGCAGTGAGTTATGCATACCAACTGTTGGCAAGTTAAATATAGGCCGCAGGACCATCAAATTGCTGAAAGAGTATACATAGCGGTTTAGCATGTTACAAATCACAGGCAGAAGGGGCCGAACCTAGCATGTTATGAGTATGTGATGGGTAGCGGCGCATATGGCAAAACAGAGGCGCACAGCCGCATATAAATAGGTGAGGGTTTCTAACGATATTCATTCAAGTGTGGCAGCTCTTCTGGACGGCAGGGCTTGTCACACCACCAGCTATATGCAGCAGCAGATGGGACACCAGCGTTCCAGTCTACGGCAGGTCGTTGGTTCGACCCTCTGAGGCCGACACAGAGTCCATAGCCAGCCAGCAGCGGGCCAGTCCACAGCTCGCTACTGCGGGCAGTCGTCTTGGCTTCCAACAAACGCCGTAGGCATCCCGAGGTGATGGCTGCAGATTCGGACGCCAGATCACGGGCCGGAGAGAAGCACGCAGCTGGCCACCTACGGCTCACACTGAGTGGCGCTGAGTCAGCAGGGACACATATCGCTGAGTCGACTGCCGGCATCCTGACGATGACGCAAATCCACTGGCGTACAAGGCCAACACACAGAGTGTGCACGAGTCGCTGAGGCAGCCATTCCGCACCAAGCCGTTTCGCAGACAGCAAAATGGTGTCCTCAGCGTTGCATGGCCTAGTGGCGCAGACCGAGGGGAGCACGGCACTGTAGTTGGAAACAATAAATCACTTGGAAAGCTCGGACGAGTCTTAATATGGTGCCTTCTACCTCTTCCGGCTACATTTGGCCATCCTGATACATTTGATGGCAGAAGTTGCCACTACAATATAAAAGCAGGTGTATGGCAAGGTGTTGGTCTATCCCCAGTTCTTTTTTAATCGTTTCAGCTAGACAAAGCAGTGAGAATCCGTAAAGACAAACAATGAATACAACATTTCAGCAACAAGTTTGAGAAGAAGAAACAAAAATATTGGAGTAGAGTGCCTCTCATTTTCAGGTGACTTTGCTGACTTTGCTATGCTTTTAGAATAAATAGCCATTAGGACTGGCTTAAGAACTTCTGTAGACAAAACTGTGGCATCATGTGCTATCGATACCACGGAGCGCCAGTCCCCATCTAGAAGTTTGCAGTAACCCACGTGACTGTGCCGCTAATCTGTGGCCAGCTCTAAGACACTCCCTCCTCAGTGCCACCATGGGTGGCCCATCCACATACAACGAACTGTCTGCTCAAACATCTGGCCACATTACTTCTGCGCACAACACATCTGCTCTGACTGATCATTACATGTTCAAAAAAATTGTTAAAATGGCTCTGAGTTAAATGGGACTTAACATCTGAGGTCATCAGTCCCCTGGAACTTTGAACTACTCAAACCTAACTAACCTAAGGACATCACACACATCCATGCCTGAGGCAGGAATCGAATCTGTGACCGTAGCAGTCGTGCGGTTATGGACTGAAGCGCCTAGAACCGCTCGGCCACCGCCGACGGCAGATCATTACGTGTGAACAAGAGATTTGCGCAGAAATAAGATGCGCACAAACCTTGAAATTGGAGTTGGACGTTTGAGGTAAACTGCTGAAATTTGTGGGTTCACATCACGTCTCCGAAGAGAAGCCATGGCATGTGAACAGGAGCTCTGTTGTATGAGTGAGCTGCTTGTTCTGTCTAGTGTTTCTCGTCTGTGTTTGCATAATGAATTTTAAAAGGGCATATTTGCAACAGTGCTCTTGAGAGTTCACTGCCGAATTTATAGAAACGCGTGGTAGTCACATATGTTTGTAGAAATTCAAGCATTGGGAATACATCGCTAGAGTTAAGAAGGCAGCTGTTTATAATAATTAAGAATTATTCTCTGTTATAGAAATTACTTGTGGTCGTCTCTATGGCAAAAGGAAATGGCAATAAAAAGTACACTTTTCACTAACACAATACTGGGAGACGGACTATGAATCCATGTCCACACTTCAGAATGGAGTTTTATATTTTGGTGCAATAGTCTTAAACAAGTTACTGGTGTACGTCAGGCAGGGACTTGGAAATCCCCACGAAGAAACAAGCTGTACTATTACTCACTGGCCACGTATATAATTAATAACAATATACTGTGTTTCACACATATGTAAAACTAAAAATATTATCTGCAACTTGTCAGAACTGATATTGCCTACATCATCCTTCAGAATGGCGTAAATAGCTTCGCGTGTGTTGGGTATGACTTCCCTTAATGCTTGTTTCAAAACAGCAGGAAAAAATTTTAGACACTTGTAGTGCCTTCCCGTCGTCATGAATCTTAATGTCACTGTCAGCTGCTCATGTGGACAAACTGCTCTCCTCGTACAAGTATTTTTCCATATTATGCAAGGAGTTCAAAAATGGCTCTGAGCACTATGGGACTTAACATCTATGGTCATCAGTCCCCTAGAACTTAGAACTACTTAAACCGAACTAATTATGCAAGGAGTTATGAGTGTCAAACGATAATTAGATGGTTCCAAGTCGAGCCACAAATAATTACAGCAATTATGTGCAAAAATCTTACTTCACGTAAGCAGCCACTGTCTAGACCATTGTCATACGTCTTTCAGTTTCTTGCATTTTTTTCCATTCAAGTTGCGAATGCAGAAGTTAATAGAATTTCCCCCATTGCTGAATAAATAGAATAAACATTGAGATTACGAGAGCGTAGTCGCTCGCCACTGAAATATCTTTTCTACACTGACAGATGGCGACCGCGCAGTACATTGGTGTCGTGTGAATACTCCACATTTGCAGCGATTTATTGCATGCACATACATTAGCACATATACATGTGCAGACAGATTGTACTGTGTGGATGGGCCCTCAAGGAGGCTGCACGTCACGTCTAGTCCACTCTGTCTGTCAGCACATCTGTCTATCTAGTCTAAGCGTTGTGACTCAACATCTGTAGATATCAAACTGACCTACCTAAAATACTTTCATTGGATATTGCTCTGTACTTGCTGTTATTTGAGTTAAATAAAATAAGTGTATCTGACACTATGTGTGAGTAGTGGGATGAGAGGATATCCCACATTGCGTGTTGCATACATTCAGGGGCAACCACACATTCAGAGACAATCTTGATTGATTTATGAACCCCTCACCTTAACGTATTGTCATGTTAATTGATGTATGGCAAGCTGAGGGTTGATTTATGATGCCTGGGTATAATTCGTCCTTCTGAGAAACCCCCACCACTCTGCCACACTCCTCCTTCCCCACCTCTCTGGGAAATCCTCAACACCTCTCCCCTACCCCTCGCCAACACAAACACACAGTTAATTGACTAATTAATTAAACTGATCAATTAATTACCACCTGATCCTCATTGGAAATCCCCCAGCCCTCCCATCCCATCCCCCATCCCCCTCCCTGGATGCGTCTGAAAATTGACAGCAAAAAGACTCAACATGTGCTTGAGAGGAAGGATCTCATGATAAAAAACTGAAGTCAGTACCAATTATATAGATGAGTATATGCTGCTTATTTATAAAATTCAACTCTGAAGGTTGGTTCACTTTATTTGGCAGGAAAAGCTCACATTCAGCAGCTAAAAAACTAAACTTAACTCCGCCCAAAAAGGCCATGAAGGCCCAATGGTACTGACCAGCTGCTGTGCCATCCTCAGAACATGGGTGTCACTGGATTTGGATATGGAGGGGCACGTGGTTAGCACACCACTCTCCCGGCTGTATGTCAGTTTACAAGACTGAAGCCGCTACTTCTCGATCAAGTAGCTTCTCAGTTAACCTCACAAGGGCTGAGAGCACTCCACTTGCCAACAGCGTTCAGAAGACCGGATGGTCACCCATCCAAGGGCTAGCCCATCCCAACAGTGCTTAACTTCGGTGATCTTACAGGAACTGATGCTACCATTGCGACAAGGCCATTGGCCCCATCCAGCAGCCTTATGTTCTAATTATGTAATTACACTGTTACAGATTGGAGGTGTTGTCTTGTGGGAAAATTTTCGTGTGTGTACTCACCTTGACATGCAGGAATCGACTGAGCTAGTACACAGTGCCACTGCCAGAGGATGCCCCAAGCCCCACCCGTCGTCCCCTCCCTGCCCATCTCTCCCAGAAAAAATTGATGGGGAAAAGAATCACTCTGTGATAGGAAGAATCTCATGATACGAAATTCAAGTCAATGTCAATAATACACTCCTGGAAATGGAAAAAAGAACACATTGACACCGGTGTGTCAGACCCACCATACTTGCTCTGGACACTGCGAGAGGGCTGTACAAGCAATGATCACACGCACGGCACAGCGGACACACCAGGAAACGCGGTGTTGGCCGTCGAATGGCGCTAGCTGCGCAGCATTTGTGCACCGCCGCCGTCAGTGTCAGCCAGTTTGCCGTGGCATACGGAGCTCCATCGCAGTCTTTAACACTGGTAGCATGCCGCGACAGCGTGGACGTGAACCGTATGTGCAGTTGACGGACTTTGAGCGAGGGCGTATAGTGGGCATGCGGGAGGCCGGGTGGACGTACCGTCGAATTGCTCAACACGTGGGGCGTGAGGTCTCCACAGTACATCGATGTTGTCGCCAGTGGTCGGCGGAAGGTGCACGTGCCCGTCGACCTGGGACCGGACCGCAGCGACGCACGGATGCACGCCAAGACCGTAGGATCCTACGCAGTGCCGTAGGGGACCGCACCGCCACTTCCCAGCAAATTAGGGACACTGTTGCTCCTGGGGTATCGGCGAGGACCATTCGCAACCGTCTCCATGAAGCTGGGCTACGGTCCCGCACACCGTTAGGCCGTCTTCCGCTCACGCCCCAACATCGTGCAGCCCGCCTCCAGTGGTGTCGCGACAGGCGTGAATGGAGGGACGAATGGAGACGTGTCGTCTTCAGCGATGAGAGTCGCTTCTGCCTTGGTGCCAATGATGGTCGTATGCGTGTTTGGCGCCGTGCAGGTGAGCGCCACAATCAGGACTGCATACGACCGAGGCACACAGGGCCAACACCCGGCATCATGGTGTGGGGAGCGATCTCCTACACTGGCCGTACACCACTGGTGATCGTCGAGGGGACACTGAATAGTGCACGGTACATCCAAACCGTCATCGAACCCATCGTTCTACCATTCCTAGACCGGCAAGGGAACTTGCTGTTCCAACAGGACAATGCACGTCCGCATGTATCCCGTGCCACCCAACGTGCTCTAGAAGGTGTAAGTCAACTACCCTGGCCAGCAAGATCTCCGGATCTGTCCCCCATTGAGCATGTATGGGACTGGATGAAGCGTCGTCTCACGCGGTCTGCACGTCCAGCACGAACGCTGGTCCAACTGAGGCGCCAGGTGGAAATGGCATGGCAAGCCGTTCCACAGGACTACATCCAGCATCTCTACGATCGTCTCCATGGGAGAATAGCAGCCTGCATTGCTGCGAAAGGTGGATATACACTGTACTAGTGCCGACATTGTGCATGCTCTGTTGCCTGTGTCTATGTGCCTGTGGTTCTGTCAGTGTGATCATGTGATGTATCTGACCCCAGGAATGTGTCAATAAAGTTTCCCCTTCCTGGGACAATGAATTCACGGTGTTCTTATTTCAATTTCCAGGAGTGTATATTGATGCATATTCTTTATTTAACCAGTTTAAACAGGCAGGGCTCCCCCTCGTGGGTAGAATTCACGTTTGCATCGCCTGGCTCCGCTCCCCATGACGTAATAACTGTAAGCACTGAGGAATGGAATGAAGTGTGGTATAGTAGCCAACATTTGAAGTCTCTCGCGCATGTGTCTGTCGTCTGGGCGCCACCACAGAGACCAAAAACCACCATATGTCCTAATTACTAAATAGCACAGACCACAGACCGGATGTCGGCGTCCTTTGATCTCGCCGCCACAAACGAAGCGCCACGTGAGGGATTCTGTTGTTCGGAAAATTCCAGACTCACTTCCTGTCTCTGTCTCTCTCAAGAGGCTACTCCCTGTTTGTGTGTGTGTGTGAAGCCATGTCTCCAAACATGCAGAGGGAGCTTTTCATCTCTCGTCAGAATACTGTGTTCATGTTGACTAATGCTGGGGACGAACGGAGAGCTAACACAATTTCGACATCAAAAATAGAGGGAAATAGTCGATTTGCACTACCCTATCAAATTAATTGTTTAATAATTTACAGGAGTCAAATAGATCGCTTAACATACTCACCACCACCTTATTATGACACTTCTTTGTAATAAAAACATATTTTCAAAATTTAAGAATACACACAAACATTTTGCAAATCAAGTAATAAAATTTCCACCGCAAATAGATCATAGTGTGAAATATATGTGAGGTCTTATATGCACTGATGTTTGACAACACAAACACCCACAACTACGATGTTTCCACTAAACATATCCAGTGAAAAAATCATACCAATCACACACACTCACAATCTTGAAGAGCATGCTATCCGCCTCTGGGCTCGTGACCACACTGCACTGCAGAGAAACAGCTTGCCGCGAGCATTGACCACATCGTCAGTTAAACTCAATCTCGCGGTATTTGCATTCCTGCCATACCAGATGTTCAGCCACCAGAGAAAGTAGCACCATGGCCACCCAGGCATCAACTGATCAATTCACATGAGGGGGAATAACTGTCCAGAGTAAACACACACCATATTGAATCATCTCACACAGCTCACATGTCAGCTTCCATAGCTGCTCTACCAGCATACTTGGTAGTTCAATATCAGCTATCAAAAGGGCGCTGCGAGAGCTGCTGCCGGGACTTGTTCCCACTGCTGCAGGCAAGGGCCGACTAGCCAGTACCTGGCATCTTTTCTTTTTCCTTGACAGTCGCCAGAGGCTAAGCTAATCCACGACTACTGGTCGACCAAAGTCGTGCGCCTGCTCGGGCCATCTGCCATGGAGCACTGTGAGACAAGCAGGTGTGGTTTGGACTAACTGCAGTTTGACATAGACTCTGCAGTTTACAAAATCGACTTCACCCAATCTGATACAGGAATGTTGTTGACCATACACCTCCAATTTCTCTTGCAAAATGTAAATCTCCCTTCTTGCTGTTGCGTCTGATGCGCAATGCCCCACAAAATAGTTGCCTGAGAAATTTGTCAGTGGTCGAGGGGAAAACCAAGTGTTTCTTTGTCCTGAACATCAGTATGGAAACACTAATCTTCAGAAATGTGAAACGCTGATTCATTGCCAAGTGAAAGGCCAGAGAGAGTCGCTACATTTGGATGCTTAGCCGTCAGTTTGCTCGTAAATTTGTACTGATAATGTGAGAGATGCAGAAACTGACGCTGCAACTTTTGTATTGTGCATCGAGTGACTGGTTTTGAAGAGCTGAACAACGAGGTGAGCGTCTTGTGGTCTGTCACAAAGTAGAATTTTCTGCCATACGAATAATGGTGAAATTTAGTCTCCCACCACCCCCACACCCTCCCACCCTCACCACCATACCCAACAGCAAGAGCTTGCACTGTACCTTTTTGAGGAGTTTGGATGTGAAGGCAGTTGGCCTGTCCATGGAGCCATGTCTATGAGAGAACAGCGCCAATACCATAATAGGATGCGTCTACCGCAAGCTCGACTAGCTTAGTGGGATTAAACTGTACCAAACAATGATCGCTTATTCAAGCGTTTTTCAGAGTCTGAAATGCAACCGACACTAGTCCACTCAAACAGAACTTTTTTCGGCAAAGACGATGCAATGGGGCTGCAATCTGTGCAGCATTTAGAATGAACCAAATTTAATAAATCAATTATGCAACACAGCTGGGAGCTCATTGCGTTTCTAGGTGCTGGAAGGTCCTGTATGGTGGTTAAGTGGGACTGCAAAGGGTGGATACATTGACTGTTGCCCACATGTGCTAAATATTCAATGACAGTCTGGAAGATAGGGCGCTTGTCTTTATTACACTTTAATCTGGCATCTAAGAGCACTTCAAACAATTTACTGAGATAGGAAAGATGTTCATCGGGAGTACGGCCCAAAATGATTACGTGAAACAAGAAGGAACACTAGCAATCAACTGTGACAAATAACGTTGAAAAACTGCAGGAGAGGGTGCAACCTAAAAATTTAAGTAACTTCATACATGTGTTGATCACAAGAGCTTGTTGCCGCTGTTCAACCAAGGGCAGCTGCAAAAAAGCATAGCAAAGGTCAATCTTGGAAATGGAGCGACCTGCACCAGACTTGTTCATGAATTCCTCAGGCTGTGTCAAAGGAAAAGAGTCAACCACAATCTGAATTTACTGTTGCCTTTAAATCTGCACGTAAGTGTAACCTGCCTCAAGGTTTCTTTATTATCAATATAGGTGATGTCCACTAACTGGCTGCTACAGGGGAAATCACACCATTGTCCATCCAAGACAAGAGTTGTTGTGCCACTTCATCTGATAGCGTGAGGGATGGGGCATGCTCGGAAAACCTGTGATTGCGCATTGTCTTTTATAGTAATGTGAGTCTCAAAATTAGAAATTTTGTGTAGACCATCTTGAAGAAGTCTCTAAATTCGTCACACAAGTCAGCTACTTCGACTGTAGGTATAGAGGAGTTCACAGAGAAAACATTGTCTTAAATGTGCAACCCAAACAGATCAAAAGAATCCTTGTCAAAAACGTTTTCTCTATCACATGAGCCTATATCTGTGAATGAAACTGTCTTGGTACCGTTACGGAAAGTAGAGGGTAGGCTGCAAATACCTGAAACAGGAGTGACATATCCAACATAACCAGAAAGAGTTGTCTCTGGATTATGTAGGCTAGGCTTGTCTAACAGTTCGTATATGTTTCCTTTCAACAAAGTCACTGACACACCAGTGTACAGCCTGCCCGTGTGGCCGAGCGGTTGTAGGCGCTTCAGTCTGGAACCGCGTGACAGCTACAGTCGCAGATTCGAATCCTGCCTTGGGCATGGATGTGTGTGATGTCCTTAAGTTAGTTAGGTCTAAGTAGTTCTAAGTTCTAGGGGACTGATGACCTCAGATCTTAAGTCCCATAGTGCACAGCTGCTTGCGTATTTTGCGAGTGGAAATCTGTGTATTGATTAACAATTGATTGGCCTGACGCTGGATGAAAGAAATGTGTGACACCTTCGCTGTTGCATTGACTTGCACTGGACAACACTAGAGTCACTATGTGGCTTTCAAAAAATCGCATTTACATTAATTGAGCGATACCTTGGAAAATGTGCAGTGTGCTTGTTGGACTTACATTTCTGCAAACAGACAGATTTATCGTAATCTTGATTGCCATAATTGCGCGAAGGAAGGGGCACACATACACAGCTGTGCCATGAAACACCAAAGGCGGGATTTCACCCCACAATGAAATGATAATTAAATGAAGACCCTAAGCTGTTGAAGGTGTTGATATACATCAACGGGGACAGTTGAAAATGTGTGCCCCGATCGGGACTCGAACCCGGTATCACCTGCTTACATGGCAGACGCTCTATCCGTCTATTATTTTCCTTTTTTTTCATTTTGTTCGATATAGTTCGTTGCGTTTGGTCTGGGTGGACGTCACAAGACATCCGGTCAAGTTGATCGTTGATTCCTTGACTCAGTTTTTTTCTTTTATTAAAGAGAACACGCAGCCTTCTGACCGAACACGGGAGCTACCATGCCGGCTGGTCAACGGAGATGCTTGAAAATGTGTGCGCCGACCGGGAGTCGAACCGGGATCTCCTGTTTACATGGCCGCCGCTCTATCCATCTGAGCCACCGAGGGCACAGAGGATAGTGCGACTGCAGGGATTTATCCCTTGCACGCTCCCCATGAGACCCACATTCCCAGCTTAATGTCCACACACTACATTCGTAGTGCCACTGCCCATTACACGCATTACTCGCGGCAGACACTCTTACCGAGTCCCGTAAGAGTTCGGGCAGTGCATGTGCATCCAGCACAGAAGAAGACGCAGAATGGCCGGTTAGCCTTAACTATATGAAGATGGTATCTGTTATTTCGGACACGTCCGAAAGACCAGATACCATTCACATATATTCACTCCAAAAGCTTGCCATATGGTACACAGCTTTCGTTTATCACACTGCCCTTGCTGAGACTGCATGCCATGGCGCACGAGCTATGGGTACAACCTGCTTACGATTACTCTGTATGGCACAAATAGGAGCGGAATTAAAGTCAACCACTTCACTGTCGTATAAACCTGACACTCTACTAATTCCATAACCTGTTATTTGCAGCGGTACCCAAGCTATGGGCACAACCTGCTTATACTACTCTGTATGGCACAAATAGGAGCAGAATAGAAGTCAACCGCTGCACTCTCATACAAATCATGACGCTCCATTAATTCCAAAACCTATTTCAAGCTAGTATCAGGATATTTAAGTATCTGTCCACGGATTCGAGGTCTGACACATTTTGAGTAATGGCGTCCCTGGTCACCACATCACTGTAATAAGGTCCACACTCACACTTAAATTTGCAGTGGCGTTTAAGCCCTTGTTAGTCTGCTACACACACCTTACATGTCTAATTAAGTTGCCTGCGCAAGCAGAAGAATTTTTAACGCAGAGCAGCCACATTAATATGTTCATCAAAATGTTTGTCTAGTGCAGCAGTTATGTCTTCATAGGGAACACTATCTGGTAATGCAGCGGAGAAAAGTTTGCCAGCTAACTGGTATATGGAAGTAGTAGGACAAAGTATGTGTGGCCCCACATTCCACTGTTTCCAAATTTATTGAAGATGGCGGCAATGACGTAGACTTGGCAACAGCACATGACATCATCCAAGATGGCGGATTTGGGCAGGAAGTTTGAATTTTGGCGGGAAGATAGGTCAATTGGGCTACCTCCAATAACCTAACCCTCCAGAAAAAAAATGGCGGGAAATTCAAATTCCAGCAGCATCATGTTCTGATGTGAAGGTGGTGCTCTCTGGTGCCAGCGATATGAAGTGGACTATGGACCTCGTGGTGGAGGACACAGTGGGTGCAGCCATCTTGAATAGCTGTACTTGCGTGATGTTCTGACACGAAGGTGGCGCTGTCTGGTGGCAGCGATATGAACTAAGTCAGTTGGAGTCCATACCCAGTGGAGAACACAGACTGGGTGCAGCCATCTTGAATAACAGTAGTTGCATGATGATCTGACGTAAGGGTGGCACCCTCTGTTGACGAGAAACTAAGCCAGCTGGAGTCCGGATCTCGTGGCGAACACACCTGCATGACATTGTTTAAATAATAATAAAGACAAGTCCCATTTTCCCACCATTGTCGTGCTGGAATTTGAACTTGGTGCCATTTTCTAGGGGGTTGGGGGTTAGGTTAGTGGACGTAGCCCAATTGGTCTATTTTCCTGCCATTTTCGTGGTATGACACAATATCCTGCTGGAATTTGAATTTACCATCAATTTTTTTTACTGGAGGGTTAGGTTAGTGGAGGTAGCCCAATTGACCTATCTTCCTGCCAAAATTCAAACTCCCCGCCAAAATCCGCCATCGTGGATGACGTCATGTGCTGTTGCCAAGTCTACAGGCTGCCATGTTGGATGACGTCGTCGCCGCCATCTTGAATAAATTTGGCAACAATGGAATGTGGGGCCACACATACTTAGTCCTACTATTTATGGACATTCTGACTCTTGCAAAAAAATGAAGTTGTCTGTCCCTGTTCTCAGTGTGATGTGTCATGACGTGTGAGTCGAGTATTTGAACCATTCTTCTTGTTGCGGATCAAATGCATGGAAAGATGGCGCAGAAACAGGAGCAGTTTGCTGTGGCGGTGGTGTGGATGGAGCCATTGTGCTTCTTCAGCAGTCAAAAATCTGGTCACCATTTCCACGAGCTGCTGCAACTACTGTACCTCAAATTGACAATTTGTGTGGGGGACTAGCCATGTTCAAACAAGCAAAAAATGCACTTTAAGAACGAACTGTAGTGCAACCACTAAAATATGCTGCAACAAAGCATCACTTGGAGCCACTAGAAATATCACCCCCTGAAAAGCGCAAAATAAAAAAAACACACGGTAACAGCAGAGTATTTGAGCGGGCAAGCATGACTCATGTTCACATAAGAAAAACACACGAGAAATGTCGTCGGCAGTTATTTGTAAAAAGAGAAGAAGAACAAAGTAACAACTAAATGTAATTTTCCCTCATCGCCAGATGTTTGGTTCTTCCCGTAGTCGACTACAAGGAGTTGGTGGATGTCAAGACAGAGAGCAAAATAATAAGATGTACAAAAGCAGTGGAACGAGGAGGGTGTCACCTCACTTTGCTGGTAGATTATATTCAGGGGCAAGCACGCATTCAGGTGCAAACATGATTAATTTGTGAATCCCTCTCTATAGGGACTAGCCCTCTACTGAAGATGGTGACCCATTTCAAATATGCTCTGGCGATGTAGTCTCTTGCGCCACAATGCCCACCCACCAGTAAACTAAATGAATTTTGCTGTATTCTCTAACTTTTCCATGGTTTTACTGAAAACTAAAATGTTCATTAACTTGTATAAATCTTTTTCAAAATCACGGTGTTTACATCAATGTACTCTCTCAACCGGCAACGCTACTTGAAGAAGATGCCATGGGTGATAATAACAAGTTCCACCGCAGCCTGAGACATTACTGGAGGTTTCTGTAGTGTAGAATATAACGCTGTTTGCTTCCCAGTGTTGAGAGCAGCTTCAGGATGGAACCATTTTGTGGGATTATGCGCTCCAGACGCAATGGTAAGTTGCTTTTCTCTCCATAGTGATGGGTGGCATATTCTAGTCCCACCCCTCCAGGACATATCCCTCACCGGCATCCTGAACCACATCATGCTTCTTTTTCTTTAATCTGGTGATTTATCATTCAGGTAGCCATTGACTCCACATGGTAAACTTTGTTGCATACAAGTGGAGGTCGTTTACATCCAGGTAATGGATGTAACCTAAATCTTCACATGACCAGTACTCCTCCTCATTCATTCATATTTTCTTGGCATATCCGTGCATGCACTGGCAAAGTCCCCCACAAATCTTACATTTGAAGGAGAGCAGCATGTCAACATCAGTCACCAGTTAGATGCTGACATGTGTGCTTCCTAACATTGCATCCCACAAAAGACCTGGCACAGTGTAACAGAAGACAAGACCCAGATAGTATGTGCCCAGGCATACATTCCAGAATTTCTCGAAAATGTCAGTGGCCAGGTGTACATAAGTGTTAATGTGTAATCAAGCACATTCTTTTTTAAATCAGGGCTGCCAAACTTCTGCCAAACATTCATCATGTGTGCATACTTCTCATCCGTTATGGCAGTACTCGTAGTTACATTGTAGAATTTTAGAAAATTTTTTTGCTCGTGTATCATGTCATTTCTGGAAACCCAGAATCTACTCTGTAGGAATCAACATGGATTCCAGAAACAGCGATTGTGTGAGACCCAACTCGCTTTATTTGTTCATGAGACCCAGAAAATATTAGATACGGGCTCCCAGATAGATACCATTTTCCTTGACTCCCGGAAGGCGTTCGATACAGTTCCGCACTGTCGCCTGATAAACAAAGTAAGAGCCTACGGAATATCAGACCAGCTGTGTGGCTGGATTGAAGAGTTTTTAGCAAATAGAACACAGCATGTTGTTCTCAATGGAGAGACGTCTACAAACGTTAACGTAACCTCTGGCGTACCACAGGGGAGTGTTATGGGACCGTTGCTTTTCACAATATATATAAATGACCTAGTAGATAGTGTCGGAAGTTCCATGCGGCTTTTCGCGGATGATGCTGTAGTATACAGAGAAGTTGCAGCATTAGAAAATTGCAGCAAAATGCAGGAAGATCTGCAGCGGATAGGTACTTGGTGCAGGGAGTAGCAACTGATCCTTAACATAGACAAATGTAATGTATTGTGAATACATAGAAAGAAGGATCCTTTATTGTATGATTATATGATAGCGGAACAAACACTGGTAGCAGTTGCTTCTGTAAAATATCTGGGAGTATGCATACAGAACGATTTGAAGTGGAATGATCATATAAAATTAATTGTTGGTAAGGCGGGTGCCAGGTTGATATTCATTGGGAGAGTCCTTAGAAAATGTAGTCCATCAACAAAGAAGGTGGCTTACAAAACACTCGTTCGGCCCATACTTGAGTATTGCTCATCAGTGTGGGATCCATACCAGATCGGGTTGACAGAGGAGATAGAGAAGACCCAAAGATGAGCGGTGCGTTTCGTCACACAGTTAATTGGTAAGCGTGATAGCGTTACAGAGATGTTTAGCAAACTCAAATGGCAGACTCTTCAAGAGAGGCGCTCTGCATCGCGGTGTAGCTTGCTGTCCAGGTTTCGAGAGGGTGCGTTTCTAGATGAGGTATCGAATATATTGCTTCCCCCTACTTATACCTCCCAAGGAGATCACGAATATAAAATTAGAGAGATTCGAGAGCGCACGGAGGCTTTCCGGCAGTCGTTCTTCTGGCGCGTAAAGTGCCCTCCGCCGCACACCGTTGAGTGGCTTGCGGAGTATAAATGTAGATGTAGATGTAGTTTAGTAGAGAATGAAGTTATGTCGGTCAGTGTGGTTTCATGGAGTCTCTTCACTGAATCAAGGTATTTGTATTAAAGACTCCCTTCTTTGTCACAATCTGAAACTTCGCATCATTGGGATGTGCAGCTTTGGTGATAAGCATATCCTCCTGATGTATTGCCTCAGCAAGTTTCTGAAGATCGTGTACATGAAGTGAAGCCAATCCAAGAAGCAGAACGATATTTTGGGTTTGATTCTCTTGGACAAAGACATGTACTTTTCAGTGGTATTAGGAATGACACTGACCTTATCCTTCAAGTTGAGATCACCCAAGTGCTGAACGATGCTCAAATTGTCACACCAGACAGGTATGTGCCATGACAGTTGTTACTTCAACTTGCATGCATTGTGACTTTTGCTGTAGAACTTACCTGTTAGATGAGATTGGTCTCTACATTGAGTTTCCACTAATCTATTCAATGGCAGCCCAACTGTCTGCTTGTGTAAGACAACATTCTTTTGCGAGTTCGTCATGGGAACATTGTTTCAATAAATTCCATAGACTTCACACCCATGTTTTTGGAGCTCATGGAGCTCAACAGTCAACCATCTTGCAGGATTATCCGTGACGTATGTTTCGAATTTGTTGCGACTGGAGCGATAAGAGCATAGAAACTGATGTGTTGGTGCATATGGTGCGTGCCGTTCTGTGAAGGTCGTATAGGAGTCACTGGGGTCGCCTTCGCAAAGCGCCAGAGGAACTATGAGGCACCAAAGTTGGTGTTTACGCCAAAGGGACATTGCTCCTGCTGCTGGACGATCATAAAATCTAAGAATTCTTTATCCTCTGTAGGCATATCCACACTGACCGATTCCTGGCTCATGCCTTTCTAGAAACTCTCTCTTGATAAAAGTGTTGAAACATCTATGGTAAAAATGGCTTCTACAGGGCTTTTTACTCAACTAGGAGGAAAGTAGATGGGACATGTTTTTGATCAACGAGTAGTGTTGCTCATCATCCTTGGGGAATACCAACAAACCTATATGTTTGGGGCTCTGACCAGCTAATTTTGAAAAGTAGAGGAGTCCAACTATCTTATGCTTCACTTCTTTGTTCTACACAATGAACTTACAGTCATCCTCTGGCTCACTAACATCATCAACAGCCACAGTGTATACGTGAGCTGAATAATCTGTGTTCTGCTTGTCAAATTTTGGTATGCCGTTTTACAGAAAATGAGATGCCTTTGAAATTGTAATGCCTATGGACATTAGAGGCACTGTAAGTAATCAGAAACACTGCATTTGTAGGGTAGTTTCTATCACTATCCAGAAGTTACCAGGCAAAGGTTTATCCATCCTTCTCATCTATATTGTGGACATTGATGTATACTTTTTAGCACCAATATCTTTCAGAAGAGGGATGAAACTGGACTCCCATTAAGTGAATCAAAGATATGTGAATATGTATCGAGATGGAGTAGAAGTCTAAGTACCTTACCCGACCCTCTTTCCTGCATTTCGGAAAAATACCGACTATGACACTCTTGCCGAAAGTTATAGGCCACTCTGCGGTTGAATATCCACGCTATATCATGCCAGTTCTCCATATTTGGACGTTGCTCTTGTCCTCGCCACCAAACAGCCCTCTTTTAAGGGTGCATTAGCTCATAGCACAGAACTGTGTTGCATTTAATTACAGGATACCGCGAATCATTGACATTTTCAGAGAACACCCTTTCCAAAACATCTTGACAGGCATTGAGAAAAGTTCAGGAACTCAGTAGCCTGCATTTGTGTTATCAATATGGTTTTGTAAGATACTGCCCCCACCCCCCAAAAAAAGCGCCAGCAACCACAGAGAAGTCGAATTTGGCTTCAAGGCTTGGTGATCAGTAGCAGAGTAGACAGGGGTACTGCTGCTGCTAGGCGCAGAGTGTTGACAAAGTGATGTCCAATGCGATGTACGAGATTACGAGATGGTCCAGTGCATGGCTGCATCAGCAAACAAGCTGGTGTCGTCAGCCTGTAGCGTGGTCATGATGACAGACCAGGCTGTGATGGTGGTGTTACCAGGTGTCACAAATACATGTTAGGCGAAATGGTCTGGGGCGATGAATGGATCATCATCTTGTCAGGGCATGGAGTAGTTGTTGCCAGCATATCTGGATCCACACATGTCCATTACATCTGCAACAGAAGAAGAAGAAGAGGAAGAAGAAACTAATGGAACTTTATGAGCACATTCACAAATATGGAAATAACAAAAAAATCCTAAATACATAACTGTAGAATCACTGTAATCAAATCAGAGTCACTTATTAGCCTCTGATGAACCATCATTTCCATTATAGCGTTTCATGTCTGCTAATTCCTTGCTGCAGATCACCGAAGATAAGCACTGTTGGGCTGGGCTAGCACTTGGTTGGGTGACCATCTAGTCTGCCGAGCGCTGTTGGCAATTGTGGAGCTCTCAGCTCTTGTGAGGCAAACTGAGGAGCTACCTGACTGAATAGAGTTGTTCCTGTCTTGTAAACTGGTTGGGAGAGCAGTGTGCTGACCACATGATCCCAATATATCCGCATCCAATGACGTCTGTGGGCTGAGTATGACAAGGCAGACAGTCAGTACAAGTGGGCCCTATGGCGTGTTCGGGGGGAGTTTAGTTTAGTCTTTGATCCTCTTGGGAATGTTGATGTTGCTGCTAGCAAGTCTGACTCGAATGACTTCTTGTACAGAAACGACCCATATTTATAGCCGAAAACCACATTCCTATGTTTATTACAACCAATAGGAAATGAGTATCGATATCAGTAGCACGTGGTTTTAGACGGGACAGTGCCTGCCCATGGCTGTCCATAGACGCTGCTATGTTACAACACTTCTGCCGTATTCTTACGTAAAGGATTATATTTCAGTGTAGGTGCACATTGGACCATTATCTGACTGCCACATTGGCTGTTCGAAGAGAAGAACAATTTACCTTTGCCTTGAGACCCAAACTGCCACGAACAGTATTGGAAACACTACACGTGTATCAGATGCATCTGTCAAGGAATACTATACATATTTTAGTAATCCGCCTTTTGCAAGTGCCTGCTAGCATGAAAGCCATCAATGTAAGCATCAGGTGTCGCTCAGTCTGCTAACTATCATGTTACTTACCATTTTCGCAATAATAATTACAGTAATGGAAGGTAGTGAGGATAAATTTTTACTCTGCCAGCGAGGGCTCATGAGAGTCTTTCAGAGCATCCAGTAGTTATCGTGAAGACTACTAGTACTAGTGCTAGCTCTCAGGGCCAGAGAGTGATTGCAACTATACAAATCTGGAAAATTTTTAAGTATCTCTGAGTATCTGTTTTAGCCACTGGAAGCTCCAGAAACGAGCTTCCAAAAATGACATGAGCAAAAATATCAATCTCTGTTGATCCATCATGGACCAAGGACATTATCTGGTTAAGTAATTGTCAGTATTAATGAAATTTTTCAACTGCCGTGCAGCTAAGACCTTATTTTATTTTATTTTGACGACAACCAGTTTCAGCATTCCTCTACATCGTCTTCAGGCCCCTGCATAATAATATACATGTAGTGTATATCAGGGTGTAGAAAGCAAGCTTACAGAAAGTGACGAGATAATCATGAAAGCGCTTAAAGCAACAAAATGAAAGTAGTGGAGTTAAACCAAATCCTTGTGTACATCCAGCACAATAGTCTAAAAGATGTGTACATATATGTTAGTCATTAAACTATTTAACACCACGGATTTATAAGAGAACACGTAAAAACATTAAAATGATCGGAACTAGACACCGACCTGTTAAATGATATAAAGGATACCAAATAATAGCTTTTTATTTCGCTTTGCTGTATAACCTAGGCCCACAAGGTATTTGTGAATGTTCTTAGCGTGCACTTTGCATGCTGTGTTTCTCTTAATATGTCGTCGGCAGTTGGGTTTTGCGTCAGGTTGTCTGGGGCCTGAAGATGGCAAAGTGGAATACCGAAACTGGTTGTCATCAAATAAAATAATACAAAATAAGATCTTAGCTACACAGCTGTTGGAGAATTTCATTAACATTGACAAATGGGCCAAAATATGTCCAAAATGAACTGTTGAAAGTTATGTAGTTCCAGGTATAGCAGCAGAGGGAAATCGGAGATGCAAAATTCTTTGAGGAGGAAAGAGTGTAATGTCGCAAGCCTAGTGTAAGAGGTTTTGTTGCCACAGGCAGCCACTTGCTGCAATGGGCTGTAGTGGCACTAAGCATGGCAGTCCACCTATCGGCCAGTGACCAACTGATTACCAAAATCAGGAACATTTCACCTCATGGCATGCATGAGATTTGTGGCAGCCACACCACAAGAAACTTGCTTTGACACATTTAAATACTGGCGGCCTGGCCTGGTCAGTCATTGGATCGAATTGGCGAGTCATTGAGTTGGCGTTTTCTGTAGTGCAGTCTTCTGTCATGAAGCCATTAGCACTCTACCATCATCCTGACAGGACTGCCTGCCAGTGGCTCCTACCACAGCACTGATGGGCTGAGGGTCGAACCAAGACCATTCCAGCCACAGAGCCAGCGAGCATCTGCCAGTGTCACACTCTGCCAACCTGCTAGCTTCACTGAGGCCAGAGCCTGACAATGCCACTGTGCATCACAACTGAGCCAGGATGGCCAGCAGCCTGAGTATGCAGACATCTCTAAGTCTCCATTCTGCTGTGCTGAGCCAGACGTAGCAACAGCCAGGCTGTGTCATCAGTACTTCTTGTGCATCAGCTACAGAGATCACGATGCCTGCTGCTCCAGCACCCACGGGTTGTGGGCATGAGCTTCCTGTAAATACTGTTGGGGTGTAAATAAGGGTTACTACTGACACTGAGCCACTTGTGACTCATCCCAGCCCACCATCCTCCACAAGAGAACAGCTGTCCACACTCACACTTCTACACTATCCTCAAGAACTGTGTTTCTGTTCATAGCAAAGGATTTAAGGGGGGTAGAACGTCAAAGGGGTTGACTTGGACCAGGAGAGGCACCACAAGACATTTTAATTTCCATTGTCTATACTTTTACAAATAAATCCATGAAACTTTGTCACCATGACCAGGAAGGATTCAGGATTCACACTTATAGCAGTGGAAGTACAAAAACACAACGAAATAATTTTTTACATGTGAAATTTCATCATATTTTCACTTACTATTGGCTGCATTTGTTGCTATAGATACATTTTTCTTCAGAAGTAAGAAAGATTCCTTGATGAATTTTGCATAGCACACAAACCTCACTTACAAGTGTAAGACACTCTAGAATTTATTTAATTTATGAGAAAACGAATGAGTTGTTACATTTTAAACTTCATGTTTAGAAAAAACTCAAATTTTATAGTTAATTATCTTAATTTTTACCACAGTTTTTCATAGATTTGGAAAATTCTAGAGTTTTGCATTAAGGAGTTTGTAGTTAATAAGCATACCAAGTTTGAAAGTAATAGGAAACTTATTTTGGATGTTACATGTACCTAAGTATAGAAATTGCTGTTTTGTGGAAAATGGCCATTGAAATTTCTGCTTGTATTTGTCATTCTTTTACAACTGTCCAGCACCATAAATCCGTTTTCTTCCTTTTCACATTCCTATGATGCACTCTTCTTGATTATATCACCTTCAAAAATAATTTATCTGCTTTCACTACACGCTCTCTGTCTGTCGCATAGCATACAAAGCTTTGATGCAGTTCAGTCCAGGTTCAATTCCCATTTTCTCTAAAATATATTTCCTGCTTTGCACACCATCATTAAAACATGAAACTGCATCATAAACATCAATAGCAAGTTTATTTCTTTCCACAACAATGGTTTTTGGCAATCTTTCTCATACACATTGCTTAAAACTTTCATTTGGGTTTTGGGTACTGCCATGAAGACATTTCTTCAATAAGTTTTCATTTGCAAGGTCCCTGAACATAGGTCTGATGGTTTCCATCAATAGCAGAAATATACTTATGTATGACAGAAGAATGCTGTGCAAAGGAGTGTGGCGCTGCATCTCGGTACACTTAAGACCGAATAACGTGCAGTATAACCTCTCAAATGTATATGTTTTATAATCAGACTGTTCAAGAAGGTGTGCACTACAAAATAGGCATATTTTTGAAAAGTCGAATTTTTAATTTTCTTAAAATTTTTGACGTCCTACCCCCCCTTAAGCGTCTTTCAGCATATTCAGCTTTTATATCCCTTTTCATCAGAATTAACAATGAATTTAATAACAAAACTACTTACTTAATAATATTATTTACCAGTTTCACAACTTTGGTTACACATTTAATTTTTCGTTTGCAGACATCCACTCACATGTTATAAATTGCAAGAGATTATTATTTTGTACACAATGCAAGAATAGCAATCGATCAGAACAAACGTTATGTGTACAAATCTACATAAAATACAGAAAATTAAATAAAGCCAAAATCACAGGTTTCAAATTCTCCACCAGTCATTCACAGGTGAATACCAAATTCTTGCAGGTAAATTAGTGCCCCAGGAGGTACTTGATTTAGCTCTTCTATTAAAGTACTGAATGCTTGCAATGAACTTCGCTTTCGACGTACATCATGGAGTCTATATCAGTGCCACAATCACAAACAGAATTCAGCTAGCTCAACTGACATAGAGCAGAAGCGTTTCTTTCCACACCACAGCACATCTTTCTTAGTTTTGTTCAGTTATGGAAAAGAATACTTCTAATAGTATTACAAAAGCTTGTCAGACAAAATAATAATATATTGGTCACTTTGGAACGCTGCAAATGGTATAGAACTGGTGCCATGCTACCTTCTGACCATAGACCACCGACACATGGAATGGGAGTGAAGTGATGTGTATGTATCAGCCAGTTTAAAGAATCTGCTCAGTAGGATGGGTCGACTTTGAGATGTGACAGGATGGTAGAAATGAGTTATTGTGTTGGGATTTGCCCATGATCATGCGGTGAATGAAGATGCCCAATTTGTTGGTTTGTCAATGTGAATTGTCGAAAGTGTCTGCAGGGTATGTTATACAACTCGCAGCCATGTAAAACCGCGTAGGAACGGAGGTCGTAAAAAGATCCTGACTGACAGGGCCAGGAGACGAGTGTCATGCCTTGTCAATGACAATCGACTTCAAACCGGACAGGAATTGTTGTTTCCAAAGAATGCAAGTCCATACTAATCACTTTCAAAGCGAAATTTTGAAGCAACTGCATCTGATGGACATTTCTGTGGATACCTAGGGTAAGTCCATTTCCCACAGGAGCAATTACAGCTGCAAGACTTCAGTTAACCAAAAAACAGAAACAGGACACCAGCTAACAGGAAGCGAATGATGGTCCAATGAGTCATAATTTTGCCATTCCAATAAGCCCTATTAGGCGCTATATCCACAGTGTGTGGAGAGAGTAATTCAGTTGGATGTGGTTCTGTGATGTTTTGGAGTGTTTTTCATACTATGACTTGGGTCTACTCTTTCAGGTTACATTCAAAATGAACCAAGATGTTTACTTCAATGTTCTCAATGACCTAGTGTTGCGCTTTCCCCTACCATATTTCTTCATGATGTGGTTCACTATGGACACTCCCTTCCACTAAGACAACAGCCATATTCACAAAAATGGTTCAAATGGCTTTGAGCACTATGCGACTTAACTTCTGAGGTCATCAGTCGCCTAGAACGTAGAACTAATTAAACCTAACTAACCTAAGGACATCACACACATCCATGCCCGAGGCAGGCAGGATTCGAACCTGCGACCGTAGCGGTCGCTCGGCTCCAGGCTGTAGCGCCTAGAACTGCACAGCCACTCCGGCTGGACCATATTCACAGAGCTACACACATACATTCTTTGTTTGTGAACACTCAGAGACTCTATCGCACTTCGACTGGCCCGGTTAATTGCATAATCTTAATCCCACAGAAAATTTCTGGGACTTTTTGGAACAGAGGGTGAAATGTAGCTATGAACAACTCCATACTTTGATGGCTCAAAATGGTTCAAATTGCTCTGAGCACTATGAGACGTAACATCTGAGGTTATCAGTCCCCTAGAACTTAGAACTACTCAAACCTAACTAACCTAAGAACATCAGACACGCCCATGCCCGAGGCAGAATTGGAACCTGTGACCGTAGCAGTCACGTGGTTCCAGACTGAAGCACCTAGAACCACTCGGCCACACTGGCCGGCTTTTAAATTACTCTGCAGGATCTAATCATCAGTGTGTTTTCAAGTGGATATGGTGTACCTGAGGAAACATGTGGACTCTTATATTCGCCGAAGGCCGCTGTTGAGGCCAGAGGCGATGTTGTGCAGTACTAGATTGAGATCTCCTTGGGATGACTAATGTTTGGTCCAGTGTGCTTATTATGGTCTCTTTCCATTCAATTCGCTTATGGAGTGTGGTAAGAATGACCGTGCACATGCTCCCATTTTGTCTTTATGCTATTTCATCCACCAAAAGGGGCTGGCAGCAACATGTAATTCGTCTTAAGCTAAACAATTTGTTAAAATATAAACAGATGAAAAACTCATACGTGATGTAACCAAAAACAAACGATTTAAATGTAACTATGATTATTTTGTAGGTAATCATTATGGCGTTGACGATAAGTTGGGTCTTGAACAGGCGGATCTCACTCATGTCATCCAGCATGCATTCTGTAAACATTAGCCATGTGATACCCAACTCAGACTTTTCTTAAATGACATCTTGAAAGCTATGGATCAATACAATCAGGTGGATGCAGTATTTCTTAACTTTTGCAAACCTTTTGACTCAGTAACACAACAACATTTGTTAACAAAAAACTATCATATGGGTGATGAAATAAAATTTGTGGCTTGCATTAGGATTTCTTGGAAGGGAGAACACTGAGCCCCATCTTGGAAAAAGAGTCACTGACATATGTAGTACTAACTTGAGGGATTTCCCAGAGAAGAGTGTTAAAACACTAGTTGTTTGTGTTTTATATAATGACTTGATAGACAATATTAATAGTAACTTTAACTTTTTGGAGATGATGCAGCTATCTATAATGAAACATATTACGGAGAAATAGAAAAATATCCAGTCAGATCTAGCCAAGATTTCAAAGTGGTACAAATATTGGTAACTTGTTTTAAATGTTTATAAATGTAAAATTGTGTACTTCACAAAATGCAGATACATAGTAAAATACAACTATGATATCAATGAGTCACAATAGAAATCAGTCGACTAATAAAAATACGTAGGTGCTCCAATTTGTGAGAATACTGGAATGATCACATATGCTCAGTTGTAGGTAAAGTAGGTAGTATTTTGTGGTTCAGTTGTAGGATACTAGGAAAATGCAACTAGTCTACAAAGGAGGTTGCTTAAAAAAACTCTGTGTGACATTACTCAGGCAGGACTAACTAATGCCAAATAGGACTAATGGGAGATATTGAATGTATAGACAGAAAGGCAGCACAAGCGGCCACAGCTTTTTATTCATGGAGAAGTCTCACCAAAATGCAGAAAAACTAGAACTGGTTGTTGCTTCAAGATAGATAACAATTATCATGTAGCATTTTCAAGGCAGTACTTCTGTTCACCACAGAATCTTGTACTATTCGCTGTAGAGAAAGATGTGGAACAGGGATATCTGCACTTATAAAGCCTCTAATACGTCTTCCGATTTGTTTTTTATAATTTTGGCTGGCTTGCACTTTGCTACTATTTCGAATCCGTGCCTCGAGTCGGCGAAAACATATAGTTACTGGCGTGAACAATCTTGGTTTCACTATGCATAAATACACTCTGCTCGTATATAATTCTGGCGACATTCCCTGAGTACAATAAGTATATCCAGCATCTCTTAATTGGAATAATCCATTACTGAACGAATAACATAAACAAACTGAAGATTAGCAGAGTAACCTTTACCAATGGATAACCAAAACTACTCTTGTTAGATGCGAGTAATTACCCAAGCAATGAGTAGGCTACATGCAAGTTACTCTTCCTAGCGTGATAAGTTTAGGTTCACTATGATTGAATAGCTTGACGTGGAGTGTTGCCAGGAAGAGATTTTTTAATATCATCGAAGCGACGAAAAATACAAAAAAAAAAATTTAGTTAAAAATGTTCAGTTCTGAAAGCTTTTTTCAACTGCTATAGCTTTCTACCAATGTACCATTTGGAATTCTGAAGTAAAGATTGTTTTCTCCCCCTCCAGCAGCTTCCAGGCAATATAAATTTCACCATTCTATTCAACCTTATCGAAACGCCTAGGACGCATTTCAACCGAAAAAGACCGGATGTGCCGTTTCCAAGGAAAAGTTTCTGGACGCCGGTCTGAGGCAGCATACACACAAAAACATGAACAATAAGGGTCCAAACACTCTGTCTTCAGATACACCTCAAGTTACCATACGTCTACATTTGTTCTTGACTCTCCATCCACAAGAACATGTTGTGTCCTCACTGCTAATAAATCCTCAGTCTGGTCACAAATGTCGTTTAACACCTCATGTGATCATTCGTTGACAAGCGTCGTTGTGGTACTGAATCAAATGTTTTTTGGAAGTCAAGAAACGATACATCCACCTGTGTGCTTTGATCCATGACTATCAGGATGTCGTATGAGAAGAAAGGCTTTCCCATGACTAACGTTTCAATAAGCCAGTCCAGTTGAAATAGAAGAGGTCATTCTGTATGAGATGCCTCATTATGTTTGAGCTTAGCATATGTTCAAAAATCTATAGCAAGTATTGGTCCATAGTTTTTGTGGATCACATCTGCTGCCAATCTTGAAGACAGGGTGTGAATCTGTGCTTACTTCCAACCACTGAACACATTTTTTTTTTTGTTTTTGACTGATTTGTGGTATATTATGGTTAAGAGTTGGGCTAATTTAGTCGCAGAACCTGTACAAAATCTGGTAGGGATTCCATTCAGTCCTGGAGCCTTGAAAAATTTTAATGATTTCAACCATTTCTCAACACTACTGATACCAACATCCTTATCACTCATCATTGCTAGATTTAAACTGAGACAGCAATTCTGAATCTTTCTTTGTAAAGGAATATTTGAAAACGGAGATCATCATTGCTGTTGTTGCTTTGCTACCCTCAATTTCGGTTACTGTGTCATCCACAAGTGTTTGGATACTAACTGTAGTGCCACTGGCAGCCTTATGATGTGACAAGAATTTCTTTGGCAGTTGTTCATTTAGCAGTGCTCTACCGACTTGCTTTGTTTTGCACCTGTTGTGCAGTAGTCACTCTGTCCTTAGAAGTTTCTGCGCAAAGACTGTGTACCATGTGAACAGTCTCTCCCATCATGAACGCTTCTAGATAAATACACTCCTGGAAATTGAAATAAGAACACCGTGAATTCATTGTCCCAGGAAGGGGAAACTTTATTGACACATTCCTGGGGCCAGATACATCACATGATCACACTGACAGAACCACAGGCACATAGGCACAGGCAACAGAGCATGCACAATGTCGGCACTAGTACAGTGTATATCCACCTTTCGCAGCAATGCAGGCTGCTATTCTCCCATGGAGACGATCGTAGAGATGCTGGATGTAGTCCTGTGGAACGGCTTGCCATGCCATTTCCACCTGGCGCCTCAGTTGGACCAGCGTTCGTGCTGGACGTGCAGACCGCGTGAGACGACGCTTCATCCAGTCCCAAACATGCTCAATGGGGGACAGATCCGGAGATCTTGCTGGCCAGGGTAGTTGACTTACACCTTCTAGAGCACGTTGGGTGGCACGGGATACATGCGGACGTGCATTGTCCTGTTGGAACAGCAAGTTCCCTTGCCGGTCTAGGAATGGTAGAACGATGGGTTCGATGACGGTTTGGATGTACCGTGCACTATTCAGTGTCCCCTCGACGATCACCAGTGGTGTACGGCCAGTGTAGGAGATCGCTCCCCACACCATGATGCCGGGTGTTGGCCCTGTGTGCCTCGGTCGTATGCAGTCCTGATTGTGGCGCTCACCTGCACGGCGCCAAACACGCATACGACCATCATTGGCACCAAGGCAGAAGCGACTCTCATCGCTGAAGACGACACGTCTCCATTCGTCCCTCCATTCACGCCTGTCGCGACACCACTGGAGGCGGGCTGCACGATGTTGGGGCGTGAGCGGAAGACGGCCTAACGGTGTGCGGGACCATAGCCCAGCTTCGTAGAGACGGTTGCGAATGGTTCTCGCCGATACCCCAGGAGCAACAGTGTCCCTAATTTGCTGGGAAGTGGCGGTGCAGTCCCCTACGGCACTGCGTAGGATCCTACGGTCTTGGCGTGCATCCGTGCGTTGCTGCGGTCCGGTCCCAGGTCGACGGGCATGTGCACCTTCCGCCGACCACTGGCGACAACATCGATTTACTGTGGAGACCTCACGCCCCACGTGTTGAGCAATTCGGCGGTACATCCACCCGGCCTCCTGCATGCCCACTATACGCCCTCGCTCAAAGTCCGTCAACTGCACATACGGTTCACGTCCACGCTGTCGCGGCATGCTACCAGTGTTAAAGACTGCGATGGAGCTCCGTATGCCACGGCAAACTGGCTGACACTGACGGCGGCGGTGCACAAATGCTGCGCAGCTAGCGCCATTCGACGGCCAACACCGTGGTTCCTGGTGTGTCCGCTGTGCCGTGCATGTGATCATTGCTTGTACAGTCCTCTCGCAGTGCCCGGAGCAAGTATGGTGGGTCTGACACACCGGTGTCAATGTGTTCTTTTTTCCATTTCCAGGAGTGTATATGTCCAGTGCTTGTCACTGATGTTGTAAGGATGTGTGTCAGACAATTTTTGTTCCCACACTTCGCCTGATATAAAGGACGTGACAGCTGATTCTTGAACCATCTTCCAGGCACTGTCTTCTGTTTCCTGATGGATTGGAAAAGAGATGTGGTTCAGTTCCCAGGACCATTATCTGATGAGGTCCTTTCGCCACCAGATGCGAAGAGGCCCGACGTTGCTCAGTGTGAATAAACGTAAGACAAGAGTGGAAAGTGTTGCACCAGATATAATTCTCAATATATGGCGCAGATGCATGTCAACTAGTGGAGTGTGCACGTTATTCAGATATGCAGCAGATCTTTTTCACAGTGCTAAATCAGTTCTTCATACTCTCATTGCATCTACTTCCCATGATGTTCTTATGGCTTTTAAGTTAATTAGCTAATTTCTGAAGATAGCACTGGTAGGTTAAAAATCTGTATACTATAATTTGTGACTTCTCAAACTGAATATTGTCTGTAGTTTGCCTTCCTACTATTGGGATAGGACGTAGCAAGGTGGTGCAGTGGTGGACTCATATTCGGGAAAATGAGTTCATATCCCCGTCGAGTCATTCAGATCTAGGTTTTCTGTGAGTTTCGTGGATCACCTAATGCAAATGCTGGGATGGCCTCAGAAAAGGGCATCGCCGATTTCCTTCTCCATCTTCTCCAATACGAGTTAGTACTCCATCTCTAATGACCTAATCATCGAGAGAACTCTACAGTCTAATCTTCCTTTTTTTTATGGAGATGGATTGTAATTATTTCTATCTTTAGTTCACTAGGTTGCATGGTCCATTTTATTTAGTAATTGCCCATTCTCTGGAGATCTTTGCACAGTACATTTCCTGTGTTACTGAAATTTCTTCATAGCATCCTGAAACTGATGTTGACAGCATCAGTAAATTTGCAGAAGGGGATGTCTGGGAGGCCAAGAATGTGCAAGTTGAATGTCATATGAAATACAAATAATGACGAAGATAAAGTAATTCTCAGTTAGTTAGTGCGATATTTGGAATGAAACACATGAGGCGAGACTCTACATGAGTATTTTATTTAATTTTTACGTTAGAACGGTACCGAATACCTACACGTGACTGATATCCCAGACTGTCTATGTATTAGGTTAGCCCACAAGTCCTGGCGTTCGCTTAATGAAAATTTTGCGTGAGAATTAAAATGTTTTGGCAAATCGTTTTATATTATTCTATGGATAGTTATATGCTCTCTATAATAATGTGTTTAGTTTTCTATGCAGATATACTTTCTGTTGTATTCAGGTCATTAATAGGAGAGTCAAGTCGACACAAAAGAGCATTTTGGTCACCTTCTGCAGTTACCTTTTAATCGGGGTGCCAAAGGCATAGGGAGTTGCTTGAGACATTTGTAAACAGTATGGCGAACAAGCGATGCCTCTTATGACAGCTGAAAATTCGTTTACTCAATTCAAAGACGGTAATTCATACCTCAAAGACATGTAAAACGATCTAATCCAAGCAGTGAATGCGAAACTTTATGTCCACCAAATGCAAAGACTCAACAACGCTGTCCAACAAAAACGAACTCTCCCTTGGCATGGCTTTCTTCTGCAACATAACAGTGCCTTCATATCACCAAGGAAGCTATTCAGACGCTTGGCTGAGACTTGTTGTCACATCCTCCGTAATCTCCCGACTTGGAGCCTTGGGATTTCCAACTGTTCCGATCACTCTCGAATTCATTACGTGGCGTTTCGCTTAATACTGACGTAGACTGAAGGCTTGGCTGGAGCATTTCTTCGAGTGAAAACCAGGAGATTTCTACCGTCGACGCACTGAACAGCTTGTTGAATGTTGGGACGAAGTTGTAAACAACGACTGAGAATATATTATTGATTATTTATCTGTCCGTTTCCTGTTTATTTTTGTTAAAAACGTTAAAAAAAGCCAATCCTTATGGGCCATTGCAATAGTTGCATACAAAATAGAATAGCATACAAAATCAACAAACTAATTAATTCACATATATTTTACTACATACTAAAATATTATTGTAGAAATAGTAACAACAATGAACCGATTTGTATATTTGAAAGTAAAAACAGACAAAAAGCTAACCTAAACAACAGGATGAATGAGACAAATTTTATTTTTACCTCGTGAAATTAACGAAATTATTTAGTAATCATTTCGTTCTATTTACACTGAATCAAATAGAAAGAATGGTTATCAGTTTCACTTACAACGCAAACTACGCAAGTGCTGATGACGCCGCCTTTTCTTTTGTTTCTGATAACCGCCACGTAAGGCGCTGGTTGTTTTTCAGAGGTTCCATTGGGGTGTAGGAGTCGACAATTTGTTTGCATCTATGCATGTTTCGACTTTTTGTGCTGCCATTAAGCCATTTTAGAGGCAACTGAGTTCTGCACATTAGACGCGTTACTTTGTGATACCGAAATAATGTCTGACAAGAAAGGTAAGCAAAGAAAACTGAATATTTCAATGAGAATTAGAGATAATTCCGTTATATAACTTTATTGAGGAAATAGTAGGTTTCATTATTAGGGAGTGTTACTTCTTACGTCTTACGATTATAATGTTATTAGTTCAGATCAATACTCATTGTAAGCGATTCAGACGGTAATCGATGTATATGCTGTAAGTTTGATTATTGTAATGAAATAAGAATTGCGTGTTTCACTGTATGAGATAATCAATACTTTGGGATAAACAAAATGGCCCCTAGGGTTATCCTGTCAAAAGATTGTGTGTTCACTCCATTAATTATTGAGTCTTTTTATACTTTTCAGTGAGAGTTATCATATGTACTAATTATGTAATTTGTAAAAAGTCTTTCTAAGAGAAATCTTAACTCTTCAAATGAAATTAACAAAGCCTATTTGAAAGTGGCTTTTAGTGTTTCTTTTTCTTAAGCTCAACTTTACCATATTATTTCTGTTAGTGCTGCTTTTTGTTGTCTTTTTATTTCAGAGAGCTACTCTCGTGCACTAGGCGTATAAGTGCAGTTCATCAAATAGCCTACATGGCAAATTTGAACATGATCCCCGTGGGCTATCAACTTGAACAAAGAAAGAGATAATTATGCATTTTAAAAACAAAACTTTGTCCAGGGTAAACATTGTATAATTATTCCTTGCAGCTTTCCTGTTGTGGATGTTTCTTGGCGGGGATAATCTCGTTGGCCTGTTCTAGAAAAGTGGCAGCGTATTTAAACACAAAACGTATTCTTCTTCTACGTGTTATTCCGAACTGGCTGGCTGCTTGTCTTTATCATTCTCCTTCACTAGATCTCCTTAGTGTAGCAAATTGGAGTGCAAACGTCTGTTATATTTATTTTTCTTGTCAATATGTGAGACATTTTTGCATGGGTGGAATGCAGGAATAGACTAATGTCAGCATTTGAAGTCGTAAACTGCAGCAAGACTTTCGTTAATCTATACACTATTTTTCCATGGCTTCCATAATGAAGGTTGTGGTGAACAGTATGGCAACTGCAACTCATGCTGCAGTATTTTGCGTTGAAGAAATATTTAAATATAAGTAGCAGTAATTTATTGAGCATTGCTGAACCTTGTGCTATTTCTGTTATCAGTGCCTAATATATTAGGTATTGGATAGCAAAGAGCACACAATTCTGGTAAAAGTTCAGAAACGTTTGAAGGCAAAATATTAATATTAGTGTAAAATTTTGGTAATCTTTATAGTACTTGATAAAGAACATAACAATGTAGTTGTACTGAACAAAACTATCATCTGTAAGATAAGTTCATCTTAAGTGTTGGTAGTCATTTTACATTCCTGTTGACCTTTTAAGCTTGAACATTAAAACTCTTATTTTGTTGCAACTTTTTTAGATGCAATTTTACCTCCACAGTAATCCCCGAAGCCAGATAATGTAACTCTTCACAAATAAGTCACATTTCTATGTGAGATAATGTACATTATTACAGAGCAATTAATCTAAAAGTTCTTTTTGTTGCCACCAACCGTCTTTATTAATGCTGGTAAGACCGTTGGTTGTCCCTTACCAACGAAGCCACGTCTAATTTTTCCACCCCCACTTCCCTTTCTATACTGCCACATCTTCTCATGGGTATGCTGATGTGGTTCATACGATCACAGTACAGTGACAACTACCGTTACTGCTTTATAAGTAGTAAGATACCCATTTTCCTTTCATAGCTTATTCGTTGTCTTACAGATTTCATATATTTAATTTTGGATTGTGCAGTCACTTGAATTACTGTTTCAATCCTGTTGTTTCAGGCTTACTAAAATTAAGGCACATCTCTCAGCCCACTACACTTTGATTTGGTTAGGAATAATGAAATTATGTACAGGTTTCTCTCAAACTATATGTTGACACTTCAGCATATAAATTTTCTAAATTTCTCACTCCTGCACCAGGAGTATTTTGTTTTGCTCTTGTGATAACTCAAATTCTAATCAGTGCGGTTGTAGCAGCCTGGAACAGCGTATAAGGTAAAATATGGATCCAGAAAATACTGATATATTGTTAGTGGTAAAATGGAATTTTAAATGTTAATCATGAAGTGCTCAACCATTTCTTGAAAACTATTCAAAAATGTGAAACCTGTGAGGTATATGGGAGAAAATAAAATAATGATTTACCCATCTCATCTTTCGCAAATGATATAATAATTTGCAGTGCACATTTTGCTTAAGGAAAAGTGATGGGAAATTTAAATCCAATTTTGCTTAAAGTTGGAGGAAAAAGTTGTACAGTAGGCTTTTGTCTTTTGAATTGTCACTGCAGGAACTCAGATCTGTGCAAATAGATAAATTGAAATTGTTAAATAAGTTGCATGTAAAGAGGAAGTGGGGAAAGTCCCAATTGCAGACAAGTCTGAAGCACATAGTTGGCATGGTCAAGGTTTTGTCAGGTTGTGAAGTGGGGAAGAACAGGAGTAGCAGGGCAAATAATAGATGTTTGTTACATTCCTAATGATTTAAAGCATCACTATTTCTAAGAGGCAGAATGGTAGGCTCTTTAACTGTTGGTATAGATTATTGCTCACATGATTAGCACATCAAATCAGGGCAAGTAAAATTAGTTTTCTTAAAGGGAGTATTTCCCAAATAACTTTCATTATTTAGCAATTTGCTAATTTTGACCCCTTGAGCACTATCAAGCTACATAACAAGTACTGTTACACTTACAGCATAATATGTTCTACATATTGCACTCTAGCAAGAACAGTGGCACAACTCAACAATGTAATACTTTAGAAAGCTTGACATCAAGAATTACTTCTGTGAAAGTTATATTGAAATATTCTTTTAAACTTTAAGTATTGTTGACAGTAAATTCCATTATTTTTTGTGGACATATTGTTCATTGAAATTAATTAAAAAATACTGTTTTAACTCAATGCTTTTCTTTCTCGTGTGGGGGGGGGGGGGGGGGAGCAGCAGCAGCAACAACAACAACAAATCTGATGGTTGCTGCTGCCTTAAGTCTTGCATAACCACAGTGGGTATGATCACAACCTTTGCAGATGTGATTCCCATTTGTAAAATGAGTGTGCAATCCTTGTCTTGGATTTTGTTACTGTAACAGCATACATGACTTTAAAATATGCCGTGTGTGTTTATGGATTTTATGGTATATACTGGCACAGTGACAACCCATGTGATGATTGCTCTTCTTAAATCTTGTACATGGACTAACCTGTAATACATGTCTGTGCCTACTATGGTTGTGTGAAACTTGTTATGGATGCCACCATCACATGTGCTTTTCACCACACTTGTCTGGAATAGATCAAGCTGTTTGTATAATTTCTATTATGTAGCTTAATATGCAAGGGGGTTGAATTATCCAATTGCTGGACAAAGATAGTGTTTAAATTCAAAAGACATCTCTATGGGAAAGACCTACTTGAAGAAATTTACAGTAGCTGTGGATCCATCCATAAAGGCTTTTGAAATTTTTCCACCTTTATCATTGAACTTAATTACACATTTATCCCTCTGGGTCAAAACATTTACTTTTGCAGGCTGGTTTTGTACAATAGTAAGATGTAATTTTAAACATAAAATATTACTTTGAGAGAGTAAATGTAGAAGTTATTGTGGGTATAGTAAATGCTGTAGTACTGCCATTCTGCTTGGACCAATTAGGGAATTGGGACTTAGGCTGTGACATCTATTGATGTTCATTTTGATAACCTCTGTTTCCTCATTTTGGTTTGATATTAGGTAATGACAAAATGTCCCTGTCCAAATTTCATGTCATATATATGGGAGCAGCAAACAAAATTTAATAGATTGACGCTTTCTTTTTAGGGGGTGCCTCATATGTATCACATGCATACCTTCATAGTTAAAAAACTCTAAATTGTTTGGTGTAATCAGCCAAGTAGTTACATAGTGCTGACAGAGTTGCATTGTTAAGTGCGACTCTGGTCAAAGCTGAGTTGCACTGTTCACTTTCACTGGTCATCCTGACCATTTATATTCTTTCACTCTCGCTAATGAATTATCTTTAAAATGGGAACCATCACAAATTGATTTTTTAGTGCTAAGTAATGAGAAGTGCGAAAAATGTCTTGCTCTAGTTTCCATTTCCACACAATGTGTGGCCACAAATTCAATTTTTGTTGGTCCAAGCAGGACTGTCTGCTTTATTACTCTGTGCCCTACTGATTTGGTTGTCAGATTGAGATATGACTGATTAAATAGTTTAAGAATGAGGAGAAACAAAGTTGCCACTGGGTGAGAGTAGAAATTTTAAGCCTGTTGTCAACCTTTGCATAGTTGAGGTAGAACAAGTTTTAAAAAATTCTTTTAAAGAGAAGTTCACATTATTCTCCCTCTCTCAACATCCTACTTTAGGATTTGAATACTTCAGTGTAGAGATATAATTTTAAAGTTAAAAATTGCTAGAGATAGTATATCTCAGCTTTACTTAGTCAAGAGCTCACTTATTGGGGCAGTTCTGTATAGCTACATAACATGGAAGAAGCCACTTTGAAGAAATATGTAATTTGGCACTTCTGGTTACATCACAAAGAATGTGGAACCTTTTATGTGGTCAAAAAACTGTGCTGTTTGGTTTAGAATATTAGTGTGGAAAATGCTTAAAACATAATTCAGTTTTTACCAGTTCATTTGTAATTTTCAAAATGTGATAAAGCAAGGGGTCGACAGAAGCGTCCGATCCAACGCGTCGGCTTTGACCCGTGACGGAAGGGTGTTGTCGTGTGTGACGTCATGACGGCGTGGAGTTTGGTTTGAGTGTGGCTGTCTCCAGTTCCGTTTTATCTTAGTTTATTTACTTTTCTGATCTGTTCGTTCTATCTCGTGAGATTTTTTTTTTTTAATTTAAAAACACTTATTACTTATTTTAATTATGTTTCCTCGAATTTCTGTTTTAGTTTATTATATTTATCTTTCTGATCTGTTCGTTCTATCCCGTGAGATTTTTTTTTAAAAAAGACAAAAAAAACACTAATCAGCTACTGAAGCATCTTTATCTTCCATGGGTTGCAGGGGTTACGACCCCTTGGGAGGTGGGTGGGTATTCATGCATGGCTGTCTTCACTTACACGTTGTAGCTACGCAAGGCGTCTAAATTTGTTTATATTTAGTTTGCCCCCCACCCAAAACACCCCATTTCCCGCGCTTGTCCCGTTAGTGTCATTCGGCTTCTTGTGGAAAGTGTGTGTGTTTGTTTTTGTTTCCGCCATATTCGTGACGTCATGGGTCAAAGCAGACGGGTGGGATCGGATGCTTCCGTATTTCCAAAGCAAGTAGTGACCATAAATGAGTAGTCATAAAGATTTATATTGCACCTCAGAACATAATTTTTTTTGTTTTGTAAAGAACCTTTGCTACTTTTTGTTTGTTTACAGATAAGTCTGCTGTTTTGTTCACTTTGAAATCCTGTCACAGTATGGTAACATGACACTAGAGGAGACAAAATAAAATTGTGCAGCCTATTGATAAAGTGGAGTATTGCAACGTAATTTGTGGTGGCAGTGGAACAATCCAGTTAACTCCATCAACAGTCTGGATTGGCCTGACATGGTTGCCAACAACTAGTTACTGTTTGATACTCCACTTTATCAGTTGGCTGTGCAATTTTTCTTTGGCTCCTCTTGCGGAGTTCTGTAGTACTGTGGTGCAGCAATTTAGATTTGTACCAGTGTCCTTACAATATTTCTTGTTGCTCATGTAGGAAATAGCATGCCATTGCCATAAATTTTTTTCTGAAAAAAAAGTTAAGACAGTTGTGACCTGAATTTAACAGCTATTGTGATTATATATTCACTTCAAATTGCTAGTCTTTTTGAGATTGTTCTAGAAGATGAGATGTAAATTTAGGCAATTTGATAAGTTGGGTATGCTCAAAAATACTATGTAGGATTTGATTGTCTGCTCATCTCCCATCAGTGTTAAAATTATCAGGTTATGAACTATGGGATGCTGTCTGAGAACGATATAGTTTGGAAATCATGGAAAAATAGTAATATATAACAGTTGGTTATTTTTAAAAGGAAATAGTTATGCATTTGCAAAGTCATCGCAGGTTTCATCATTTTGATTTGTACATGAAGTGGCAGAGTATCAATAATGCTATTGTTATTGATACTTCTTAAGAGCATATGCCAAATCTTTGTTCTCAGGTGGTCCATTGTTGGAACAAAAATGGTGCTGTTAATGGATTTTGTTTCATTCAGTCCCTGAAACGAAGACTCGAAAATTTGAAATTTGTATTCTGCAATGCACACAACTGTTAGCAGTGACTGAAAATCCTAAAGTTGTGTACATTTTAGTGAGGATTAATTGGGCAGGAGGGGTGTTTGCTTGTACTATACTAAAAACATTGTCAGTGTTACTTGTATAGATATTGTGGGAAAAAAATCTTTACAAGATCCATCACATGAGTAATCCTGATAAGCATGGGTAATGTTGATGCTATACTGCTTCTGGGAATTTCAGATGTGAAAAATTGTAGTTGGGGAAATAAGAAAGGCATGACTCGCCTTATTCCCTGGGTATGGCTGTCTGTGCAGGTGTTGTATAAGAAAATATGTGCCATGCATCTTGCTGCAGTTTACTTGACCTCAAAACTGCAATATTTATAAACACTGGATTTTTTGAGTATTGGCTTTTTTTGCCATCACTCATCACATTGGTAGTATGTAGGATTTCATTTGTAGCACTGTCATTCCTGCATTCTGCAATGGATTTTGCTGTACAGTAGTTTTATGGGTTAATAAAGGAAGTGTCACAGTGGTGTTCTTTGGCACTTAAATTAAGGGTACATCCATTGGCAGAAACTTCAGAACTGATAAAAATGTTCATGCTATGCTTGCGAAATCCTTGAGAAACAAAATTCCCATATCCTTAACATTTCAAATCTTCCTTCAAAACTACCTATATTCATTGTTTCTCAGATTCCTTTTCAGAGACTCATGAAAACATTTTGCATTTATTTTTTTTAACTTTATTGTTCCTTATTTTTGCAGTTCGGTAAATGGTGGATTATCTGTCATAAGCAGTTGAGGTCATATAAATCTCAGTAGTCCTTGCACCAAGAGGTGACCATCTTTGTTAAGAATATTTGAGCAAATACATGATCTAACAAACCTGCATAGTAGTTGTTAGATTTGGTATGAGTTTCAAGGGAACAACAGTAAAAAAAGTTCTGTACGCTACTTACTGTTGAACTGCTGCACTTGTCATGAAAATGTCCCACAGCATACAAGTTTGTGACAAATTATTGCATTCACATTACATGCATGCAGTGCTTGATAACATTGTTTGACTTTTTTAATATGGAACAGAAAATCCAGGGATGCTTGGGCACTTACTGTTGGTGGTAACTAGCTTGTAAATATATTTTACAAAATATCTTAACAGTTGATGGAAATTTCCAGCAATTTTCTGGTGATTATAGTTCTTTAATTTCTTTATTGTGCAGATCTGATGTTTTACATGTGAAAACAACTCTTGGTGATCTGCATGGCAGAAATGACATTTTTAAATATAATTTGCATTAGCAGCTAACAGATTTTTGTGTGAAATAATTTCACTGTTGTGCATTAATATTGCTTTAGGTAATTAGTTTGGCAGCTATATGAAATAGGTAGCAAGTTATTTTACCATAACAAACTTACTTGATGGCAGTTACAGCACTCCTTACTGGGGTGAAGTGGCCTGTGTCTTTTAGGCAATCTTTTGTTTTAGCACTGAACTTTTCCCTTGGCAAAGCAGTTTTAATATTGATTTCTCATTTTTTGCCAAAGATTCTTCACAGGAAACTAAGCCCAATTTTTTGTGGGGAGGATGAGGGTGTTGAAAGAGCTGTAACTACTTAAGTGATGGTTTATTTATGGATCTGTTCATGGAAATTACACTATTAAGCCAATTTCTAGCTTGTTCTCTTATGCTTTTTATGAGCATATTGGAAAAATGAAGGCTTTGTTTCAGCTAGTGTAAAACAAATAACCCAACCATGAGGCCTTTAATATTAACTCACTTCTGTATGAGCAGATACCTGTGAAGTTAGTAATGCGCATACTATTGTGTGGTCAAGTGGTTGCCATCAAAGTGTAATTGTAATTCGCAGTAATGAAAGCATCATATGAATAATTGAAAAACTATCATTTTTGCCAAAATAGATTAAATTAGAACTAATTACAAGAAACTTTCTGCATATTTGAGGACAGGTCCTTTCGGTCAATTTAACATGATGGTACTAGATGTCAGTTTTGATTTGTAGTGATGTAATTTTTTTGATCATATGCATGCTAACAGAGATAAAACACTTTTTTGCCTCTGTATGGCATGACCATGATTACTAGTGATAAAACTGATCTGTAACATAGTCTAATAGCTAGGTTAGGTTGAAAGGTGATAATTCAGTTGCCGTTAAAGCTAATGAATGAGACAAAGTATAACTGTAATAGTAGTTTGGCACACTTTATGCCAACTGGATGGCAGTGATTGTGTGTGCAAGTTTGATGTCATGGGCCAAAGAAGTTGGATGGTGTTAGCAGATTGTATTTTTCTGCATTTTGCAAGTTTCATTGTTCATATAAACTGCATCCAATTGTATCTGATAGATCAGCTTTGTGATGAGCTGGTGCATGGTTCAACGATCTGAATTGTGATAGGTTGGTGCCCCACAGTGGGAAAAGGGGCCCTTATCCCCAAAATACCTGTAGTGAAAAAAATTACTACATTCTACAAGTGTGCCCAATGTTACTTAAATTTTACATCTATAAAGTGCATAGCCTATAGTTGAGTTAACTCATATTTTATTATCAGTTGAAGCTGAGGTTAGTGTCCAGTTTCATTCCCGTTATGGAAGTGGGTCCCTCTAATTTTTAGCTATGTCATTGTTTTTGTTGCGAAGGCCCTATTTAAATATACTTGGGTGTAAAAAAAGTAAGACTGAAAGTTACTTTCACATGTCACTGCCAAGTAATGTAGTAACTTGGCCCATATGTAGAAAGAACTGCTACAGTGTAGCACAGGAGAGAGGGAATACACCATCAGATAAACAGAAATGACCTTTATTCAGACTAATTACACTGAAGTGGCTAAAATTCATGATGGTCTCTTGAACATTACAAAAGGTAGAGCATGGTTCTTAATAGGATGTATGATTTGTGATCACCATGAATGGCAGTGTGTGCTCTGCAACTTTCTTCCATGCTGGCCACAAGAGAAGATTAGTAAGGAGTTCTTACAATAGGATGTTCTCAACCAGTGCAGTCAATTGTTGGTAATGCTGCATGTGGAAGTTATGGAATGTCTCCCCAACACATCAAATACATGGTCAAAGTCACTAAATTTTGAACAGGGGTTGAAGACTTCACTGTTTAGTCCCATAACCCCCCTCACCCAGACAAAGTTGGAACAGGCTGGTAAAAGCATTTGCCAAATGTACCCTCATGAAAAGAACTGCTCCACCTGTGCTGTTTGATGTGGCCTTGCATTGTCATTCATAAAAATGGTCAGGTTGATTGCATTGCTGAGTGTGTGCATGGGAAAGAAGTACATTGTCACAGTAACATTGACTGGTGATTGTACTATTGTCTCACATCATAACACGTGGATGATGAAAATGATTGTTAGACAATAATGGATTCTCTCATATGGTGAGAGGTGGGAACATGTAATGCACCTAGGAACCTTGTTGAACATGTTTGTTTTGGTGGTCCTGGTGTCACTGTGTGGAGGCATAATGTTGCCTGGAAATACCAATGTCCAAATCTTTGAACATGGTACACTCACCTGTCAATGTTATTGTGACACTGTACTCTTTCACAATGTGCAACTTCTTAGGGGCATATTTGACCCAGACTTTGTTTTTATGGATGAAAATGAACAGTGCAGGTGCAACAGCTCTTGAAGCAAGAACATAGTAAACAAATGGACTGGCCTGTCTGTTCCCCTGAATCAGATCCTGTCAAGCATGTGTGGGATGTGATGGGGAGGTGTACTGCAACATATCCACATTCATCAATGGCCAACTGTGTTGGTAGGGAAATGGTACTCTGTTCCACAAAAACTCCTCACCAACCTCATTGCAAGCATGGGAGCACATTGCTGAGCATTCAGTGCCATCTTTTGTGATCATGCAACCCCTTAAAACAATGTCCCACCTTCTGTAGTGTCTAGGGAACCATCATAAATTGTGGGGACTTCTGTATAGTTGCTGTCTTTGAATAAAAGTTACTGCTGTTCATCTCATTGTGTATTCATTGTTTTCTGTGCCATATTGCAGTTCTTTCTATGTACGGTCCAAGTTCCATAGATTTGTTATGCGACAGTAATGCATTGTGTGAAAGTTACATTCAAGTTTTGCACACCAGTGTATCTCCAGTCCCTCGTAAGTATCTTGTCCTAATATGTAATTGGGTGCCAAGAGTAATGGACAACACAATTACATGAGCAAAAGTGAAAGCTTTTTAGATTTCTCACTTTTTGAAGCTTTAATTTGAACTCACTTGTTTTTCTTTGGACATTAGAATTGCATCCTTTTTTTACTTAAATATAAATCTGAAGTTGTACTACCTCACATCTGCAGCTTTGTCATCAAATATGTTGCTCAGTGTTACCTTTACCTATGTGAGATCACAGTTGACTACCTAGGTGAGTGATGGCCGAAGAAGTTTTCCGCTTGGTGTTTTAAGCATATAAATTTCCATTATTCCTGGATTTTTGTGTGGATAGTATTGTGACTTCACTGGTTGTGGTGTGATGTAAATTTGAATAGCTGTTTGGTTGCTGGTGGCATAGTTTCATGGTAGTTAAGTCGTGCACTGTCTGTAACTGCAATATAAATATACTTGCTTATCAAGTTGTTCATAAGAGCATATTAAGAGGCATGCTGCATTTAAACTAATATGTGTATTGGAGAGCAGGGTTAGAAGTCAGGCAGTAATGAATGTGTAATTTAATTCTTAAAAATGGTTTGTCTTGAATGCTATCAGAAGTAAATTCCATACCTTCTATGTGGACATTAATTTGGTTGTGCACAAGCAGTGTTTCACAGCTGATTATTTAGACTTGCCATTTGTATTAAAATTGATTAGATGTCACAAATTTTTACTTCTAGCAAATAGTTATTTGGCCATAAGTGTGTGTGTGTGTGTGTGTGTGTGTGTGTGTGTGTGTGTGTGTGTGTGTGTCAGGGTACATCTAATCAAAACTATACAAATGTTCACTTGAACTGCATAGTGTATTTACTTTGCTAATCCTAGTATACCCCATTCTCAAACTCCCCTTCCTGCCAAGAAATTTTCGATTCTCAGATAAGCTTGTGTTAGGGATATTGTGCCAAATTAAATAGGTTGAATAATCTCTTACATATTCTGTAGCCACACATTTGTTAATTTTGTTGTGGTTTTACTGGCCCGATTCACTAAATGTCAGATCTAATTTTGTTAGTTTCTAATTTCTATGTTATGGTGTAGTGGTGATCTCGTCCATCTTCATTCGGTGAATTGTGAAACTGCATATGTAATCTGTCATTAATGCCGATACAGTTAATTTTCATGAACCTTTGATCCTTTCTGTCCTTTCCAACTATCGCAAGCTGTTGAGATCTTCCAGGAACAATTAATACCTTAAGCTGTAATTTCAAGATGTCATATCAATTTTCTGTTCTTTCTGCCAATATCACAATAAATGATTTTATTTAATTGCTAGGCAGTTTGCATAATTGCTGTTTCTGTGAACTAATATTGTTTGTCTATTTGGCCAGTTCACGGTACTAATGTCAGAGATGATCTCCAGTTTTTGTGTTATAAGTTAGTTGACGCATGTTGTCTCAGTGTGTTATAGTGCTTTTTTGCACTTGTTTTTAATGCTGTGAAAGATATAGCTAACTTGTAGCAAGAGGAATGAGTCCTGACAGTTTGGAATCTTCGTCTTTGATAAACTATAGCTGCTTAACTCATATAAAAAAGTTAAAAATTTAAGATGTATAGCAGGCTGTTTGAGTGAAGATTCCACATTGCAGCACTGTTCAGCTTAGCAGTTTTACGTAATAACCAGTACCTACACAGATTAAAGATTGAAATTGTCAGTGTATTTCTTGAACAGAATGTTAGTGAAAATGGGGTACCTGATTTTGAACTGAATGTTAGTGAAAACAGGGTAGCTGTGGAAGAAATTTTCTTTAATCTGCTGTGAAGGACTGGTTTGTAATGATGTATTAACTGTAATTTGCATGCTATAATGCTTGTTAAAATATCTCATTTGATTAATAGTTAGTGGTGGACAGTGCATAATACACTTGGATTGGCTTTCATTTTATCAGTATGGAATGTAACTTTGTCATGTAACTTTTAGTCATGTAAGATTTACATGAAATATTTAAAGTTTTAAATTTATTAGACAAATTTCCAGTTGGTCTCCTCAAGAACTTTTTCGTATAACTTTTTCTTGAACAATGTCGTGACTTAAGTCTATATGGTGCTCACACACAGGATGCATGGGAAATAATGTATTCCCAAATCACATTTGTGTTAAATTCAAAGTGTCACAGGCAGTAAGTTTCTTTGTGCATAAATTGCCTTAAAATGTGAGAATTGTTTATTTTCTTGTTGCTAATGCTACTACATGGAGCCAAATATGATAGGACATATCTGAACATAATATACACATCTTACCTGCTATGGTGATCGCTAGTACCCCATGTTGTGGTACGGATTTCTGTACAGATGCTCAAGCTATTTTTTTAGGGCCAAAACTTTTGTAATTCTGTAGGCAGATCATCATTTGAAGAGTTAGTTGAATAGTTAGTATTATATATTGGTCGGTTTCTGAGATGAATTTTGATGCATCTAGCTGCTGTAAATATTTTTCTTTAGGATGGTATGTGGTCTCATTGCACAGGTAATACTATTTTCCAGCTGTGTAATGTTCATGACAGAATTTTTGAGGGCTATATCATTTCATAAGAACAGTTTCCAGGTTTTGAAATGAAATGGGAAACATTTTCTTTTTAAAATACTCAAAGCCAAAACTTTTTCATTGAGTGGAATTCAACTGGAGGGTATGTATGTTGACATAGACTTTCATCTTGAATCATCATCCCAAGTGTAATTTGTGATGCCAAAAAGAAGGCAGAGGGAGAAAGAAACTGCTCAGTTTGATGTCCCATATGTTATTCCTTTACATGCTGCTTTTGTACTATACACTTGATGGGCACAAAACTTGCACTTGTGCAGTCTTCTTATTGCAGATTGTGGTCAGTGTTAACTTAACCTGTTGTAGCTGAGTAACTTAAATTTGAGTAATAGCTAAAATTGTTCTTCAGTAAGCATGACATGAGGAAAATAATAAATTTCTTTCAAAGAACAGTTTTTATTGAAAAAAGTGTTGAAATTCTCAGACATTGATACCAAGGCATAATTTTTACATATGAAGTATAGCATTTCATGTGTGCTGCTAGATATGAAACCTCTTGAAGCAGTTGTTGGGGTTGTTGAAACAGTTACTCAAATTCTCACACATGGTGTGTGCATAACCTGTACATTAAAGGAATTTGTAACTAATCCACTTTTTAATCCATATTGGCTGATGACCAACTTGGTCCTGGTGTACAGATTTTTGGTGGCAAATGCTGTAAGCATGTTTGTTTCTTTACTTGAACATCCTCTGAATCCCCTTGATTTTCAGCCTCCAGGTGGTGTTATGTTTGTATTGCACAATACTTGTGCCAGATAAAGTGGGAATTCTTCTGAATTCATTGTTTCCTCAGAAAACTTAATCTCCTTCTATGCACATTTGTATAGTAACCAGAAATTTCCTAGTCATCTGAGGGAAGTAGTGGAACATATGTACATGCCATCTTTTGCTCCTAGGAATATCTTCCCATAATACTGTTGATCAGATACACCCCACCTGTGTCAATTATATTCACCAACAATCTATGGCCTGTCAGTGGAAATATTTTTCGTAGTTTGTCATAGCATTGCACTTGTGATATAGGTGTTTCCTCTGCAAATGTTGATGCTAGACTTTTGCTATCTTACTAACCCTCCAACCAACCATAGAAACATTTACTCCACAGATTGTGGATGTCGGCTGGACACTTAACCAAATATATATGTTCCTTTAAACTATAATTGAGGAAGCTACTATATTTGGTTCTCTCTGAAATTCTCTTTGCCTGTTTAACTTCAAACTTGTAAGCAAACCCAAATGCGCTGCTGAGCTTAAAGCTCCTTTTATAACACCACTTGTGTGGTTGTTTGTGTAGCATGTAATGTTTTTTGCTGTCGATTTTCTGAAAAGCATTTGTTCTTGTTAAACAGTCAGATACTTGTCAAGATTCACGTTACCAAATGCTTCATTGAGTTTGCCACAGGCTTAGTCTGAACAATCCCACATCAGTCTGTAGAATGAAGCAAATTGCTTTATCATATAAGGAAGCAGGTCTCTCACATTGAGTATCATGCATGAAATAGCTGAGTTTTGAAGATGTTATTTGCACAGTGGTGCATTTCTAAAACATAGAAATAACTTCACTTATATACATAAAACAGTATCATTTTCCAGATGTATCTATCAGAATGTATAAAATAGGACACTAGTTAAATATAGTGTCAGTTATGTCTTGCACAACACTTCTTTCAGATATTTTGCATGTAAAAAAACCTGACACCAGTAACTTGTATCCATGGAAAACAGTTTACGATTACTTGCAGCAGATATATTTGATGTAGTCTCTGAGAATGTTGGAACACTGCAAATTTTATGGTATAAGATGAGAAAAAATTATGTATGGTGATTAAATGGTATGTTGCAGAAATGCCTTGTGGTGATACAAAGGGTTAAGTGTCCTGTTGAGTTTGCTAGGCCCACAGCAGGTTCAGTTCCTACTGTCACTTATGATGTGCTGTGATAAGAATATAACTGTAGACAGAACATAAGTATTGAAGTATGCATAAGGTGCATGGTGGGGTAGTGCACAGTAGCAAATACTAGCCTACCATGTGACAAACCAACCAGTATAATTTTACTGTAACTGTCTAGAATGTGCTTCAGGTAGTGGGTTGAACATTAAACACTGATTTTTTTTATTGGTGTATAAGGTTATAGCTATTTGGCCATTGCAGTGTTTGACTGACACAAAGGAAAAAGACAAAGTATTGTGCTAGTAACTACATAAGTGATTTAATTTGAACAAGTTTTTTGAAAGAATGTCTGATTCAGTTGCCAGTGAGAACATTTGAAGAGTGTAGTGTGGAAGAGAAAGCAGTACATTGGCACTGCTATCAAATATTGTGCATTTGCTGCCTTGAGTGCACATTGTCTTAGTGGATGATCTTGCCTTGGTCTTTTAATACTTTCTGTTGGTAAGGTCATCTGCAGCTGTTAAAGTGCTCCAATTTGAGACAATGCTAGAATAGGTGGTGTAGTTAAGGACATCCTAATTGATAAAAGCAGAAACCATTACTACCTAGCTGTAAATAGACTGCAGCATTCTCACTAGATTGTCAGAATCTGTGTGCGTGTGTGTGTTGGGGGGGGGGGTTTCTACACTGATAAAAATATACGGCCACACATCAACCAACCACAGGGTGAGTTTAATTTCCTATTTCTTTAATTACCTGCAGGTGTAAATTATAATTAATGGAAACTATAAAACAGTATCTCAAAAGTTTAAAATTTCAGGTGTTTTATTGGAGCTTTGTGATGTAAGGTGTTAGATTTAGGCTAGGTGTCTGTGATCTATCATCAAATTATTGTACTAGATTTCCTGTAAAAATGTGCTATCCCCTTTATAATTGTTGTGCTGTTCTTTTTAAAGTGCTGTACTGTCGATGTAGGTTCTAAGTGTTGCATTATTCATCAAATTTGTCATTCATTGCCATGTAGAGAATAAACTTCCAAACAAGGACAGGACCATATGAACTCTCAGCAGATTCCATTGTTGGTACAAATCAGCTTATTATACTTTATTCACTATACAGTCTTATAAACCTACTCTTCGGCTATACCATGCCAAAATGGTTAAATTTAGGAAAAAGTTCCTGCAGGATCATTACAGATTTTAATGAAATTTTGTGTGAACATCCGCACATGTATCCAATAAACATTGCTAAAGTTCTACTTTTGCCAATTTAATACTTGGACAGATAGTCATTTGTTTGACCTCATAGCACAGTTATCAGCAGTGCAGCCATGAGTTTTCAGCAAATGTCAGACATCGCTGGCAAGATTTTCTTGAGAGAAATAAAATTAGGCCATCTTATTAAATTTTTTGCACTCAAGTGAATAATAAAAAAATTCGTGAGAGACTTGCATATGGATAATTTAAAGCAAAGTATGCTGAAAAGTACGACTGCGAAGTCTTTCGCGACAAGGAGGTTGTACCAAAAAGTGGAAGCCTCACCGGTCCACGACAGTCAGTTTTACCCCTGACGAAGATGATGGAGGTAGTCATTGACAGCTCGGGATTTTATCCAAATTTAACACGGCAAGTAAACTGCGAACTATTCTGCTATGCCGAAAAGAATAGATGATTAGAAAAATGTGAAGTTTTTTATATCTCTGGAAGTAATTGTGGGGTACTTTGCATGAGATAGCTTACCAATACAAGATCTTAGAATATAAATTTTAATTTTCCTATTGCTTTCCAGTAGTGTACAATGTGAGGGCAGGAAAATGACAATTTTTCTAAAATATGCTGAAAAGGACTTTTGGCCCCCATTTACAAAAAATCTTATGCAAACTTTCTATAACCATTTTCATCAGAAAGACCATGTTCTAAATCACCTAAGACTATTTGGTTTTGTAGTGGAAACATCTAATGCCCAAACCCATAACAAGGTGGAGGTGCATTGAAAATGGGCCTTTATCCCACTGGTACTTAAATTACATCTGACATATTTCATTATAATTTATAATTGTTTAGTACTCTGTGAAAGTATCAAAAAGGCCACTTGGCATGGAATGACCCTCTTAAGTCTTAGTGCAGTGTGCAGTCTGTTTGACATTAAGCAGAAATTGACACTTGGAAGTGTAGCAGATGGCTTATGGACAGCATCCAGGCCATTAATACAGTAAACACTTGCTGTACAGTCATTGCATTACAAATGGGTGCTAATGCTACATTATTTGTTGAGAAGGCCTAGAAGATTACTTTTATCAAATTAACTTACTCAGTTTTTGACAGTCTTTTAGTAATCAGTGCACTTAATGTAGTAAGTTGTGGATGTCAACATTTCATTAATTTTCATGTCAATGTGAAATAGGTAATGAGATGTCGGGAATTAAATTTACTGTACATGTTACTCCTGAACGCTTTGACTGTGTGGGAACTCTGCAAGTCGACCCATACTTGTTTTTCAGTTACTGCAGATGCTGTTGGTGTAATATGTGCAGTGTTACACATCATTGTCTACACTGTGTGTTAGTTTTCTGTAAGCTGATACTTCTCCTTCCTGCCGCCCCCCCCCCCCCTCTCTCTCTCTCTCTCTCTCTCTCTCTCTCTCTCTCTCTCTCTCTCTCTCTCTCTCTTTCGGGCCCCCCCCCCCCCTCTCTGGCTCCCTCTCCCCGTTGAATTTGTCCTGTGCATTTTGTGTATCACTTAACGCAACATTTCAAGGTGTTAACTTTGTTGCTATAAGTTGTTGACCTTGGTGTAAGTGGAACAAGATATACTTTATTGGGAAGTTGGCGCTGTCTGTTACAGGCAGTGTTTTACATTGCCCTTACATCATCTTTGCTTTCACCATCTTGGCTGGTATTTTGGTTCTGTTACCTCAGTTTTTACATAAATTCTCAGTTTACTGGGACAGCAGTAGTGTAACACTTCATTTTTTTCTTATTTTTCCTTTCTGTGTACTTCATTCATTCTACTTACCTCTAGTTTTCTTCTCACTATGTTTTTCCACTAGAGCATGTGATAGCAAGATGTTCTGCCAAAAGTATTTTTCCTTATGCTACCCTTGTCTTTCTCCTGGCTGCTACACCTGGACTGCTATAAGTCTCTACCGTCGTGATTTAATTTCTAAGTGATATGTGTAGAATTTTTCTATGCATTCAATGTTCTTGACCAAATAGAAGTTTCTCCATTGCCTTTCTCATAGTTTTGAAGATTTCCACATTATCACATGCTCATCCAAAAATTTCTTTGTTAGATTACTATCATGTTCATTGTTTTCTTAAATGTCTGTTGTCCATTTCTGCATTAGGTTCCTTAAACCTATAAGGATGACTGTTAACTTCCTGTATTCCAAAGTCCATATTCTCAAGTATTACTGCAATGCTCAGATGAGTTGCAGTGTGTTGAAAGAATAATAGAAATATATTGTTGGGCAACATGGGTTAGGTTGTAGATTGCTTTCTTTCATGGTGGTATCTGAAGAGTTTCCAGTGCTATGAAAGCAGGAATAGTTAAAATTACTGCCATTGTGGAAGACAAAAGCAGGTTTTTCAGTGATAACTTTGGACTTGGTTGAATTCCCCTGGTATTTTGAAATGGTTCTGGTCTTTCTGAATATTAGGACAAAATGGTTTACAATTGAAACTGTTTTTGTGAAGAGAAACATTGATGTTTGTCTTAAAATTTAACACTGCTGTAAACTAGTGCAAAATGGTATCTGCTTCAGTAGTCATTTTGGGTTATAGTTAATAAAGTTGAAGCCATACCTGAGTGACAAGTATTGCATGTTTCAATGGTATCTTTGCCATTATATGCGGTAGTTAGTTTCAAGGAACTCTGAGAACAGTGTGAGCAAAAGTTTCTGCAAAGAAAGAAGGCAATTGTTAAAAATGGTGCTGTATGAAACTATTCTGGATCAAAAGTATTTTAAATGGTGCATGTTTATTATGAACTTAACTACAGGATTTATTTTATATGTAATACATTCCATGTGAATGTGTTGCACTCCTGCAGTTCTGTGTCTGATGTTGGTATTACAGTATGTAAAACACCATGTTGAACACATACATATTTACATTTGGGTGATTTTTATCAAGTTTGAATGTTTGTCATATGTATAAAAATGTTTTGTGCTCTCTCTCTCTCTCTCTCTCTCTCTCTCTCTCTCTCTCTCTCTCTCTCGCTCTCCCTCCCCCGTCTTCAGTTGCCATTAAGAAGCTAATACTGCTGTGCACTATTGACGAAAGATGATTTCAACTAGTTCACTGTGTCATGTTTACGGACACTAGTTGACTAGTAATTAAAACCCACATTATTAATACATCTTCAAAATTCTGACTTGTAAAGAGACCTCTGGAATTTTCTAAATCTGTTACTAGACATAATAAATGCACCTTAATATTTCATGTAATGCTTGGAATTTGAAACTTTTCAGACATTTGGTTTGCAATTGTATTATATAATTGGTATATTTGTTTTCTTTGTAAATATTTTATAGTCTATAAGTTAATGCAAGTATGCATGCACTTGCATGTGTAAATGCGCAGGTACACACACACACACACACACACACACACACACACACACACACACACAGAGATATATATATATATACAGACAGACAGACAGACAGACAGAGAGCGAGCGAGCATGTATCCCAGTGTTCATATACAAATATAGATATAACATGCATGTTCAAAACTTGCTTTGCATCAATGTGTTTCTGTGTTGCTATTGGTTAGGTGTACTCTTGCAGTGCATAGCATGTTAGTTTAGTTGCATGACAAGCATTTTATTTTGAATTTTAAGACTTAAAGTTGTGGAAGTTTAAAAAGCATGCTTTTTGGGATGAGCTTTGTTTTTTTTGTGTGGGGTCCATCTAGTTTGTGTACATTTTTAATTTTGGTGTGGGCTGTAGAAATTGACCTTTAATTTTTGAAAGTTGATTAATTTTTGTGTAATTGAACAAAGCAATGTGAGTTGTATTCTGCACCTAGATGTTTCATGTATACTATTTCTGTTTTGAACATGTTTATGTAATTTTAAGATTTTATTTTATCTTTGATATCCCCTTTTCATCAGTTTTCAGTGTTAAACATAATTTTCCATATTAGCATTGTAAAGAACAATTTTGAACTCTTGAAATGTCCTGGTAAGATTCTTGAATATTCTGGCAGCAGAATTAAGCTTAATGTTTTAATTTCCTTTTTTTGTCATATAATGTTAGTACAATGCTGGAAAGAACTTTGTGGTAGAATGTTCTATGTAATTTTTCCTGTCAGATTGTAACCAGGAGTCACTAACTGAAAACTTCTTTGGAAAAGAGAAGTAGGCCACTATTTACAGTAGATTGACAAGGCTGACAAATTGGTAATATGATGACTGCCTTTGCAAATTTGGTCAGGTATAGATAAATGTGTAATTTTTGAGAATAGTGAGCTGCTTATTTTTCATGCCACTTTGTTTTGCAAGTTGATGTGAAAACACACGGAGCTACTTCTAAACATATTGACAGCCTTGTTGAAACTGTTTGTCTGGTGAGGGCCTGTTTCTCTTCTCCTGTTACTACTTACTAAGGTGACAATAGGAACACTTTTCAAAGATAAAATACTGCCAGAAATTAGTGTCAGTTAAATTGGTGAGAAATTATCAGCTTTTGTTTAAAATTACCAGGACATTGTTTCCAAAATTTAGGCAAAGCATTACTTGTATAAGACGACTTAGATTTGAAACTTTCAAAATTTTGCAAAGTGATAGTGTTAGGTGTCCATAATTACTTTCCCTCACCATGTCTGACAAAACTGGAAGTAGTTGTGTAACAAAGCGTTATTATTGCTTTGGTCAGCTACTTACATACTATAAATGTGTGTTTCAATAAGGACTGGTTTGTGTTGCAGCTTACCCTGTTGCAGGACAGCCACCAGCAGGTTATGTACCAGCACCTCCACCTGGTACTTATGGAGGTAAGAAAAGCTAATATGTGGTGCTTGGGGAAGGGGGGGGGGGGGGGGGGGGAGGGAGGAGGAGGGGGGATGCATATTACATATTTGGAGATGTCTGGTCTAGTTTATGGAACTTAGGGATTCCATATAGCAGTCCCTTAACCACACACATCAAAATAATTTACCATACTGTATATCTGCTGTGTAAGAGTGCTGATGTTGAAAAACTGAAACAGTAATTGTTGTATGGTAAAACTACTATTCAAACAGTAGAGTGCAGTTGCCAAAATAAATTCTCTTTAAGTTGAGAAGACCATAGTTAAAACTGAACTCTTATTTGAGGAATGGAATTAAAATACCCACCTGTGTACAATCATTTGATTTTCCCTAAATCACTGAAGGCAAATCCTGTGTTAGTTCCGAAAGGCTGTAGCTGACTCGCTTCAGCATGTTAGTCTGGACTTATGCTTAGGTGTTTCAGTTGAGATATTAAAAACTGTATCCTTCCTTTATATATTATACTGAACTTCAGCAGCTACCTGTTAAAAATTCAGTGCACGTAATAGAAATGATTATTGGTAGTTACCGGTGTTCTATGGGGGGTTGTCGTTACTTAAGACAGTGAGATAACTGTTGAGTGCTAAGAAGTTATTGTAAACATTGGTGAAGTTGTGCAGTACACAGAAAGATGACATCTTTCAGGTTTCTTTATTGCCCACTCATAATATGGAAAATTTGGAATCAAAATTTTAATATTAAGTGATAAACATTCAGATTTATATCAGTGCAACAAATGTCTGGTCAAGCAGACAATAGTCTTACGATACTAGTTTAATTAACCTTTCACTGCTGTGGATGTGTATTTACGTCCTGCTGCACATTTCCCCAGTTGCTGTGGACTTCGGTAGGTGTGCTGTTTGTGTTACCCTACAGTTCTATGGATTAAGCCACCAACCTCTAATTGCTCCAGGCGAGTTACTTCCGTATTGCGATGAATGAAGAAGTTGAGAGTATTTATCGTACAACATATGCACCTCACTTTGTATTAAATGTTTGCAAAAAACCTAATTTCAACTCTTTGAATAGTTAGAGATGACAATTATGACCACATGATTCATGATGCGTGAGGGCGTGAATAAGTGTCTTGTGTGTCCGTCATATATAAAATGCAGAATGAAATGAGGTTTCATTGTACGCTCAATTTTAAAAATGGCTCAAATGGCTCTGAGCACTATGGGACTTAACAGCTATGGTCATCAGTCCCCAAGAACTTAGAACTACTTAAACCTAACTAACCTAAGGACAGCACACAACACCCAGCCATAACGAGGCAGAGAAAATCTCATCAGTCCCCTAGAACTTAGAACTACTTAAACCTAACTAACCTAAGGACAGCACACAGCACCCAGCCATAACGAGGCAGAGAAAATCTCTGACCCCGCTGGGAATCGAACCCGGGAACCCGGGCGTGGGAAGCGAGAACGCTACCGCACGACCACGAGATGCGGGCCTCAATTTTAAATAAATCTCATGTCGACCATACGCAAAGTTGATGGTCTGCATTTTTATCTCTACACTCTTCAAAATTTTGTGCAATGTTTTATTTTGATGCAATTAAGTATGACAAATAACAAGACAGTTCTTTGAGTGAAGATATTGAGCTGTAAGATTAGCAAAAATAAAATTGTTTTTCACCTAATTGTTTCTGAAAAATTGGATTATAAGTATTTGATATTGGCTGGAATGCTTTCTATTAGCAAGGAATGCTGAGAGCATGTATGTAGCAGTGAAAGTGTTAGTATTATATTCGGTCTTGAGAGACAACTGTCAGACTGATAGTATGTCATAGAAGTGCACTTGTAAGATGTTTGCTTATTATAAAATTTCGCAATATCAGGGTTTATTGCACGTTAATCTTAACTGTTAACGTTTCATCATTGTCTGTGGAAAAATTACATAGTGTATGCAGAAACATAACTTTGTGAGTTCTGCGACCACTGTGAATGACTTGTCTGATTTGCTTTCAAATTTGTGCAGCTAACAACTTTATTGCAAAGTATTTCATTAACTTAAGCAAAGTGATTGTCTACAGAACTGGATTTTATGAAAATTAACAGTTGGTGTCTTATTTTGATCCAGAATTTATTAAGCTAGTTAACCTTACCAGTCAAGTTAGTCAAATAAGCGGTCAGTAAAAACTTGATGACATTGAGAAAATGGAGGGGGCTTTCTTCTATATAATTTGCCAGAAAAGTGACTTAAAATAGAGTAACATCAGGGAAGGATGTTTAAATGGTAAACTCTAGTTCTGTAATTTGGAGATCAGGGGTCAACATGTTTGCCTTCATCATGTATCATCTTCACTTATCATTCTTCATGGCATTGTTAATCTAAATGTGGTTTACAGGGTGATTTGTTCACTAAATTGGTAGAAAGAACCAAATGACAGTACTAAGTACTTCAGTTACTATCATGTGATTTATCATTTATATTATCTGTAGATCATTGATCGTGGTTGCATCCCATTATTATGATGCTCAGTGAACAGTCAGAAGGTAGTATTGAAATCCAATGAAAGTTAATTGTTACCTTGTTATTGAATGAGACTAATTATTTTATTATAATTTCTGTTGAAGTGCCTGGAGCAGCTCCCTATGGTGTTTTTCCATCACAAGCCCATTTGTATGCTGCAGCAGCAGCTGCACAAGGGCCACCACCCACATATGACCAGTCTTTGGCACACCCTGCAGCAGTTAATCAGCAGGTAACATTGCTGTTAATCTCTGTTAATGTTTATGGATTTGTAATAAGCCGTTTGTTAGTGTTTTATGGGTGCCATGTCCAATTGTAGTTTATAAAGTAGTATATCATAAAGTAACATATTGAAACAACTAATACATTTGCTCTAAATTATTGGTGGGTTTGTAGTGTTTTATGTCTAATTTGCTGTATGAACAAAATTTTCTTCAGGAAAGTTTGGACTCATCTTTCAAAATGACTGATGTGTATCATAGGAAACAGTGTTGTATACTGTGATGGTTGGTAAGGGCTACACAAACTGCTTATTGGACATAGACTGATTCCATAAAAGTCGTGTAACATAATGTTGCAAGCCTCTATGTAAATGAACTTGCAAAAGTAAATTAAATTCTTTCCTGCACAATTAATGTGATAATTCTGTTGGCCCCATGTTGCCATCACATGAGATGTGTTATTTAATGAAGTGGGTATTGTTTACAGTGTGGTTGGTGGCTGTTCAGAAATGATCACAAGGTACATGCATGCATATTCAATCTGTGACCGAAGCACTCTCCAGTGTCAGATATTGACTAGTTGTCATACTGACTTCTCTCCAAAATGAAATACTTGCATTTACTTAATGGTAATTTACTATCCTGGAATACAGAACATCATTTACATTAGTTTTGGCTCCATGAAGTTATTTTCCTAACAATGGCAACTAAGGATAATGTTGAATTCTTGCAAGTTTATATGGATGTCAGATCTTCATGAAGATCATTTTATACAGCATACAAGCTCATTGTAAATATTTTAAGCCCATTTCCTGTTCATTGTTGCTGGAGCACTATTTTATTAATTACAGATGTATGCACAGAGTGCTGCAGCTGCACAGATGTATGCTCAAGGGTATCCTGGCTACTTAGGGTATCCGGCATATAGTCCCATGCAGGCATACTACCCATCTCTTGCTGCATATTCATATCCAGGAATGCAGCCAGCTCAGTTAAGGCCAACAATAATGGTGCCGGTAAGTCTAATAAATGTAAGGTGCATTACAATAAAAATGTTGCAATTTGTGGTCCTGTCTAAGAACAGGTGAGACCAGTTCAGTGTTCGTGGTGATACAGGTGAAAGGGTTTCATAGTGATGTTCCTAAAACTGTGCTTAGTGTTGTGGATACAAACATGAAGTTAATGTGACATACTGATATGTGATTGGCAGTAATTTTACAATTTAAATACACTGTGTGAATGTGTTCATATAAAAGAAAGGACTATAAATGTTTATTACATCAACTGTACTTTATGGCGACATTTGTCAGGTTAATATAACTAAAGCCTCCAACTGTTATTGCTCAATATGTAAGTATTTTGTAAGAGATAAGGGTACAGTGAATTCATTCTGGAAACAGTTCTCCAGGCTGTGGGAAAGTTATCTTTCTGCAGTACTCTTTCTTCTAAGGATTCTAGTCCCACAAGGTATGCAGAACTGCTGTGAAGTTTGAAAGGTAGGAGATGAAGTACTGATAGATGTAAAGCAGTGGGGGTAGATTGTGAGCTCTGCTCGTATAACTGTCCATAGAATACTTGATCCAGCTAAAGCCAAGGTCCCAGGTTATAGTCCCAGTCTGTCAGAGCTATCTGCCAAGACGTATCAAATCGGTGCACACTCCGCTCCAGAGTTAAAATTCATTCTGGATACAGTCATTTTGCTTTGCATATTTTCCAGATATGCCCATAGTTATTGAAGATACATTCATCCAAATTTTTGTGTATGGCCATAGAACTTTTTTCTGCATTCCACACAGTGCCCTACAAGAAAAAATTGCACGTCACTGCATTAACAATCTGCTGCTCTGTACTGTTTGTTTTTTCTTTAGTACAGCCTCTGCTGTTGCTGAGGAAGACAAACTGATACTTCAGTTCTCTAACAAAAGTACCAGGAGAGGTGGTGCAGTGGTTAGCCTACTGGACTCGCATGTGTCAGGATGACAGTTCAAATCCATGTCTGGCCACCTGGATTTAGGTTCTTCGTGACCTCCCTAAAATCGCTCTTGGCAAATGCTGGGATGGTTCTCTTGAAAGGACATGGCCAATTTTCCTTCCCTCTATTCTGACTTCAATGGCAAGAGGTTGTTAAACCCAGTCTTCCTTACCTCCAACAGAAGTGTGTGAAATTGAATAAACTTAAATTTTTATGTACATTGTTCTTTTGTAATTCAAGGCTATGGTATTGTCTTATTTAGAGATAAAAGAAATCTGTCAAATCAGTTGCTGTTTGCATTTCACAGAAGATATATTTAGCTGTTTGAGCACCGAAATAAGGTCAAATAAATGAGGGGAGAGGTCTTTTACAAAATTCTATGACTGTAAATTTCCAAATATTATTGTTTTGGCACAGGTTCAAATTCGTGCTGCACTTCAGTTTGAAGTGAACAAACAACTGAAGGCAGCATTCAATCAACACCAGAAGCATACATTCTTTGTGTATTATATCCAAAGCTTCTCAATAGATGCATATTGCTTATTTAGCTTTGTCTGTTTGCTTTTTGTAGTTTAATCTAAAATATTGTGTGTTTGTGTAGTATACTTCCCATAAATTGAGATTGTGAATGTTGTGTTAAGATGTGAGGTGAGATGGGAATTCATTAGCACACAGCTCCACATGTGCTGGTTTTGATCACACAGCTGGAGGCTGTAGTCAGTGGACATCATTGGATAGCCAGACTTCGAATCAGAGGGATATCCCGCATGTTCCATGTGGACACCCCCCCCCCCCCCCCCCCCTGATCTGTTGCTGTTGCTATGGTTGGCCTGATTATTGTCTGTGTTGGAGGCTGACCCTTATCACAGGAGGTTGTTTAGAGGTATGACAGACAGTGAAATACTTCGTGGGGTTGATCTAAATGCGTCCCTTGGTTGTCTGACTCAGGTCTCGTGTTGTCTGTGGCTGAGGTTCTGAGTCAGCTGCAGTTCTTTTTGTTTAAGAGGACCCTTCAAGGGTCCAGACATTCAGACAGTGGAATTATTGGTGGTTGGGAGTTCTAGTGTTTAACTCATGAAGGAGCCCCATAGAAATGTGTTCCATGGAGGGAAAGAAATAAATTGTCTATACTTGTGTGCATATTGGGGAGTCCAGATGTGGAATGGTTTCTTCTGGGTACCATGTAGAGCTCACTCAGGCTGTAGCCAACTTGTAGGTGATGGCTTATATAAGTGTGAACAATATGGGTCACTTTGGATCAGAACAGATTCTCTAGTTTCCTGCTGCTATATGTGGTATAAGGACTGCCAGTATTGCTTGCAAGATAAAGGTAGCGCTCAGCATAGACAGGACTGATAGTGGACCTTCAGCATAGAGCTGAATTAACTCAAAAGCTCAGTTTTGTGGTTAATGTATCAGGGTCTACTTTCGATTGGGGATCCATTGCACACAATAGGTGGCTATACAGGTAATAAGGATTGTGTGGAGTATACTGGATGGTTTTCGAAGCTAGATGATCTAAGAAAACTAAAAATCTCAGCCTCTAGGGATGTAGGTCAAGCATAGGGTGAGGGTAAATGTAGGAAACATTGGCATTATAATTCTAAATTCTGATACGTATGTTCAGAAAGAAACGGATCACTAAGTGCTTGTAGAAAACACTGGAACAGGAAGTTACAGGTACTGAATGCTGTCTTAAGCCAAAGTGTGGCTGAAGTTTTTACCAAGGATCTAACAGTGTTGAGAAAGGACAAATAAATTCGGTTAGACGTGAATTAAAAGAACTGACTGGAATGACAGGAAAACAGAAAAGATGATTGTAAAATCAGTAGAGAACTACTGAAAGTTTCAGGCTAGTACTAAGGAAGGCTCATTTAAGGCAGAAAACAAGGGGATGACATAACATCGTATTAAAAGTGAAACTTGATATTCTTGTGTGGAGTTGAAGACTGCTGTCAGACAGGAAGCTGTGATTGTATATTGTGTTCATCACAAGAATAAACATGTAAACATTACACCACATATTCTTGCGGGTTTGCTAGAATCTCATTGAATTATGCTTCACATAAAGCTGAAGCCAAGCTGTGTAAGTACAAGATTAGAGACGTTCTATGCTGTGCATTTTGTGCACATTGACAGTGATATGGGACAGCTTTACAAGCATATTTAATTTGGACAGCACATGCCAGCCAGCTGGTCCAACTAAACTGCAATGATGTGAATAGTTGCAGTTAAGATATAAAAAGAGAGGAGCAGAGAAACAAGGACATTTAACAGATTTCAGCAAAGCTCTAGCAATACTGCAAGCTTCTTAAGGGACCAGGTTTGAAGCATAATATGCTCTTGTTCTTAGCTGTCAGTATCGTAATTTAAAAAGACTGATTATAATTCCTGACTTAAATACAGGTTAATTTTTCTGCCTTAGCTGTGTGTGATGTAAAAGCATATTTGAGATATTGACATACAGTAAAATATTGAAGCCACTTTTTAACTGCATTCTCATGTTTTTTCAATAGGGAGCAGGAAGCAGCATTGGCCATTTTTCACACTACATACACACATCAAAAACAGTTTTGCATCACCCAGAACTCCTAAAGATAGTCGTTGACTGTGGATATTGTATCACACAGTCCATTTCTCTGTTCAGAGGTGACACTAAACCTATGCAAAGATGTAAACAATGCATGAGCAGCACCTATTCGACATTGGTGGTCAGACAGCCCATCACTTCATTCCAGCAGGAAGGAGGTACACGGCTCGTGTTGTCTGTCGTTCAACCATGCCTAGACGGTCAGTACTGCAGTTTGATAGCATCCGCATTGTTACTTAGTGCGAGGAATGGCTCTCAACATGGGAAGTGTCCAGGTGTCTCGGAAGGAAGCGAAGTGATGTTGTTTGGACATGGAGGAGATACATAGACAGGAACTGTCGATGACATGCCTTGCTCAGGTTGCCCAAGGGCCACTACTGCTGTGGGTGACTTTTACCTACAGATTATGGCTCAGGGAACCCTGACAGTAATGCCACCATATTGAATAATACTTATCGTGCAGCTACAGGATGTCGTGTTAGGACTCAAACTGTGCGCAGTAGGCTGCATGATGCTAAACTTCACTCCTGACATCCATGGCGAGGTCTGTCTTTGCAACACCACCATGCAGCATGGTACAGATGGGTCCAACAACATGCTGTATGGACTGCTCAGGATTAGCATCACATTCTTTCCACGGATGAGTGTCGCATATGACTTCAACCAGACAATTGTCAGAGACGTGTTTGGAGGCAACCTGGTCAGGTTGAATGCTTTAGACACACTGTCCATTGAGTGCAGCAAGGTGGAGGTTCCATGCTGTTTTTTGGGTAACATTGTGGGGCTGACGTAAATCACTGGTGGTCATGGAAGGTGCCATGACAGCTGTAAGATAAGTGAATGCCAGCCTCCTACTGATAGTGCAACCATATTGCCAGCATATTGGCGAGGCATTAGTCTTCATGGATGACAATTCGTGCACATCTTGTGAATGGCTTCCTTCAGAATATCGCTTGGCTACTGGCCAGCATGTTCTCCAGACATGAACCCTATCGAACATGCCTGGGATAGATTGACAAGGGCTGTGTATGGACAATGTGACCCACCAACCACTCTGAGGGACCTACACTGAATCGCTGTTGAGGAGTAGGACAATCTGGACCAAAAGTGCTTTGATGAATGTGTAGATAGTATGCCACGACTAATACAGGCATGCATCAGTGCAAGAGGATGTGCTACTGGGTGTTAGAGGTACCGGTGTGTACAGCAATCTGGACCACCACCTCTGAAGGTCTCACTGTATGGTTGTACAACATGCAATGTATGGTTTTCATGAGCAACAAAAGGGTGAAAATTATGTTCATGTTGATCTCTCTTCCAATTTTCTGTCCAGGTTCTGGAACTCTCTGAACTGAGGTGATTCCAAACTTTTTTTGATGTGTGTATTAAACAGCATGACAGTAATAGCACTACAGTACAGAAATGTGACTACACAAATTCTGAAATAAACTACAGAGGCAAAGTATGATAAAGGAAAAATGGCGACTGTTAAAACATTAGACTATTTTGGTTTCAGCCGGCTGAAGTGACGGAGCGGTTCTAGGCGCTACAGTCTGGAACTCTGCGACCGCTACGGTTGCAGGTTCGAATCCTGCCTGGGCATGGATGTTTGTGATGTCCTTAGGTTAGTTAGGTTTAAGTAGTTCTAGGGGACTGATGACCACAGATGTTAAGTCCCATAGTGCTCAGAGCCATTTGTGCCATTTTTATTTTGGTTTCATTTCTTGTAACGTAGTTACAAGATATCCAATGTGTAAATAGGACCTATGGCCAAGAGCATAACACCAGTGTACGTATGCTACAGCTGCTGACCAATCATCCCATTTGTTTGTTTACACAGTTTATTCTTATGATCAAAACTTAGACACAACGCTTGGTGTTCTGGATGGAGGATGGGGAAGGGATCATTTCAAATAGGAAGGTGACTCGTGCAATTGCAGTTGGCCACTTAAATTCACCTTTGATATGTTGGTAAAATACATGTTTAAAGTCAGTGCAAGCATCAAACATCAGCTGAAGCTATACTAAATGCTTTCTTTGAAAATTATTTTGATCAATTTATTTAGGAGCCCATATGAAGTATACATGTTTGGGGTAACACTAGATCTCATAGTGACAGTCATGAGCAAATAGGAAGCGTTGACGGATCGAGGGATTAGTGACCACAAGTGTGGTCTAGTGACATTGCATATTGTAAGGTCAGAATCACCAAAATAAATGCCAGATATGTGTTTAAAACAGCAGATTAAAATTCTGATGATCTCAACCAAAGACAATCACCTTTACATCCAGACCACATAAGCAACAACTAGATGGAGCTTCAGTTCAAAGGTTTGTCAATGGTAATTGATATTCATACCAAGTAAATTGAGTACACAAAACAGGTTAGGATTCTGTTGCAGGGGTAGTGAAAGCAGTATGCCAATTCAAAGAACGCATTATCTCAGATTTGCAGTGCTTTACAGAAGCTCAAAACTTATCATGGACTTAGATGCAAAAATGCTTTTAATAGTTTTCACAAAGAAATGCTGTGTGGAAGTCTGTGAGAAAATCCAGATTTTCTGGTCCTAAATAAAGTACACCAGTGGCAAAACTCAGTAAATACCTTCACTGTATGAATGTAATGTTACCAAAAATAGTGTCATTAAAGCAGAGTTCATAAATCTGGTTTTCCAAATTACTTTCATGAAAGATGTTGCTGTAAATAATAGAGACTTTGAACAGAGAACAGTTGCCATCATGAGTAATTTAGAAGTAGATACCCTTGGGGTTGTGAAACAAATAACTTCGAAATGCAAGTATTTTGGTCCATGCTTCATCCCAGTTGGGTGCAACATAGGTTACCTGTGCCATCTGATTAATCTAGGAGCTGAAAAAGTTGCTGAAATATTAACACGTAGAGTGCATGAGATGCTTGTTAATACATTTTATTTCTTTGAGCAGTGTCAGAAGAAACCACTACCGTCGGAAACCTCGGAACTTGCACAATAAAGAAATATAAAATTCTGAAGCATGTATGTATTAGGTGCTTATCTTCAGGCAGATGTTTGGCTAGAATTCTTAACCAGTGGTGTCTACTTCTTTCCTTTTTTCAATTAAGTATTATTATATACTCAAAAAAGAATACCTAGAGTTGAACAGAAGGGATCCAGAGTAAGAGAAGAGAATTCTTGATTCGCTACTATATGTTTCCCTGAGAGAGACCATGTGCTTCCAAATGTAACAAACTGACCCTGAAAAGTAAGACTTCTGCTGCATGTGAGGAAAAATTGTTTGTTCCTGTCCTCAAACTTGAACAAGGCCTTTTGCACTTTCCTTCATGTGACTTGCTGTATTTGAAAAATTGAATGTTGCTCTTAAGACTACTTTGCCACAAGTTCACTTTATTTATTGTTCTGTGGGACCAAATTAAGGAGAAGTCTCCATGGTCATGGAACAAGTCAATACATAAAATTATAACATATTAGAAACAGATAAAATGGAATATAAAGAAACATATTCAGATGACAAGTCGTAAGTTTAAATAAAGAAAATCAACAATGTAACACTGGAATTTACTTAATTTTTTAGCTCTTCCAGGAGCTCCTCGACAGAATAGGAGTGAGCCATGAGGAAACTCTTCAGTTTAGACTTCAGAGTTTGGGCTACTGCTAGGATTGAGTTCTTGTGGTAGCTTATTGAAAATGGATGCAGCAGAATACTGCACTCCTTTCTGCACAAGAGTCAAGGAAGTGCATTCCACATGCAGATTTGATTTCTGCCTAGTATTAACTGAGTGAAAGCTGCTAACTCTTGGGAATAGGCTAATATTGCTAACAACAAACTGACATGAAACAAAATATATATTGTGAGGGCAATGTCAGAATTCCCAGGCTGTTGAATAGGGGCCGACAAGAGGTTCTCGAACTTACACCACATATAGCTCGAACAGCCTGTTTTTGGGCCAAAAATACCCTTTTTGAATCGGAAGAATTACCCCAAAAAATAATACCATAAGACATAAGCGTATGAAAATATGCAAAATAGACTACTTTTCGTGTTGAGCTGTCACTTATTTCAGATACTTTTCTAATGGTAAATAGAGCAGCATTTAGTTTCTGAACAAGATCCTGGACATGGGCTTTCCACAACAGCTTACTATCTATCCGAATGCCTAGGAACTTGAACTGTTCTGTCTCGCTTATAATATGCCCATTCTGTCTGATCAAAACATCGGTTCTTGTTGAATTGTGAGTTAGAAACTGTAAAAACTGAGTCTTACTGTGATTTAGCATCAAATTATTTTCCACAAGCCACATACTTATTTCATGAACTACATTGTTTCATACTGTTTCAGTATTACACACAAGATCCTTCACTACCAAGCTGGTGTCATCAGCAAACAGAAATATTTTTGATTCACCTGTAATACTGGAAGGCATGTCATTTATATAAATAAGAAACAGCAGTGGCCCCAGCACTGACCCTTGGGGAACGCCCCACTTAACAGTGACCCATTGGAACTGAACATCACTACCACTCTCAATATTGCGGAGAATTACCTTCTGTTTTCTGTTCTTAAAGTAAGAGGCGAACCAATTGTAAGCTACTCCCCTTACTCCATAATGGTCCAACTTCTGCAGTAATATTTTGTGGTCAACACAGTCAAAAGCCTTCGTCAAATCAAAGAAAACACCTAGCGTTCGCAACCTTTTATTTCATCCGTCAAAACCTCACAGAGAAAAGAGAATATAACGTTTTCAATTGTTAAACCATTTCTAAAACCAAACTGTACATTTGACAGCAAATTATGTGAATTTAAATGCTCCAGTAACCTTGTATATACAACCTTCTCGATAACTTTAGCAAACACCGATGGCATAGAAATAGGTCTAAAATTGTCAAAATCATCAATGTCTCACTTTTTATAAAGTGGCTTCACTACAGAGTACTTTCATTGGACAGGAAACTGACCACTCCTAAAGAAAAAGTTACAGATATGGCTAAGTACTGGGCTAACATATATAGAACAATACTTCAATATTCTGCTAGATACCCCGTCATATCCATGAGAGTTCTTGGTCTTTAGTGATTTAATTATTAACTCAATCTCCCTCTTGTCCGTATCATGGAGGAGCATTTCAGGTAACAGTCTCGGAACACTTTTCTAAGAGCGCTATGTGATTCCCTGTTGGGACTAGGTTTCTATTTAGTTCACCTGCTATATTCAGAAAGTGATTATTAAATACTGTACATATACGTGACTTATCAGTAACACGGACATTCCCACTACGCACTGATTCTATATCCTCGACCAGTCTCTGCAGACCAGCCACTTCCTTTACGACTGACCATATGGTTTTAATTTTATCCTGAGACTTAGCTATTCTATCTGCATACCACATACTTTTTGCCTTCCTAATAACATTTTTAAGCACCTTACAATACTGTTTGTAATGGGCTGCTGCATTTAGATTTTGACTGTTTCTAACGTTTTGATATAATTGCCTCTTTGTTCTACAAGATATTCTTATCCCTCTAGTCAGCCACCCAGGCTGCCTGTTTGTGCTAGTACCCTGTTTTGAATATTCTAACGGAAAGCAACTTTCAAAGAGCACGAGAAAAGTCTTGAGGAAAGCATTATATTTATTGTCTACTGGATTAGCGCTATAAACATCTTGCCACTCTTGTTCCTTGATAAGGTTTACAAAGGTCTCTACAGCAACTGGATCAGCTTTCCTAAACAGTTGATAACTATATTTTAGAGTTAAAATTTGTGCATCATGATCTGAAAGGCCATTCAACTTTTTGCTAACAGAATGCCCTTCTAGTAATGAGGAATGAACAAAAATGTTGTATATGGTTGTTCTACTGTTCCCTTGCACTCTCGTTGGAAAGAATACAGTTTGCATAAGATTATATGAATTAAGGTGGTCTACCAGCACCGTCTTCCTTGCACAATCACTTATACAATTAATATTGAAGTCACTTTTTATTAGAACTTCTAATGGATTTGCAAAAACAGTTCTTCGCCAAGTTTAAGCCAAAAATTGTCCAAAGCTCATCATTGCTTGAAGTTGAGTAAAACTTGATTCAAAATCAAAGAAGTGATGATACGTTAGTTATTAGCATTCAGATTTCGAACATAATGGATGATATCCAGGATACAGATAAATTCCTTTTCTTTTCATCAGTGAGAAACTACTTTTGCACTGTTTGTCAGTACATAATTAAGTTTCCACTCAAGGATGATGTGTTACAGTGTACTCAAATTGCTAGGGTAGACAAAATTGAAGATGCACAGTTTTCTTCCATTAGTTTTTCTGCAAAGTTTCCTATCATGTTATGCAAGGAAGAGAATGAAACAAATGTGGTGGTGAGCTTCAGAGGCAGTTCACAGCTCTTCAGGGTAGAGGACACTTTGGCTGCAAATAAAGATGCTGCAAGTGATTCCAGTTAGGCACAAATATCAACAATTTATGGAGCTGCTGGACTTCATATATATAACTGAACTTGTCGAGTAATGCTGTCTATTCTCACCATACCCCAGAATGTGTTTTCAACCTTGTGAAGGAAAATAGAAGTGTGTTCAGATCATCCATGTCCAATGAATCAATGGAGTCTACTTTGAAGACCATGAGTTCTGATTACTGTTATGACAAAACTTTCTCAAGACTTTCTGCAGGAAGCTAAAAAGGCCCTAACTTCGACTTCAGTCGAACGAGCATGTGATTCGCAGTGTGTATTATATTATTTCTTGCCTGTGTTACATTAATAAAGTTTTATTGTGTAAAGCCTTTTTCAATTATCACATATTTACTTAATGTATCAAGGAAGTCCTGTTATGTATGCTCCAAACCAATAGTCACCAGGCCAGCTGTTCTAACAGACAGAATAGCCAATAATTTTTGTAGAGCTAATGTAGGAATCTGGCTCCACATGAACAAAGTAGCGACAATAATCACACACAACCCACAAAAAACCACTTACATGATCAGGGATCTGTAAAATCAAATGTGTTGAATTGGAAAATTTGTGTGGGGGACAGATTGAGCATGCAAGAAAATAGTGAAAACTGTAAATCTTCATTTAATGCACATCTATGAAACAATAAAACCAGCAGCATTGAGAAATCGCTAAAGGTACTACACAAGGTAGAGAAAGGCAGATTAATGAATGCTCTAGAAGGAATTGAAATTTAAGCACCTTCAAAGAACCACAATTCTTACTCACTGAACAAATAGACCACAAACAAAAATTTTTGTGACTGTTTTTGAAATTTTACTCTAATGTATTGGAAGTACACACTTGTAGTTGTGTGTTATATACAATCCACTCAGAATTGCAGTGCATAAAATGGAATATTGACTAGTATTTCTGACTAGTTGCTCTTTCTACAATTGTACATATTACATTCTCTACTTAAGTCAAAATCTTGAAAGTACAATATATGAATCTCAATCTACAAACTGGTTGTGCCAGCTGTTCATCTCTCTGTAAATTGATTTCTTTACATTTTAATATGTTTTGTAGATGCTTGACAATGGCTTGATGCCAAAACTGCAACTGCAATTGCAAAACAAAATTCTAACAGCTGAAAGTAAGATGGAGTCCTTTTAAAAAAAATTGTAGAATCTGGGGAACCATACTGAAAGAAAATAACGTTGTCACACTGCTTGCAATGCTGTATGATGCTCATATATGATGGAAAGGTGTACAGTTCAGAACAAAATTTTCATGAATGTTAAGTTTTGAATGGGAATAAGCCAGTGTTCAAATTTTATTGGACAGATAACTTACTCATACATTTATTGAATTGAAACACTGATAAGTTTCTGCCCTCTAACATTTTATGCAGAAATCATACTGTAAGCACCTGCATTGGTTTTGAAAGTACTTACATACTCCACAAGCCACCATAAGGCGCTTAATGAACGGTACCTGAGGTTATCCTTTTCCACTTGTAAAGAGAACAATGTAAAAAGGACTATCTATATGCCTCCACATGAGAACTAATTTCTCATATCCTTGTGGTCCTTATGCAAACCTATGTTGACAATTGAATTGTTTTGCTGTCAGCTTCAGATGCTGCTTCTCTAAAGTTTCTCAGTGATATTACTCTGAAAGAACATTGCCTTGCCTGCAGGTATTCCCATATGCGTTCCCGAAGCATCCTGTATTACCTTAGTGTTGTTCGAACCTACTGGTAGCAAATGTAGGAGCCCACTTTCGAATTGCTTCAGTGTCTTCCTTCAGTTCTTCCCAGTGGTCTGTAAAATTCAGTGTAGGTCATCTTGCCATTCTACATCTACATACATACTCCACAATCCACCATACAGTGTGTGGCGGAGGGTACCTCGTACCACAACTAGCATCTTCTGTCCCTGTTCCACTCCCAAACACAACAAGGGAAAAATAACTGCCTATATGCCTCTGTATGAGCCCTAATCTCTCTTATGTTATCTTTGTGGTCTTTCTGTGAAATATAAGTTGGCAGCAGTAAAGTTGTACTGCAGTCAGCCTCAAATGCTGGTTCTCTAAATTTCCTCAGTAGCGATTCATGAAAACGCCTCCTTTCCTCTAGAGACTCACACCAGAGTTCCTGAAGCATCTCCGTAACACTCGCGTGATGATCAAACCTACCAGTAACAAATCTAGCAGCCTGCCTCTGAACCGCTTCTATGTCCTCCCTCAATCTGACTTGATAGGGATCCCAAATGCTCGAGCAGTACTCAAGAATAGGTCGTATTAGTGTTTTATAAGCGGTCTCCTTTACAGATGAACCACATCTTCCCAAAATTCTACCAATGAACCGAAGACAACTATCCGCCTTCCCCACAACTGCCAATACATGCTTGTCCCATTTCATATCGCTCTGCAATGTTACGCCCAAGTATTTAATCGACTTGACTGTGTCAAGCGCTACACTACTAATGGAGTATTCAAACATTACGGGATTCTTTTTCCTATTCATGTGCATTAATTTACATTTATCTATATTTAGAGTTAGCTGCCATTCTTTACACCAATCACAAATCCTGTCCAAGTCATCTTGTATCCTCCTACAGTCACTCAATGACACCTTCCCGTACACCACAGCATCAGCAGCAAACAGCCGCACATTGCTATCGACCCTATCCAAAAGATCATTTATGTAGATAGAAAACAGTGGACCTACCACACTTCCCTGGGGCACTCCAGATGATACCCTCACATCTGATGAACTCACCATCAAGGACACTGTACTGGGTTCTATTACTTAGTCTTAGAGCCACTCACTTATTTGGGAACCAATCCCATATGCTGGTACCTTAGTTAGGAGTCTGCAGTGGGGCACAGTCACAATTTCCGGAAGTCAAGGAATATGGCATCCGTCTGATACCCTTCATCCATGGTTCACAAGATATCATGTGAAATAAGGGCGAGTTGCGTTTCGCAGGAGTGATGCTTTCTAAAGCCGTGCTGATGCATGGGCAGCAACTTCCCTGTCTCAAGGAAATTCATTATATTTGAACTGAGAATATGTTCGAGAATCCTGCAACAAACCGATGTTAAGAATATTGGTCTGTAATTTTGAGGATCTGTCCTCCTTATATACAGGCGTCACCTGCACTTTTCCAGTCGCTCGGGACTTTACGTTGGCAAGAGATTCATGATAAATGCAAGCTAAGTAAGGAGCCAATGCAGTAGAGTACTCTCTGTAAAACCGAATTGGAATCCCATCAGGACCTGATGATTTATTTATTTTCAACCCATTCAGCTGCTTCACAACCCCATGTCCTCCATACGGGAATCTGTGGTATGTTTGTACAATCCTCCTGCGTGAAAGATCTCTCAAATGCTAAATTTAAAATTTCAGCTTTGATTTTGCTGTCTTCCATTGCCAGGCCAGACTGATCAGTGAGTGACTGGATGGAAACCTTCGACCTGCTTACCGATTTTACATAAGACCAGAATTTCCTTGGGTTTTCAGCAAGATCTTTTGCTAAGGTATGACGGTGGTAGTGGTTGAATGCTTCGCGCATCGCCCTTTTTACAGCAGCACGAATCTATAACTTTTGCCTGTCGTCATTCTCCTGATCTTTCTTGTATCGCGAGTGCAACTGTCTTTGCTTCCTGAGCATTCTCCGAATTGCGCTGTTCAACCACGGTTGGTCTTTTCTGTCCGTAACCCACTTTTTCGGCACATACTTCTCCAATGCGTGATTTACAATGTGTTTAAACTTTGCCCATAATTTTTCCACGTCCATCATACCAAAAGTAAATTAAGTCGATTCATTTACTTAGTGGGATGCTAACAACTGCTTATCTGCTCTTTCTAGTAAGAATACTCTCCTAGCCTTCTTGACAGACTTTCTAAAATTTGTAACCATAGTCGTAATGTCAACATCATGATCACTAATCCCTGTCTCAATACTGACGCTGTCGATGAGGTCTGGTCTGTTCGTGGCTACCAGATCTAAAATATTTCCATTATGGGTTGGCTGTCGATTTAGCTGCTCAAGACAGTTTTCGGGTATTGTGTTCAAAAGTAATTCACACGATGGCTTGTCTGCACCACCTGTAATGAATCCATAGACATCCCAGTCTATACTAGGTAGGTTGAAGTCGCCTCTGACTAATATAGCATGATCTGGGTACTTCTGCGATACAGTGTAGACTCCCTTTGAATGATTCTAGAACTGTTGCAGTGGAACCTGGTGGCTGGTAATAACACCCAACAATTAACTTTATTTCTCCTAGCCCTGTTAAATGTGTCCAGATAACTTCACAATCACACTCTACTTCGACTTCAGTAGACACAATATTTTTGTCAACTGCAATGAAGACACCACCTCCTACGGTGTCTAATCTGTCTTTCTGATACAAGTTCCAACTCTCACTAAATATTTCAGAACTTCCTATCTCAGGGTTCAGCCAGGTCTCAGTTCCGAGAATAATTTGCGTGCCACATGCTTCCTGGGGGGCAGTAAATTCAGGAACTTTATTCCGAACACTCTGAAAATTTACTGTTAATATGTTAATAGCTGAAGAAGTGTCTTTACACTGAGTGTGTCCTGATTTCCCTGCCTGCACGTCGACTGGTGTGTTCATCAGGACACCTCGCACTACTGCCTAGCCTAAAAAACCCCCATGTGCAAGTACTCTCCTACCAGAGTAGCCGCTTCCTTTGTGTAGTGTATTGACTGTTCAGGGTCTGACACTGTGAGAGCATGCTCAGTTCTGTTCAGTTTCACACTTTTCAGGACCAGCAGAAGTTAATTTAGCATGAAAAACATGCACACCCATTTCTCTGGGTCTGTTAAAATGGTTGAAATTATCAAACTCCATTGACTGTTTTTTTTTTTTTTTTTTTTTTTTTTTTTTTTGTAAAGACCACACACATTAGAGAAGAAACCTTCAATTTGTAATAATGAAATGACTCCTTCCTACACTCATAGACTTCTTATGGTTGTAGTATTTTTTAGCAGCTGTAAATATTATGATTTAGTTGTGATGAGCACTGTGGGTTGATTGAAAATAAGCTTGTGAAGATACAGTTCATCTTGTAGTTTTGATTTCATGTTTCAGTATGGGTTTTACTAGTCAGTTGTCAGTGCTTGTGTAACAGATTAGATTGAATTTCTTCGCTTTATTACTGAGCCTGTGGTTTGGACTAAATTATATTGGATTAGCACCAATTGGAGAGAGAATCCAATGGAATAAGTTACCCACAGATGAACGCGAAATGGAAAAGTTATTGTCATCTACTGTAAATGAAAACTGTTTTGTATAGTACACTAATTGATATGTGTGTTTTATTAATTGTTCTCTTTCTCAGAATGGATTTGATGCTGGTGCTCGTTTTGATGGCATAGCTCAGCCTGTACTACCTCCAGCACCACCTGGTGTGCCTGCTAATGCTGCTCAACTTGCTGCCATGGCTGGTCACAATGTTGCCCTTTCTCAAAAGAAAGGCTCATTTCTAGCTGGTGGAAGTGAAGGAGGTTATACTTTTTGGTAGGACTAGCAACACAGAGCAGGTAGGCAAAAACAAAAAAAAGAAATGGAGAGAGGGAATGAAAAAGTAAACATTTCAAAATGTGCAGGTGGAGAACCTTTGTTTCACACCAGCATTAATTAGTAAACATTTTGCTGTCAAAACTTTCATTTCAGTTGCACAGTAGTTTTGCCTGTCAAATGAAGTCTATGATAAATTTTTATTTAAATATTTGCTGACTTCTGACTTCTGATTTCTGTCTGATGATAAAAGTTGCTGAATGAGATATGGGTGACAGTAGTGTGCTTGATTACTGGAAATAATGTAAAAAATGAAAAGGTTTTTCATGTATGTACCTAAGCCAGAGGACAAAAAGAAATTGACAAATGGATGATTGAAATTCTTAGATTTAATAATCATTCATACCATTTTTGAAATGTTTTAAGTTCATTTGTAGTTTATGCAGTCTAATTTTTGCAAATTGGAGGTTGGCCTGGCACATACTTGCAAAAAGGAATTTGACAGTGTGGATTGTTAGTTGTGGTGATATGTAAGTTTGTAGGTCATTTCTCTTGGTATAAATCACATTAATAAAGTGAACAAAAAGATGTAAGCCCACAGTAGGAACATGAAAAGGTGACTGATAAGGAGTGATGCTGTTCATTAGTGTAAATTTTTTGTGATGTATACTAAGATACATTGAGGCCTACAGTGTGTCAGTTACAAACATTTAGCTAAGTCAACAAATTTCATATTCGGAAGGGGTGTGTGTGTGTGTGTGTGTGTGTGTGTGTGTGTGTGTGTGTGTGTGTGTGTGTGTGTGTGTCTGGGGGGGGGGGGGGAATAGAGAGAGAGAGAGGGGGGGGGAATTTTATTTCTGCAAGTTAACAGTGTTCAGTTAAGACTGTAAAACTTCTTTGCTTAATTAAACAGGTTGTTTATAAATGTGCATTACAGTGCACAAGACTAAGCCCCAAATTAATGTGCTTTGTATATGTAAAAGAATTGTTGTATTTAGCCAGAATGTTGCTATGCTATTTAGTATATACTACATCTTAATTGTAGTCTATACTAGAATTCAGCGCCAAATTTTTATTTTCATTTTTATGCTGTTTGGTTTATGTTAGTGTCTTCATTGGATATGGTCACCCAAACAGCATTTGCAACTTTGTCCAAAGTGTTTTAATGTTTGGTGCTAAGTAATCCTTTGTGTGTAAAATTGAATTTGCTGGGAGACATTCATGTAAGGAAATCACATAAATGAATTTAAATATTGAAAGTTATCCTTTTAACATTTATGTATCCATTATGTCAAGTTTTGTACCTATACAGCTTTAATGATTTTTACAGAAGTTTTTGGACTCCCCCCTCAGGAAAAAATGAGTGTTGCTGTTAGATGATGCTTCAGCCCATTATTGCAAGTGTTTAACCCCATAGACACTCACAGAATCAGGTTTCTGTGGTAGGTGGTGTGATGAGGATTGATCTTACATTGTAACCTGATGTTTACAGTAGAAAGTGATGTGCCCAGGACCAGTTTCATTTGTAACTACTATGGGTGGAATTGAAGTGGGCTACTGACAAAACCACTACAATAAATTCTTTTATTGAATGACCACAGTTTTATAGTTCAGTATATCTTGAAGGATAACTTATTTGCCAGTGTTAAGACTTGCGTTCAACACAGTTTGATCCTTGTATACAGAACAGTAGTTGCCATCATTCTCATCTTTCCACAAAAGTTAAATGTACCTTAATGTTTCATATGAATTGTAAATTTCTAGTTTCTACAGTTCACTTAGTTCCCGTTTTGTGACCTGATGTGTTCATTACAAAAACATTGAAGCATTGATAAGAGTATAAACAGTAATTTTTTAAATGGCACTGTTAATTGCGGTATATTTGGTACTGAGTAATTCACATTTTGTAAATTTTTGAAAACGGTTATAATGTTCAAAATTTTGTTGGTTATCATAAAGTATTAACTTTATCCAGAAAAAGTTAAGCACCTGTGACAAATGTAAGAAAACTGCTTTTTGCTTCCAAATTTGTGTAATTCTTCATTTTGTGTTGAAGTTCAAACAGAAATTAATCACATATACTGTGCTCAGAATTTGCATGTGTAACAAACTCAACTGATCCTCATAGGTACTCTCAAATATGCGTTTAGTACTTGAAACTGTGTAAAATATATATTCTGCAATATTTTTAAAAATGTGGAAATTTTACTTCTTAACTTGTTGAAAATTTCATGTGTTGGGTGATCATAGTGTGCATAATTGCAGGCTTTAAAGCACTTGTTTATTGTTGAGAACTACCTGAACTGTTCTGATTGTTAAAGTCCTCACTGTGTGCTAAAAATGAGAAACTGTGATATTACAATTTTTGGCTTTAAAAACCTGTTACTGTTAAATAATTGGTCATAATTTGGGGCATAGCAACAGCATGAATGTGCAGTTACGAACATTTGTATCAAACTGATAAAAATTTGCATTGTGGAAAGAGCTAAAGTTTTGTTTTTGAGGCTTTAGTAATATGTTGACTGTTGAAAGTAAGTTTCTTGTGTTTTAAAGAAAAAGTCCAAATTACTGTATGAACTAATTTTTGTTGAAAAGTGTAACTTCTTTCTTTGGAAACATTTGCAGTTTTTGTCAATAATAGAATAATTGTTTAGTGAGTGATTCATACGGTATAACAAAATTATTTTGTAGAACAATGCTTGAATATTATGAAGCATTCCATTGTACATGCAGATTTATTAAATCTGGAATATGCAGCAATTAACACAAAGTTAGTACAAGTATTTACTTTTTGTACATTGTTTATGCTTATGACTTTTTATTTAATATGAATTACTGATTCCTGAATATTACAGTGGAAAATACAAATGTGTGTTTGTAATTGCTACTTGCAACTTCATGGGGTACAAAATTTAATAGACTTAATAGCAGGTTTGACTAAAATATTAATACTTGCATTCAGTGAGCACAAAAATTTTGAATCTATTGGTAGAGAGCCAGTATTAGATCAGAACAAGAGATTTTATTTCAGAATGAAAATTTTTCTGTTTTTTCACAATCTTAAGTGGGTATTGTGCAAAAAAATAAGTGGTACGATCACTTGTGGTGACTGAAGTGTTTCAAAGGAATGGGAGAAATGTGGCTCTTGACATAACTGTGTTTTGTGTTTTATTCCACCTTCTGGAGTATAATTGGGCTGCCCATGTGTTACGAAGTTTGTGAAACAATCAAGGCAGCTAATACATCTAAATTCAATGTTAGTGCTGTGATATTTTGAAATTTTTGTAGACACTTGTTTTTAACACTAAAGTGTTATTTTCAATCTGGATAAAGTTATTCAACAAAATTTTAGACTTTCGTAGTTTATTCAAAGCTATGAATCAGCAGTTGATATAAAAACTTAATTGGTGTAACAATGCGCGCGCGCGCGCACACACACACACACACACACACACACACACACACACACACACTCTCTCTCTCTCTCTCTCTCTCTCTCTCTCTCTCTCTCTCTCTCTCTCTCTCTCTCTTTCAGGTAATACGGTCAACTGTGATCTTTTTATAGTGATGTGCTGATAGCAATGAAACAAACTACTGTAATTCAAGGACTTATTCTTTATTATGAAAAATGGAAACTGGTTTCGAAGTTATTCATGCTATGGAAAATAAGTCATTCACTGTTTTTTCATATTCGCAAGTTAACTGCTTTTCCTCACAAAGGGCTTTGTCTGCTTCAAAATAAGTCTTGTGACTTTAATAAGATTCTGAAATGGAATATGAGTAACTTTGATGCACAGATTTGCAGTTCTGAAAATACATTTAATATATTAATAGGTATTGATGAGCTGGTGTTAAATTCTTGTTATCCTTTGACTGGATGTTATATAAATCAAGAAAATTGTCAGTTAAAAAATTTTCTATCTTAATGAGAGTATCATCAGCTTTAACTACTTCAGTCTTAAATTCTGTTTTATTGAACTTTGCAAGAATCTTTTCAATTTTAATGTTGAGTACTGCAGAACAAATAAAATATATTTGTTTGGCATTTCTAAATGTGGCTGATGCAGGAAAAATAACTCATAAGGAAATTGCAAAATCTGAAAGATGTTTGTTTCGTTATAAATGTGAGTTTGGCAGAAGATCAGTTGCTGTATATGCACGAATCCTGGATGTGACATGTCTTGCTGGATTATCTTTGTCTCCTTGTAACATTCTTGTCTACCACATTCCAAAGCAAACGACTGTCAGGTCCAGTTTGTTGCTATTACTGTTACCATTGATATTACTTCATATGACATTGTTTGTAAATAAATCCATATTAAAAATATCTTCAGTATTTCAATATTACATTTCATTTAAGCTTTTAAAGCTTATTTATTTTGAAATTATACAGTCAGCCCATTGAAGTTTTTAACTCAGGCTATTAACCTCCAAGATTTTTCCAAGTGTTGCAAAGTTTTAAATAGCCATGTATATTTTACTTGCACAGAAAAGGTGGATTTTTGTTAAGTAATTTAAAAGGTGATCGGATGGAAAGTATGCTGTTAATGTACAAATTTATTGGCGTTATTGAACTTAAGTGCCAAGCTGACACTGTTACATTACTACTGAAATAAAAGTACCTGGATTGCTACGAAAGTTGTGTGTAGTTACAAGCCAGTGTTGTACAGAGTTCAGGAGTCATTTATTCTTAATAATCTGGCTTATCACACTCTTTGGAGCACACCTGTGTGTGCGCCATCTCCTTTTGCGCACACATTTTAAATATCTAATAATTAAGACATTTTGCTAAGTAATTTTGAAATATACATGTGGTTACTCATGTATGTAAGAAATATTTCTACCTCGAACTGACCTGCACTGGCTGTAAATGAAGAGGAATAATTTCCAGTTAAGCAATAAATTTCTATATAACAAATTTTGAGGAAGTTAATAATCCTTATTTCAGCATGGGTATAATATGTATTAGTATCTTTGTTACTGCCGTGATATACTCATTAAGTGTGGATGAACTCTTTTTTTAAAAAAGAAAAAGATGGTATTTAAAGTGATAAAATGAAATTTTATATAAAAGGTTGCTTAAAAGTTTGGTCACCTTTTGCTCAAGAGCTAGAATTCCTGTTGTAGATACAGAGGCTATCTATTCATTATTTTTTAAAATCCATAAATAAATGAACACCAGTAGTTTCAGTAAAAATCTATTGAATTAGAAGGGTGGGTGTATCTTTATCAAAACACAAGCCAGCCAGCCTCCACTAGTTACATAGTTGTTTTAATAATGGGTTGAATTTGGGATACCACAGTTTCATCTATACTTATTTCACAGGGTCATCATTACATAAAGCTGTCTTACAGCAAAGGATTGTATAATTTAATCAGAAAGACTTCCAGTAATAACTCTGCGATTGCATATTATCTTCAAACAAGAGTAGCATGTAGATAAAGGTAAGTAAGTCAGTGATGAAGGAAAACAGTTGGACTTGCAGATCTGTAATGTAGTTAGTGTACTATTAGTAAATTTTCTTTTGAGACCAGCATGCTGGCATACAGTGAAAAAAATTGTAACCTCTGGAAGTGTAGTTCACCACAGCTTATTTCTCAGTGGAGCCATGTTACTGTTTGGTATCCATTTGTTACAGTGTAAATTAGGTACAGATATGCTTATCGGTTCAATTTCTTTACACTCTTAAGGCAACAGTTATATGAAAATGACAGGACACTTATTGTAAAATGCTGTAAGCACCACTGAATATAAGAAGTTACTTTGATTTTGAAGTTGGAGAAACAAGTGCCTAGAGAGAAGAGCCAGCCTATGGTGTTCTGGACAGTTTTTCATTACTTTAAGCATGTTAATATGTTGTCACAGAAGTGTGTATCATTATTGTGGGATGTTCTGCCAATAAAGTTGGTTCTCCACTGTAACTGAATGCATACACTGTGCTGACACACAAATCTCTCTCTCTCTCTCTCTCTCTCTCTCTCTTGTGTGTGTGTGTGTGTGTGTGTGTGTGTGTGTGTGTGTGTGTGTCCACCTTTCACCCCTGCACCATTGATGATCTGTGACAGCAAAGAGAGATTCTAAATGAAACTATGAATCATATTGGAAATGTAGCTTTAATAAATTATAGGGGTATTGTAATGTAATGACTTTATCAGTGTTAAAATTTGTAGAAAATTCGTGAGCAAGTGTCAACTGCATTTTGTAAACTTACCAACTAAATTATTCCTGTTTTCATTTTTATTTTTATATTATCTTGTTACTAGTTTTGTTACACTGTTTAATTTAAGTAGTTAGTGATGTACAAACAATTGGCAATGCAACAAAGCTGTAAAGAATGGAATGGTAAACTCTAAAGCCAAAAATGTAACGGCATTAAATGGATATTACAACAGTTAATAAAGATAAAACATTTTTATTCTTTGAGTATTTAACTGGCATGTTTCTTCATGTTAACAGTTGTCTTGTATTTTCTTCCCATTCAAAAGGTAGTGTTTTAACTTCAGTGAAATGTTTCTAAGATAATTATTGTGTGGGTGCCCTAACTATGTGTATTTCCTCTTGTGGGGGACTGCTGGAGGGTAATCTTAGAATATTATTGTGTAAAGACGTGATCTGTATTAAGACTGCCTTAAATATTTCAGTTGTGAGTCTGACCCTTCAGTCATATTCTGAAGTATCTCAAATTCCACACATTGCACCATGGCTTACCACATTGTGCCAGCAGATAGACAGATGAGTGTGCATAAGCTGGGGTCGGCAGTCTAATCAAGTGAGCATTCAGGCAGCTGGGTGTCTGCTGTTAGGTGGGCAAATGCCTGGTGCTTGAGCAGTTGACACTGCGCATGCAATACCAGCTAGTGACTGAGGAATTAAAATTGTACTGAATGTTTAACAGAAAAATTCAGTTCAATGAATTTTTTTATAAAATTATTATATTAGGTCAGACACGGTGTTGCCAAAACATGTTCAAATGTATGTGAAATCTTGTGGGACTTAGCTGCTAAGGGCATCAGTCCCTAAGTGAATACACTACTTAACCTTAATTATCCTAAGAACAATAACACACACACACACACACACACACACACACACACACACACACACACACACACACACGCACGCGCGCGCGCGCGCGCGCGCGCGCGCCCGGAGGAGGACTCGAACCTCCGCCGGGACCAGCCGCACAGTCCATGACTGCAGTGCCTTAAACCACTCTGCTAATCCCGCGCGGCTGTTGCCAAAAGATTGACATTTGTCAGTGTTGGATTTCAGTGGTGGAACTTTCCATACTATGGTATAAGATATGGTGAGATCAGTTATTGCATACAGGGAGGTATTTTGCTCAATTTTTACGGTATTGTTGAAAATTAACAAGTACTACTTTTGAGTGATATAGTAAACTTAAGCAGTTTGCTCTTTCAAATTTGTCTCTTTAAGTGGCAGTTGATCTGTTTGAGGTTTGCTTTGTATCAGTACTGTTAATGCCACATAGGAGCTTAAAAGCTATTGTCTGAGTGTCAGGACTTTGTCTTGAAAATTAAATCCCTGGCTTGTATACTTCCACATGGAAAAAACTATAATATATGAAGCCCCATTTATTTTTGCTAAAACAATACATCCCCTCTTTAATGGTGGTGATAAATATTTAATTGCAAATGAGGTGCTGTCCCCAACCCTCAAATTGACAATTAAACTTGTCAACTGCCATATGGCCACCATGGCCCACAGAACTGAAAGCCTGATGTCATGCGGCTGGCAATGATCACAAGAGATACTTACTTGTATTTCTTGAGTTGATGCAGGTCTGCAGGAAATGGGGTGCAGCATCTTGTCCAACATTTTGATTTTTTGGGCATTTTACACACCATCCAAAGATATACTATACTAAACAGTGGAGGCTGTGGTCACACGGTGTCAGGCATAAACCTCCGCTGTCTGACAGTGGCCTTCTGGCAGTCAACATGTTAAATGACAGTCTCAGATAACTGACTTTTCCTTCTCGTCATGTAGCTTGGTACAATACAGCAATATTAGTTTGTGACTAGGGAAACATTTACACAGTCCAAAGGTGTTAAGATTTAATCATATTTTGTGGTCATTAAATCTATGTTGGTACTGTTAATGTTGTCAGCCAAACTGATTAATAATAATCATCCAGTTTCATAATCGCACAATTGACTATTTGATGCCCCAATGACAAATCTATGTATGAAAGGACATAAACAAGAACCGAGCGAGGTGGCGCAGTGGTTAGACACTGGACTCGCATTCAGGAGGACGACGGTTCAATCCCGCGTCCGGCCATCCTGATTTAGGTTTTCCGTGATTTCCCTAAATTGCTCCAGGCAAATGCCGGGATGGTTCCTTTCAAAGAGCACGGCCGACTTCCTTCCCCGTCCTTCCCTGATCCGATGAGACCAATGACCTCGCTGTCTGGTCTCCTTCCCCCAACACCAACCAACCAACATATAACAAATTTTACACAATGAACTGAGACACTATAACATTATGGAATTTTAGTGTCACTTGAATTGAAATAATACTTAAAATATATTGGAAGTTTGTAGAGTTGATGATCTCTACTAAAAAATTTTATTTGAGAGATCTGTGTTGTGTAATTTTCATTACTCTGGCAGCATGGAATGTGTAAATGTACTCTGGTAGCATATAAGCAGTAAAAGTTTTGTCTTGCACATCTGAATGTGTGGGTGTTTAGATTCAAGGCCGCACAGAGATGGAAAGCAAGCCTTATGAAACAAAAGATAACTTTGCTGAAAAATAAAACTAAAAAAGGCAATCTGTCCATAAGTGCACATTTGTAGCACAAAAATTTGCTGGTGGATAGCAGTCAGTACTATTTTGTCTTGGACATTATGTGTTAGTCATCTCGAGCATGGTGTCCACAAGGTGATGCAAATATTGCTGCTAAAGCTGGTACTAATATTGAATGGCAGAACTGTTTGGATCATGTAGTGCAGGGGAGGGGTGTCACACTAGTCATTACATTATCCTCAATAGTGATGACAGGCTTCATTCATTCATGATACGAGCCCAAAACAGGTTTGACCCAATTCACTCATTTGGTGGAACTGCATGTATTAGTAGCTTCAATGATCAGGTTCAGACAAATCATCCACCTGTCAGTGAAGGACACTAGACTACATTGAGCCCATTCCAGGTGTTTCCCCTTGCCTACTTCAATACACCATGGTGCTGGGTGTTTTAGTATTGTTTATAATGTATGCCTAGAGGTCAAATCTATTATGGGAGACAGTTGCATACTGTCCAGGTGGACACATTTGTTGCATTATCTTTAAGGTATCAACAAGATACAACTTGAGTAGTGATCATCAGTTGGTCTTGGCATTGAAAGAAATCTTAAATTTTTTGTCTTGTTATAGTGACTGAATGTTTTAATGCCATCACCGTGGAGTACGCTAAAACAGTGGGTATCTTGCTGTGCAGACAACCCTACTTATAAAGTGACGATGCGTGCATGATCTAGTTCTTAAATTACTGTTAGAGGTGTATTGATCAGTGTACACTAGCCATATTGTCTAGTTTGTGATCACACAAACGCCATGCTTTGCTGACCTAAACTGAGAATGCAAGTATATTAGACAAGTTGTTGCATATAGCGACTTGGTGTTGCCAAGTGTGTTTGTAGAGAGGTTTCTGATTCAGACAGTAGAAACCATGAAAGTCAGAGTAGTAAATTTTTCAGCAGTTGTGTGTGTGTGTGTGTGTGTGTGTGTGTGTGTGTGTGTGTGTGTGTGTGTCTGTCAAACCTCACTACTAATTTAAGACACATTTGGGATATCCGTATTTCTGTCAGAAACAGAACTGCCAAACACCACTGTTGGCCTTTTCCTGTGCAGTTAAGCATTGTTTATTTGGTTACCACATTTGACCAATATCTGTCATGGGCTACTTCCATTCTGTGACCCAGATACAATCATCTTATAGTTTTAATTTAATTTCTAGGCGCGCGCGCGCGCCTAGAAATTAAATTAAAACTATAAGATGATTGTATCTGGGTCACAGAATGGAAGTAGCCCATGACAGATATTGGTCAAATGTGGTAACCAAATAAACAATGCTTAACTGCACAGGAAAAGGCCAACAGTGGTGTTTGGCAGTTCTGTTTCTGACAGAAATACGGATATCCCAAATGTGTCTTAAATTAGTAGTGAGGTTTGACAGACTGATCCTTTCTGCAAGTGTTGATAAAGAGGGAAGTTAGTCTTGCATAAAATAGTATGCTGGATCAAGCACTTTGTTTATCCAGAAACCCCATCTGTATTTTTAATTTCTATAGTGACTATTTTGAAAATTAGTATTCATACATGCATTTTAAAAAAGAAGTGATACAGTTTTGTAGAAAGAACAGCCTGTTTGTTGAACGTCTTTTTGTATTTAGTACGTTAAAAATAGAGAATAACAAGCAGTTTTTAAATTCTGTAATTTTCAACATTGCATTAGAGTATTCATAGTATGTAAACACTAACATTTGTGAAAATTTTCACATAGGACACATGTGACTAATATAAACTTCACATCATATAATACACATCAATACACAAATTATTGAGATTATGGAGGTGTAACTGTTCTGACAAAATTTGCAATCATAGATACTGAAATGTAACAGCATAGGTATGCTACGGTGGGAATTTCCAAAGTTTCTATGTGAATACACAAACGAGTCAGCAGTTGTTATTGACAGGTTAACTGATAATTTTGTAGACATGGTTAATGGCAACGTATCAGGTGAATATGTGGATTTGGGGTGTGGCACCTAACTTCATTTGAAGAAAGCTTGAGCATTTATTTAATGTTGTTAGGCATGTTTTTTAACTATGGCATGAGGATATGTTTGAAGGAGTCTGTATTTTGACTCTACCACATCACTGAGTAGTTACTGTTCATATTGCCTTTTTTATGTTAGAATCTCAAATCGCCTCACTGCTTCTGTCCCTGTGCTGTGAAACAATATAGCTTGTCAATTTGTAGCCTCCACTAGAGCATATAGGACAGGCTGAAGTGGGACTCATCCCAAAACACTAAATATTGCCTCTAAGTAGTCACTATGTCGATTGCGGTGCAGACATGTTGGTTGAGCACTCTTGTTCTGCTGTGCTGACTGCATGTAGTTGTAGACAGTGGTTACTTCTGTAGGTTGGTGAATAAGACCTATGAATTTTTTGATGAAATAAGAATAGTGGTGAAACTTCCTAGCAGATTAGAACTGTGCGCCAGACTGAGACTTGAACTCAGGACCTTTGCCTTTCACAAGCAAGTGGTAGAGCACTTGCCCGCGAAAGGCAAAGGTCCCGAGTTCGAATCTGTCTGGCACGCAGTTTTAATCTGCCAGGAAGTTTCATATCAGCACACACTCTGCTGCAGAGTGAAAATCTCATTCTGGAAGAATAATGGTTTTTGTTGGCACCTCCACCAGAGTCCTTGTGCATGGAGTTAATGATCTAGGCAACAAGTACAGTGAATAAACTAGTGTTTATACTTTAACAGCAATATTAAAGACATTATGGATCACTGAGAACATGTCCTCTACAGGGCATATCATACTGCAGAATTATCAGTGCGAGTCCCATCTAGGGAATCAACACAAAATTTTTAAGCTGTTCAGTGTCATCAGTATAGAGCTATAAAAATGAAAAATTTAACCTAGCCAGTAAATATTTCTTTCATTTCATTTTCTGCTCATGTGTTTCTAGTAAATACTCATACCTTCATTAAAACAATCATGTTTGTTAGTTTTTTGTTCCTAGACTGTTGAATGATAATGTAATAAAATTGTAGGTACAGTAAATTTTACAATAATGTAATGACATATATAATGCTGAGTATCATAAATAATGCAGAAAGTATGACTACTATCCACCACAAAAATGGAAAAAGCAGTTTGTTCTTTCTCAGAAAGATGTTAAAAAATGCACTTGTTTTCTGAATGTCAAATGAATTCAGTATTTTGTGTAAAAAGTAATATGTAATAATTTGAGTTAAAACAACACTTGACAGAAATGCACACTTCTAACAGAGCCAGTGTCAGCCCGAAAGGAGGAAGGGGAATGTGTGTTTTGTCTAGGTTTGTGTCATGCACCTGTTTGATGACAAATTATAAATATTTCCACGTCATGGACATGTGACACAAGACAACATACATATATTTTTGTAACTCCAAATTAATCCTGCCATTCTGAGTATCGCTACCAGCTTTCCTGTTGTGGAAGTGTTTTGTAAGGGGGCCACCAGCATTTTGTGGGCAGCACAGAGTAAAGCTTACAGTTGTGGCCCATAGAAACAGCATGTCATCAGGCTTCTTCACTGGATGCAGTACAAGCAGTTGTGTGGCAAATTGAGTGAAATTCTTTCAAACAGGTAAGTTTTGTTTGGATGGCAGAACTAGGTGTACACACACATCCTCCACAGTGCAGTGACCAACAATCCCAAATGCCATAGAGAGAGAATTTTGTGGCTTGATGTAAATGAGCTTACTGTAGAATGCAAAACGAGTAATTTCTCACAAAGTAGTTCCAGTACAGGAAATAAAAATACTTTGATATGTGATAGGGGGAAAGACAAATTAAGCATAAGCATGTCAAGGCTATAATTAGAATTAGCAGAATCTGTTTTTTCCATGTGCAGACTTAAGATTTGAACCAGAAAGCACTACACTTACAAAGGCATGTCAATGTATTATGCAAGTTATGGTTACCAAAATCATGCCAAAAGCTCCCAAGCCCGGAAAAAAAACTGCCAAATTTCAGCAGCCTGCAATCCTCTGTATAAAGACAACCAATAAGTGAGTTACCTGAACTATCCATGAAATTCTAAGACTGCTTTACAAGAATCAGTTACAGATTTCATCTGTTGGGATCACAGCTAATTTGGTCATTATGGATACTGAATCAAGAGATGATTGCATAGCTGCTGGGTGAGAAAAAAAAGAATTAGGATTAAAAAAACTACAAAATATGAACTAAAGGGCTGGACAGAATGTACACACAATTTATCAGGTACTGGGCACATTTTATACCAAATTGTTGGAAAATAAAAACTAAACCTGCCTGGTGTTCTTAGTTCAGAGGAAATTGAACAAAGTCATAAATATTTTTAATATTGGACTTATGTGATGAGCCATCCCTTAACAGAAGTGAGCCTTCAAATAAGGAATATTATGTAGCAGTTGTGATACATATGTTGTGATATCTGTACAGACAAACACTACATGTGTATTGTTACTGTATTGTGTGAAATGTAGTGAGGAAAATGAAAGGTTTAACCTATCTAAAAAAAAATTGGCTGCTAGTCATGAAACTTGTAAGAGATTTATGTCGAAGAGGGATGATTGCTTTACAAACCTCAACTGTTGGGGCCGGAAAATTGCTCAGGTGGAATTTGATTATGGATGTATCCAAATGAAACTAATAACTGAGAGCTAGCAGAACACCCAGGGCTTAATTTCGTCATATCCCAGGGGTTGTTGTTTTTTTTTTTTTCTTTCTTCCTCTCACTTGAATAAGCCAGCACCAGAGATTTAAAACAGTACACGGGTATTTAATCGCAACGTAACTGCTGCGCTGGCGGCAGTGAACGTGATAATCGGCCAACGTGAAGCGATGAGCAGGGTCGTGGGGCGAGTACTGTGTCACTAGAACATGGTAGTTAATGAAATATTTTAATCAGACAGTTACATTTCTAGAAAATTCATGTTGAGATTTTCGAAAACATGGGATCACAAGTGTACAAACAAAACTTCACCAGTCGGCTACATTGCTATTTTTTGAACATTGCGGCTTGAAGCAACAGAACGGATATACGACAGTTGAAAACAGGTTGTGAAGATTCTGGACTTCCGCCATTATTTCATCGAACAGAACTAGGAGCAAAGTGACACTGCTACAGGGACAGATGGTAGCACCTGTTGTTTGTATTAAATCTGGTGGTTTCATTGTTTTGATTGACTGACGAGAAAATGCAGTTAATGGAAAGCAGTGGGTAGTGCCACGCTGTAAGTAGCCAGCGACGGCAGTACTTGTCAGGTCCCTCATCGGAGGACATGCACAGCGAATGCAGTAAGATGACAAGTCATGGGATAGCTATATGCTCATAACACATGACGGCATTATCGTGTACACAAGGTATATAAGGGCAGTGCACTGGCGGGGCTGTCATATGAAGATTCATGTGAAAAGGCTTCCGACTTGATTATGACCGCACGGCGGGGATTAACGGACTTTGGACACAGAATGGTAGTTGGAGTTACGCGTATGGGACATTCCATGTCGGAAATCTTGAGGGAATTCAATATTCCGAGATACACAGTGTCAAGAGTGTGGCGAGAATACCAAATTCCAGGTATTACCACGGATAACGCAGTGGCCGACAGCTTTCACGTGACGACCAAGAGCAGCGGTGGTTGCGTTGTTAGTGCTAACAGACAAGCAACATTGCGTGAAATAACTGCAGAAATCAATGTGGGACATACGACGAACGTATCCATTAGTGAAGCGAAATTCTGGACAATTCAAGCGAATGATATGGCCGCCCAGATCGCCCGACATGAGTTCCTTCAAACATTTATGGGATATAATCGAGAGGTCAGTTCGTTCACAAAAGCTTGCACTGGCAACACGTCCGCAATTGTGGACGGCTATAGAAGCAGAATAGCTCACTATTTCTTCAAGGGACTTTCAGTGACATGTTGAGTCCATGCCAAACCGAGCTGCAGCTCTGCGCCGGGCTAGAGGTCCGACACGATGTTAGGAGGTATCCAATCACTTTCGTCACATCAGTTTACATAGCCTCGGTTTGACTCCATATAATGTGGTAATAGGGAGTCATTGAGTACATTGCTGGGCGACTCACAAGCTCATGCTATAATGCTGGGCCATTTTCAAGACCCAGCTAATTTTATGAGGGTGGACTTAAAAGTAATGCCTCCTGTATCATTAAACAGCGAAATGATAAGAGCTTGAACTGTCCTCCACCCAACACTACCGTTCAACATAGTCACCATGCATTTGTACACATTTGCGCCATCGTTGAACCCAGGCATCAAAATCAGTTTGGAAAAACACAGGTTTTCGCTTCTAGCCCCCTTGATTTTAAAGCCTTTTTCCCCTCATCCATGAAAAAAAGTGTATGGGGATGCTGTAATAGACATCAGCAATGTGCGGCGATGGTTGAAGAAGTTTACAACGGAGAAACCTACACTGCAAATAAATCACACTGCGGTGGCTGTCATCTGTTATAGACGCCAATCGAGAACATGACGCGGAGAGAGACGCGTTAAGAGGTTGCAATCAACAGCAAAACGTGGTTTTTAAAAATCATGTGTCAAGAAGCAAAATCCTGTATTTTTGCAAACTGGTTCAACGATGGCGCAAGTGTGTATAAATGCATAGTGTGACTATGTTGAACGGTAGTGTTGTATAGACGACAATTCAGGCAATGTTTTGTACGAATTCCGGTATTATATGTTCACTATAAACAATTTTTATTGCACAGGAGGCTTTACTTTTGGATGCACCCTCTTAATGTTGAGAAACCAGAGTGTCAACTTGTTGATTTCAGCAACTAGACAGAATGAAAAGGAGGAAAACGTGAAGATCAGTGAAAATATTTTAACTCTCTCCCATCGGTATCCAGTTCACAAACATCTACAATTCATTACAATACAATGTTGGCAAACAAAGTAAAAGTGAACGAGGTCCAACAGATCTGAGCTAGGTTAATATACAGGGTGACAATTATTGAACTATATGAAATAAAATCGTTATAACTTCTGAATGGTTTGTGTTAGGATGTTCAACATGCATGATTAGCTGCAGTGCGTGATGGAAATTAGTATGCACTGTATGGTTTGGTTTAACGATGAAGCCCATTTTCATTTGGATGAGTTCCTCAATAAGCAAAACTGGCGCATTTGGGGGAATGAGAATCCGCATTTTTTGATCGAGAAGTCTCTTCATCCTCAATGGGTGACTGTGTGGTGTGCAATATCCAGTCACTGAATAATCGGTGTGATATTCCTTGATGGCATGTTGACTACTGAACGGTATGTGAAGGTTTTCGAAGATGATTTCATCCCCGTTATCCAAAGTGACCCTGATTTCGACAAGATGTGGTTCATGCAAGACAGAGCTCGACCCCATCGAAGCAGGAGAGTGATGTCCTGGAGGAGCACTGTTGGGACCGCATTCTAGCTCTGGGGTATGCAGAGGCCACTGGCACGGGCCTCGAATGGCCGCCTTTTTGTGGGGCTATATTAAAGACAAGGTGTTCAGCAATAACCCTAAACTATTGCTGAGCTGAAAACAGCCATTCAGGAAGTCATTGGCATTATCGATGTTCCGACACTTCAGCAGTTCATACAGAATTTCACTATTCGTCTGCGCAATATCATCGTCAATGATGGCAGGCATATCGAAGCGAATATCTGTAGTGGCGTTTACATATTTAATAAAGTGTGTGCATGCTGTAGACTGTAATTATTTTACGTTTTTTCCGTACAGTTCAATAATTGTCACCCTATAAGTAGTGCACTAACTCATGTGTAAGCAGTAGCATAAGCTCTGGTTTCATATTGTAAGCAGAGCAACTGCAAGCAAACACTAGGCAGGTCGTTAGTATCAAAGGAATAGATAATAGACACACATAACAGAGGCTTTAGTAATCAATAACATATTGTCCTTCACTATTTACAATGAACCGCCAACGCAGGGGTTACTTTTCGCTTCCGCGACTGTAGAAAATAAGTGGTTTTGAAGCGAAGAACTCGTCAAGCCATGGTCGGAGAGCATTTTCATTCGGAAAGTAAGCTACTTGAAGGTTGTCTGAAGAGAGCGGAGTAGGTGAAAATCTGAGGGCGCAAGAATATGTGAAAAAGGTGGGTGCGGAATGACTTCCCAGCCCAGCTCCTGTATAGTGTTTTTTGTCACTAGCAGAATGCGGGCGGACGTTAACGTGGAGTAGCATCACTACACGCAGTCCTCTTGGTCGTTGTTCTTTATCTTTTGGGGATGCTGCTTTGTCTAGGCTTAACCATTCCTTTCTTTTCCTTATATTAGCATAAAATACACCATTTCTCGTCACCAGCAAGGACACAGGATAGGAACAGTGTTATTCATGAGTCAACTGATGACGAGCAAGCAGAGATGTACCCAGTGATTTCGGCTCAGAATATGTGGTACCCATACACCCGATTTTTGAACGTTTCCCAATGCACGCAAACGTCACACGAAGGTGGAATGATCACATTTGCCAGTTTTCGAGTACACTGACGTCGGTCATTGTGGATTAATGCTCTTAAACGATCTTCTTCAAACCCTGAAGGTCTTCCTGAACATGGAAAGTCACTAATGTCAAAAAGATCCTCCTTAAAACGAGAAAACCATTTTATTACCATGCTCTGTTCTATGGCATTGTCCCCATACACGGCGCAAATGTTTCTGGCTGCCTCCACAGGTATCACCCCTCTACCGAACTCAAACAGAAGAATTGGTTAAGAAATGTTCCGATCTCTCCACGTGGCACTTAATTTTCATGCATCCACAGTTTCACTCACAGTCTCCAAATGACAGTATGTAAACTGAAATAGCAATAGCGAAGTACAAATAAAAAATGACAATCGATAAATATACCCATAGCAAGCGGAATACCAACTTGCAAAACTAAAACGTTACGAACCATGCAAAAGCAAAACGCTACGAACTTATGCACCAACCTGATATTAATGGACAAGGCCAATTTCCAGACAGTACAACTGGAGTCGTCCAGTTAAACGGAGATCTGTTTTCCAACAACAGGACAAACCACCAGACTGCTGCTACAGCCAGGAGCTACGTGATTTTTTTATCTTAAAGATCTTGATCACAAGATCTGTGTGGACTCCGTAAGGGCTCGTGACAGAACTCATCCACTCCCAACTTTTTTCTGATTGCTATGTGTTTATCAGTGTCTCCTAACGTGCAACGCTTTCAGTTGAATGCTGTGAGGAGCATAATGGTGATTGCAGTGTGTGGACAAGTAAATGAGTTACAGGGAGACGATGCAGCGTCCCTACAGGAGTCCTATGGTCCGACTGACGTGGACACCATGTGATGCCAAAATTGTAACATCTCATCCCGATATCATGGTTGCTATTATCGTCCTAAATCCTGGTTGGATCGCACTCAAAGTGACAACGTGTTTATGATCGAGATTACGTATGGATACGAGTCATTTATAATATCTTTTTATACAAATCTGTTATTCCTATGCCACAGAGACATGCACAGATAACATAGGTCTAGACATCAGGAATTGTCTTACTCAAATCTCGAGAAAAATTAGTGAAATTCTTGAGAATCTTGTAAAGCATTCTGAGAAGTAATGACTTGTGCTGTTCTCTCTTGACCAGAAATGAAAATCAATGTACTGTTGTAAGAACTAATCCGCAGGAGTGTGGGTATGTTTAGCTTAAAGTTCTTAATGCAGCTGTCGCGATCTCAAACGCGGTTGTAACGGACGCAAAATGAACTGTCTCCCGGTGTATCGATACGCATTTTTAAATGGGTGCCTTTTTGGCTGATCTACCGGACCATCTGTTTTAAGTTAATATAGACATAACACTTTATTTACAACAAGAAATGACATAGAACCGAACCCAATGTCGATGTTGTTCAGTAACAAACTTATTTTATTGTTTCCCATTAAATGAAGGTGTACGAAATCGTATGAGAACAGAGTTTCTTCAGCTTTCAATAAAACCATTATTTTCTGTACAGAAGATGTTATTTAGTTCGCTGATTTCCCGTATTTTTTGACCGTGCACACACAAAGCTGCAGCCGAAACATGTACATTCCAGCCATAAAATACGAATATGAGTCGGTGGATGCTGGAGGGTGCAGAATAATTTGGGCAGAGATTTGAGGTTTGCTTTTCATTGACAGAATAATGGGAAACACGACGTATTGGTATACTGAAGGCAGACGTACAGGAATGCCAAAATATTGGGTTTGAACAGGAAACAGTGACACATGAAGTAACTACCGAGAGACGCTGTATGGTGGCTTGCTGAGTACAGATGTAGATGATTAGATTAGATTAGATTAATACTAGTTCCATGGATCATGAATACGATATTTCGTAATGATGTTGAACGAGTCGAATTTTCCAATACATGACACAATTAGGTTAATTTAACAACATACTTAAGTTAATATAACAACTTTATTTTTTTGTGTTTTTTTTGTTTTTCTTTATTTTTTATTTTTATTTTTTTATTTTTTAATATTTTTGTTTTGTTTTTTTTCTTAATTTATATCTAAAAATTCCTCTATGGAGTAGAAGGAGTTGTCATTCAGAAATTCTTTTAATTTCTTCTTAAATACTTGTTGGTTATCTGTCAGACTTTTGATACTATTTGGTAAGTGACCAAAGACTTTAGTGCCAGTATAATTCACCCCTTTCTGTGCCAAAGTTAGATTTCATCTTGAATAGTGAAGATCGTCCTTTCTCCTAGTATTGTAGTTATGCACACTGCTATTACTTTTGAATTGGGTTTGGTTGTTAATAACAAATTTCATAAGAGAGTATATATACTGAGAAGCTACTGTGAATATCCCTAGATCCTTAAATAAATGTCTGCAGGATGATCTTGGGTGGACTCCAGCTATTATTCTGATTACACGCTTTTGTGCAATAAATACTTTATTCCTCAGTGATGAATTACCCCAAAATATGATGCCATATGAAAGCAATGAGTGAAAATAGGCGTAGTAAGCTAATTTACTAAGATGTTTATCACCAAAATTAGCAATGACCCTTATTGCATAAGTAGCTGAACTCAAACGTTTCAGTAGATCATCAATGTGTTTCTTCCAATTTAATCTCTCATCAATGGACATACCTAAAAATTTGGAATATTCTACCTTAGCTATATGCTTCTGATTAAGGTCGGTATTTATTAATGGCGTCATACCATTCACTGTACGAAACTGTATGTACTGTGTCTTATCAAAATTCAGAGAGAGTCCATTTACAAGGAACCACTTAGTAATTTTCTGAAAGACAGTATTGACAATTTCATCAGTTAATTCTTGTTTCTCAGGTGTGATTACTATACTTGTATCATCAGCAAAGAGAACTAACTTTGCCTCTTCATGAATATAGAATGGCAAGTCATTAATATATAATAAGAACAACAAAGGACCCAAGACTGACCCTTGTGGAACCCCATTCTTGATAGTTCCCCAGTTTGAGGAATGTGCTGATTTTTGCATGTTACGAGAACTACTTATTTCAACTTTCTGCACTCTTCCAGTTAGGTACGAATTAAACCTTTTGTGCACTGTCCCACTCATGCCACAATACTTGAGCATGTCTAGCAGAATTTCATGATTTACACAATCAAAAGCCTTTGAGAGATCACAAAAAATCCCAATGGGTGGTGTTCAGTTATTCAGATCATTCAAAATTTGACTGGTGAAAGCATATATGGCATTTTCTGTTGAAAAACCTTTCTGGAAACCAAACTGACATTTTGTTAGTACTTCATTTTTACAGATATGTGAAGCTACTCTTGAATACATTACTTTCTCAAAAATTTTGGATAAAGCTGTTAGAAGGGAGATTGGACGGTAATTGTTGACATCAGATCTATCCCCCTTTTTATGCAAAGGTATAACAATAGCATATTTCAGTCTATCAGGGAAAATGCCCTGTTCCAGAGAGCTATTACACAGGTGGCTGAGAATCTTACTTATCTGTTGAGAACAAGCTTTTAGTATTTTGCTGGAAATGCCATCAATTCCATGTGAGTTTTTGCTTTTAAGCAAGTTTATTATTTTCCTAATTTCAGAGGGAGAAGTGGGTGAGATTTCAATTGTATCAAATTGCATAGGTATGGCCTCTTCCATTAACAGCCTAGCATCTTCTAATGAACACCTGGATCCTACTATATTCACAACATTTAGAAAATGATTATTAAAAATATTTTCAACTTCTGACTTCTTGTTCGTAAAGCTTTTATTCAATTTGATGGTAATACTGTCTTCCTCTGCTCTTGGTTGATCTGTTTCTCTTTTAATAATATTCCAAATTGTTTTAATTTTATTATCAGAGTTGCTGATATCAGACATGATACACATACTCCTGGATTTTTTAATAACTTTTCTTAATATAACACAGTAGTTTTTATAATTTTTGATAGTTTCTGGGTCACTACTCTTTCTTGCTGTCAGATACATTTCCCTTTTCCGATTACAAGATATTTTTATATCCTTAGTTAACATGGTTTGTTACAAGGTTTCTTACGAGTATATTTAACTATTTTCTTGGGGAAGCAGTTTTCAAATGCATTTACAAAAATGTCATGAAATAAATTATATTTTAAATTGGCATCAGGTTCACGGTACACCTCATCCCAGTCTAACTGCTGTAGGCTTTCCCTGAAATTTGCAATTGTTAAATCGTTGACTGAACGTACTACTTTGGAGGACTGTTTAGTATTTCTGAATGGAGCTATGTCATATATTGTAACTAGCTGTGCACCATGATCAGAAAGACCATTCTCAACAGGCTGAGCATTTATCTGGTTAAACTTATCTTGGTCTGTAAAGAAGTTATCTATCAGTGAGCTGCTATCCTTTACCACCCGAGTAGGAAAATCAATAACGGGTGTCAAATCGAAAGAACCGAGTAACACTTCAAGGTCATTTTTCCTATTACCCTCTTTCAGAGAATCTACATTGAAGTCCCCACAAATAATAATTTGCTTCCCCCTGTCTGACAGACAGCACAACAAGGAGTCCAAATTTTTCAGAAATAGATGAAAATTTCCTGATGGGGACCTATATAAAGTTACAATTATAAATGTGCCTTTATTTAATTTAAGCTCACAGGCACATGCTTCTATATGTTTCTCTACACAAAACTTTTTTGTTTCTATACTTTTTGCACAATGATAACTTTTGACATATATGGCAACTCCTCCTTTCTCCATATTTTCTCTCATTACATGTGCAGAGAGCTTATAACCACTTACATTTACCTTATCCATATCAGTAACAATGTGATGCTCAGACAGGCATAGTATATCTATTTCATTCTCAGCTTCTAAATCTTCTAAACAAACCAGAAGCTCATCTACTTTATTCTTTAAACTCCCAATATTTTGATGAAATATATTTACATTATTTTTAATTATACTTTTATGAGAACCTTTCCTTATTCTAACATTTGCAGTACTCTCCTGTCTGAGTTTCTCATTGTGCTTAGGCCTAGTTCCTATACCAGTGGTCACATGGTGTTCAGAGAGACAGATTATGTCAACTGGGTTGGGTGACTTTAATTCATCAATGCAATTACCTAGGACTGAGATACAACTTGGTGGAGATAAAATTTCTGGTGATTGGTGAAAATTTATAATTGGTAGCTGTGATTGGTGATCCAATGTGCTAGAATTGTGCTGTTTAATTTCTTAAACAATTATATCTTCTGTCAGAGTAGTGGCACAAACTCTACGCTGTAGTTCGTGTGCAACACTTGCCTCCTGATCTACATACACTATGTGATCAAAAGTAACCAGACACCTGGCTGAAAATGACTTACAAGTCCGTGGCGCCCTCCATCGATAATGCTGCATTTCAATATGGTTTTGGCCCACCCTTAGCCTTGATGACAGCTTCCACTCTCCCAGGCATACGTTCAATCATGTGCTGGAAAGTTTCTTGGGGGATGGCAGCCCATTCTTCACAGAGTGCTGCACTGAGGTGAGGTATCGATGTCGGTCGGTGAGGCATGCCACGAAGTCGGCGTTCCAAAACATCTCAGAGGTATTCTATAGGATTGAGGCCAGGACTCTTGCAGGCCAGTCCATTACAGGGATGTTATTGTCGTGTAACCACTCCGCCACAGGTGTTCGATTGTGTTGAAAGGTGCTATCGCCATCGCCGAATTGCTCTTCAACAGTGAGAAGCAAAAAGGTGCTTAAAACATCAGTGTAGGCCTGTGCGGTGATAGCGCCACGCAAAACAACAAGGGTGTAAGCCCCCTCCATGAAAAACACGACCACATCGTAACACCAGCGCCTCCGAATTATACTGTTGGCACTAAACACGCTGGCAGATGACGTTCACCGGGCAGTGGCCATACCCACACCCTGCCATCGGTTGGGCACATTGTGTACCGTGATTCGTCACTCCACACAACGTTTTTCCAGTGTTCAATCGTCCATTATTTACGCTCCTTACACCAAGCGAGGCATCGTTTGACATTTACTGTCGTGATGTGTGGCCTATGAGCAGCCGCTCCACCATGAAATCCAAGTATTCTCACCACCCGCCTAACTGTCATAGTACTTTCAATGGATCCAGATGCAGTTTGGAATTCCGCGTGGTGGTCTGGATGGATGTCTGCCTATTACACATTACATCTACATCTATACTCCGCGAGCCACCTTACGGTGTGTGGCGGAGGGTACTTATTATACCACTATCTGATCCCCCCTTCCCTGTTCCATTCACGAATTGTGCGTGGGAAGAACGACTGCTTGTAAGTCTCCGTATTTGCTCTAATTTCTCGGATCTTTTCATTGTGATCATTACGCGAGATATATGTGGGCGGTAGTAATATGTTGCCCATCTCTTCCCGGAATGTGCTCTCTCGTAATTTCGATAATAAACCTCTCCGTATTGCGTAACGCCTTTCTTGAAGTGTCCGCCACTGGAGCTTGTTCAGCATCTCCGTAACGCTCTCGCGCTGACTAAATGTCCCCATGACGATTCGCGCTGCTTTTCGCTGGATCATGTCTATCTCTTCTATTAATCCAACCTGGTAAGGGTCCCATACTGATGAGCAATACTCAAGAATCGGACGAACAAGCGTTTTGTAAGCTACTTCTTTCGTCGATGAGTCACATTTTCTTAGAATTCTTCCTATGAATCTCAACCTGGCGCCTGCTTTTCCCACTATCTGCTTTATGTGATCATTCCACTTCAGATCGCTCCGGATAGTAACTCCTAAGTATTTTACGGTCGTTACCGCTTCCAATGATTTACCACCTATGGCATAATCGTACTGGAATGGATTTCTGCCCCTATGTATGCGCATTATATTACATTTATCTACGTTTAGGGAAAGCTGCCACCTGTCGCACCATGCATTAATCCTCTGCAGGTCCTCCTGGAGTACGTACGAGTCTTCTGATGTTGCTACTTTCTTGTAGACAACCGTGTCATCTGCAAATAGCCTCACGGAGCTACCGATGTTGTCAACTAAGTCATTTATGTATATTGTAAACAATAGAGGTCCTATCACGCTTCCCTGCGGTACTCCCGAAATTACCTCTACATCTGCAGATTTTGAACCGTTAAGAATGACATGTTGTGTTCTTTCTTCTAGGAAATCCTGAATCCAATCACAAACCTGGTCCGATATTCCGTAAGCTCGTATTTTTTTCACTAAACGTAAGTGCGGAACCGTATCAAATGCCTTCCTGAAGTCCAGGAATACGGCATCAATCTGCTCGCCAGTGTCTACGGCACTGTGAATTTCTTGGGCAAATAGGGCGAGCTGAGTTTCACATGATCTCTGTTTGCGGAATCCATGTTGGTTATGATGAAGGAGATTTGTATTATCTAAGAACGTCATAATACGAGAACACAAAACATGTTCCATTATTCTACAACAGATTGACGTAAGCGAAATAGGCCTATAATTATTCGCATCTGATTTATGACCCTTCTTGAAAATGGGAACGACCTGCGCTTTCTTCCAGTCGCTAGGTACTTTACGTTCTTCCAGCGATCTACGATAAATTGCTGATAGAAAGGGGGCAAGTTCTTTAACATAATCACTGTAGAATCTTAAGGGTATCTCGTCTGGTCCGGATGCTTTTCCGCTACTAAGTGATAGCAGTTGTTTTTCAATTCCGATATCGTTTATTTCAATATTTTCCATTTTGGCGTCCGTGCGACGGCTGAAGTCAGGGACCGTGTTACGATTTTCCGCAGTGAAACAGTTTCGGAACACTGAATTCAGTATTTCTGCCTTTCTTCGGTCGTCCTCTGTTTCGGTGCCATCGTGGTCAACGAGTGACTGAATAGGGGATTTAGATCCGTTTACCGATTTTACATATGACCAAAACTTTTTAGGGTTCTTGTTTAGATTGTTTGCCAATGTTTTATGTTCGAATTCGTTGAATGCTTCTCTCATTGCTCTCTTTACGCTCTTTTTCGCTTCGTTCAGCTTTTCCTTATCAGCTATGATTCGACTACTCTTAAACCTATGATGAAGCTTTCTTTGTTTCCGTAGTACCTTTCGTACATGATTGTTATACCACGGTGGATCTTTCCCCTCGCTTTGGACCTTAGTCGGTACGAACTTATCTAAGGCGTACTGGACGATGTTTCTGAATTTTTTCCATTTTTGTTCCACATCCTCTTCCTCAGAAATGAACGTTTGATGGTGGTCACTCAGATATTCTGCGATTTGTGCCCTATCACTCTTGTTAAGCAAATATATTTTCCTTCCTTTCTTGGCATTTCTTATTACACTTGTAGTCATTGATGCAACCACTGACTTATGATCACTGATACCCTCTTCTACATTCACGGAGTCGAAAAGTTCCGGTCTATTTGTTGCTATGAGGTCTAAAACGTTAGCTTCACGAGTTGGTTCTCTAACTATCTGCTCGAAGTAATTCTCGGACAAGGCAGTCAGGATAATGTCACAAGAGTCTCTGTCCCTGGCTCCAGTTCTGATTGTGTGACTATCCCATTCTATATCTGGTAGATTGAAGTCTCCCCCTATTACAATAGTATGATCACGAAACTTCTTCACGACGTTCTGCAGGTTCTCTCTGAGGCGCTCAACTACTACGGTTGCTGATGCAGGTGGTCTATAGAAGCATCCGACTATCATATCTGACCCACCTTTGATACTTAACTTAACCCAGATTATTTCACATTCGCATTCGCTAATAACTTCACTGGATATTATTGAATTCTTTACTGCTATAAATACTCCACCATTGGCGTTTATCCTATCCTTGCGGTATATATTCCATTCTGTGTCTAGGATTTCGTTACTGTTCACTTCAGGTTTTAACCAACTTTCCGTTCCTAATACTATATGCGCACTATTTCCTTCAATAAGAGATACTAATTCAGGAACCTTGCCCTGGATACTCCTGCAGTTTACCAATATTACGTTAACTTTTCCTGTTTTTGGTCTCTGAGGACGGACGTTCTTTATCAACGATGATAATGTCCTCTCTGGTAAGCCGTCAGGTATTTTATCGTTTCGCCCAAGGGGGGGGTCCCTCTAACCTAAAAAACCCCCGTGTGCAGCCACACGTACTCTGCTACCCTAGTAGCTGCTTCCGGTGTGTAGTGCACGCCTGACCTGTCTAGGGGGGCCCTACAGTTCTCCACCCAATAACGGAGGTCGATGAATTTGCAACCATTATAGTCGCAGAGTCGTCTGAGCCTCTGGTTTAGACCCTCCACACGGCTCCAAACCAGAGGACCGCGATCGACTCTGGGCACTATGCTGCAGATATTAAGCTCAGCTTGCACTCCGCGTGCGATGCTGGTTGTCTTCACCAAATCAGCCAGCCGCCGGAAGGAACCAAGGATGGCCTCAGAACCCAAGCGGCAGGCGTCATTCGTTCCGACATGTGCTACTATCTGCAGCCGGTCACACCCAGTGCGTTCAATAGCTGCCGGAAGGGCCTCCTCCACATTACGGACGAGACCCCCCGGCAAGCACACCGAGTGCACACTGGCATTCTTCCCCGACCTACCCGCTATTTTCCTGAGGGGCTCCATAACCCGCCTAACGTTGGAGCTCCCTATAACTAATAGGCCCGCCCTCTGTGACTGTCGGGACCTTGCCGGAGAATCGGCCACTGGCCCAACAGGCGAGGCATCCTGTGGTGGCTCGGAAACGATGTCATCACCACTAGGAAGCACCCCGTACCTGTTGGAAAGGGGTAAGGCAGCTGCCACGCGGCCAGATCCCATCTTCGCCTTTCGGCCAGGGACGCGCGAGCCCACCACTGTCCGCCATTCACCCTGGAGTGATGGCTGACCGGTAAGATGCTCACTGCCGGAAGACGCAGCGACATCAGGGGTTCCATGTGATTCCAAGGCCACCGAAGTAGGCATAGGTCTCACCACAGTTGCCCCAACGCCACTACGAGCCGACGCCTGCGCCTCGAGCTCGATGAGCCTAACAGACAAAGCCTCCACCTGCCCCCGAAGAGTGGCCAATTCTCCTTGCGTCCGCTCACAACAACCACAGTCCCTACACATGACTATGTTTACCCTACTCTATACGGTGACAAATTCCCAAGATAATCTTCTGATGAGCTACTCTGATAATCAAGAAACACTCACTGAAATACGAGACGCGAAAACTACGCTAGGTTTTCCCAGAAAAACTATTTAAAAGCTAAGCGCAGCAAATAAGTACAAAAACGCTTTATACAAACAGTACTCGCTGCTGCTGGTGCTCTCGCTCTGGCTGTCACAAGACAACTGCTGATTCAAGTGACTAGTGGCTAACGGCCGCGAAACAAACAAAAGACGGTTTTAGGGCGCTTTCTGTTCTAAACGATCAAGAAAACACTAAGAAATCTAACACGAAAACTACGTAAAGTTTTATCAAGAACTGTTAGTTACTATGCAGAGCAGATAAACACAATTAGAATCCCTTCCTTAGTGGAAGGTCGTAAACAAAATGCAAAATAAACGCTTTACACAAACAGTACTCGCTGCTGCTGGTGCTCTCGCTCTGGCTGTCACAAGACAACTGCTGATTCAAGTGACTAGTGGCTAACGGCCGCGAAACAAACAAAAGACGGTTTTAGGGCGCTTTCTGTTCTAAACGATCAAGAAAACACTAAGAAATCTAACACGAAAACTACGTAAAGTTTTATCAAGAACTGTTAGTTACTATGCAGAGCAGATAAACACAAATAGAATCCCTTCCTTAGTGGAAGGTCGTAAACAAAATGCAAAATAAACGCTTTATACAAACAGTACTCGCTGCTGCTGGTGCTCTCGCTCTGGCTGTCACAAGACAACTGCTGATTCAAGTGACTAGTGGCTAACGGCCGCGAAACAAACAAATGACGGTTTTAGGGCGCTTTCTGTTCTAAACGATCAAGAAAACACTAAGAAATCTAACATGAAAACTACGTAAAGTTTTATCAAGAACTGTTAGTTACTATGCAGAGCAGATAAACACAAATAGAATCCCTTCCTTAGTGGAAGGTCGTAAACAAAATGCAAAATAAACGCTTTATACAAACAGTACTCGCTGCTGCTGGTGCTCTCGCTCTGGCTGTCACAAGACCCTCTTCAACTGTCGGCGGTCTCTGTCAGTCAACAGACGAGGTCGACCTGTACGCTTTTGTGCTGTACGTGTCCCATCACGTTTGCACTTTACTATCACATCGGAAACAGTGGACCTAGGGATGTTTAGGAGCGTGGAAATCTCGCATACAGACGTATGACACAAGTGACACCCAATCACTTGACCACGTTCGAAGCCCGTGAGTTCCACGGAGTGCCCCATTCTGCTCTCTCATGTTGCCTAATGAGTACTGAGTCGTTGATAAGGAGTACCTGGCAGTGGGTGGCAGCACAATGCACCTAAAGTGAAAAACGTATGTTTTTGGGGGTGTCCGAATAGACTATCTCAGGATCCTACATTAAAAGCAATCATATTACAAATAAAAGCGATTGGTTAAGACATTTCTAGAAGCTTGTGGCAAAATATCAGCAGTGGAAATGTCGAAACTTGATACACAGAAAAAAATGCCTCTACTTATGCTGGATCTTGATATGACACAATGTCTTTTTTTTAAGTTTTCGTTGCGTATATATAAGAAAATTTCGGTTTTTCAACTTTCTCTGCATGTTGACAATGTGGCAGTAAATCGATATTCGCACGAGAATGTCACTACAGGAAAGTATTTAAAGAAAGAAAACGGTGGGTGTCCGATACTTGCTCTTTTACAACAGGCGCTTGCTTTTAAGTTTTATTTCACTTATCACAACATACCGTTTTCATATTTCTACTACTTATAGTGTGGTCAGACACAGTCTGGAAAGCATGTAAGGGTGTTGCATGGTATGCTCAAAAAAACTCCGTCCGAACAGGCCAAGTAGGCTCAACTGTACGGACCGGCCACCGTGTCGTCCTCAGCCCACAGACCCCCCCCCCCGGATGCATGGTAGGCTGTGCTGAGAAATAATTATGAAGAAAAAATTCCAACCGTTGTACCGTTTCCGGCTTAATTAGCATTGAAGATAGCCATCAGGCCGTTGCGTTTGAAAATTCAGTCGGCCCGGCAGAGGTGCCACCAAACGTTTCCTTTGTTTGGTTTCCTAAAACCGAACAAGAGAGCAGTACAAAAACTGGGCATGGGATGGTAGTAAGGATCGAGCCCGATCCAAAGTCTGAGCGGTCTCGTGCGTCATTATCTACGGTATGAGAACAGCTGACACTAATTGTATCTGGCGAGCCGCTTGAATTTCCTCGCGGATCGACATGAGTGGTTAATTTCAATGCAAATTACTGCGAAACGGCGCAACGTATCGATTTTTTTTTTCTTGTACGATTATTTCAAGCACAGCCTATCGTGCAATACCCTCACAAGCTTTTCAGACTGTTTCTGAGCACCCAGAATAAAAACAAGTCGTTTTTAATATTGTTACCAATATTCTCGAAAAGTACTTGACCGATTTATTTCATATTTTTACACGATGCTCTAATAAACATTCGGACGGATATATTGTTAGCAAATTTATCCTTCAAAAGTTCTCGACCAATTTACTTCAATTTTTTACATGATATGTACTGAAATGCAGGCTATATATTTTTAGCTCAAAACTGTGTGCCAGGCCGAGACTCGAACTCGGGACCTTTGCCGTTCGCGGGCAAGTGCTCCACCAACCGAGCCACCCAAGCACGACTCACGCCCCGTCCTCACAGCTTTACTTCCGCCAGTACTTGTACTGGCAGAAGTACTTGTACTGGCAGAAGTAAAGCTGTGAGGACGGGGCAGAAGTAAAGCTGTTCGGGGCGTGAGTCGTGCTGGGGTGGCTCGGTTGGTGGAGCACTTGCCCGCGAAAGGCAAAGGTCCCGAGTTCGATTCTCGGCCTGGCACACAGTTTTGATCTGCCAGGAAGTTTCATATCAGTGCACACTCCGCTGCAGAGTGGAAATCTCATTCTATATATTTTTAAATATATTTAATAAATAATTGAGACATGTTAGCAGAAATCCCGAAAAGCTCTTGACAGATTCATTTCATATTTTTCCATCATGCTCTATCAGACGGAGATAGGCTATATATTTTTCAGAACGACAATGTACAGGTTTGCCCTTAAAACAGCCTGTGAGAAAGAAAAGTCTGTGCTGAGCTGTGTTGTGAAAATGGGCGGTTTCGTTTTCCTTCTCGCAGTCAATTTTAACTAGTACAGCAGGGAATGTTGCGAACCATTAGAGAAATTGTTTGTCCCATGTATATTCTTTCCCCTGATATCAACTTTAAACAAAAATTGCATACACAACGTTTTGTTATCTTCATCGCCGTCGGTTTTAGTGAAGCAACAAAGTTGTATTTATGGCTTATCAGCTAATGATTAGAATACTACTACGGGTTCTGAATCGTCTGAAACATTGTAATCCTCCCTATTCGCTGATTTAAACTATGCGAAATGCTTGCATTAAAGCTACTATCCTCTCACAGATACAGCAGTCCGGAGAGGTCTCTCTCTCATACTCCGTATCAAGTCACCCGTTTAGTTTAAGCGATTTCAGTTCCCAATCATGATTTCGTTTCCAATGAGAATAAGCAAGATTCAAAGTGAGAGATGAGGGAAAAGAGGAGATGGACAGAGGGATGGTGAGGAAACGGGCACAGAAAGGGGAAGGAGGATATGGACAGAGAGAGAGAGAGAGAGAGAGAGAGAGAGAGAGAGAGAAAAGGGGAGGAAGGAGTCAGACGGATATAGGGGTGAAGAGGTGATGAACAAAGAGGAAGAGAGGAATGAGGGGGGGGGGAGGGAGGAGGAGATGGAAGATGGACAGAGACAAGAGGGAAGGAGTTTAGAATGTATATCAAATTCTCATATATACTGAGCAATTGCGAAGGATTTCCAGGTTCGGTAGTGTAAGATAAATAATACAGCATATACTGTGACGCATATTCTTGTTTACACTGTGATTAGTCTCCTAAACATGTTGCAAAGCTGAAATATCCGGGAATCGGAATACATTTTACATTGGAGCAGAGGTAGGTAAGTAAGGATGTAACACACATAACTTCTACAAAAAAAAAAAACGATGTAATGCACAGGTTTCGCGTTTATAGACAAAAGAATCAAAAAAGTTTGACTCCTAACGAACATACAAGAACAAACTTTCACCCCAGAAAATTAATAACATATTCTCGTTTTTTAGTTATAACTGCACTGGAAGTCTGCAAATAAGAGCTACTTGTTGTTACCTTACTGACTTGACATATTTCGTGGTTCTCCAAATGGCGAGTGTTGCCCCTTTTATATTGGCTGAGAATAAATACAACATTGATCTTTATATTGTGGAACTCGTGAAATATTCTCAGAACTATGATTTCCTCTTTACTGCCACCAATACACACTGCAAGTACAGAATTGAGCACACCTCTCTCCTATTCACGCCAAACGAGTGACACAGCTCAAATGGAATGACCGAATATTTCTCGTGTGTTGTTTGGCGTTGTAGGTCTACCAGATTGCACATGTGCTATTTACTGTGAAGGGGTCACACCTCTGTTCACGATCCAGCCTGTTGGCCTATTCCACATCAGGAATGTATCTTTATGTTCCCAAGAGTCTCTATGAGGCATGCTTCAGAGAAATGCACGGAGACGTTCTTGTGTGTGTCGGGAGGTGCGCTCTCATTTCCCAAACTTACATAAACCACCTTGTTCAGTATTCAACTGGCACAAACCTCCCTCTTTGCAGGTCGACTGTCTTTTAAATCAAGGGGTAGGTTTTTAGGCAGTCAACTGCCAAAAGGTATTTGAGGCTGGCCATGCAAACTTCTGTCTGAGTATCAAAACCTCCATTGATTTTGTACGTGCAGTGAACGTGTGATAGCAAAATGACCTCTGTTTAATCAGCCACCAGACCACATGGACCAGCAGTTTAGTCTCCATGTCTGTTGAATTTCATCTGAGTGTTGAGCATTCAGATGTTTAGAGAAGTCTATCAGTTTACAATGAGCAATCATATTATCACAATAACTCATTTAGGTAATGTAATACTTTGCTGCCAGATGCTTAGGACAAAAGGGCTGCACCTGGAGATAGTGAGACTTTTCCAAAAGCCACAGAAGACAGGCAGGAAGTGTTTTCTTAGATCTGAAACGGTTGTCCTCTTTAAAAGCTGACTGACAGTGGGGAGACGCTGTCAAGCCCTGAGCACCTCAGACACTTGAGAGAAAGCTTACAAGCATTTCGGTTATAAATAAGTGGGCTTGTTTTTGGCTGCAGTCTTCTCGGCAGCTCAGGAATGGAGAGAGGCACTTGAAGGAATACTCACAAGGGAACCTCCACATCGCACCCCCCTCAGATTTAGTTGGCACAGTGGATAGGCCTTGAAAAACTGAACACAGATCAATCGAGAAAACAGGAAGAAATTGTGTGGAACTATGGAAAAATAAGTAAAATATACAAACTGAGTAGTCCATAGGCAACATAAGCAACTTCAAGGAGGACGTGAGCACAGGATCGCCGTGGTCCCGTGGTTAGCGTGAGCAGCTGCGGAGCGAGAGGTCCTTGGTTCAAGTCCTCCCTCGAGCGAAAAGTTTACTTATTTTATTTTTGCAAAGTTGTGATCTGCCTTTCGTTCATTGACGTCTCTGTTCACTGTAATAGTTTAGTGTCAGTGTTTTGCGACCGCACCGCAAAACCGTGCGATTAGTAGACGAAAGGACGTGCCTCTTCAATGGGAACCGAAAACATTTGATCCAGGAAAACACGTCTGATATATTCTATACGACACTGGTGACGGCATGTTCGTCACATGACAGGAATATGTTGTCGACCCACGTAACTTGCACACTTGGCGAATGGGTGAAAAGATTCTTCTACCTTGCCCGATTTAGGTTTTCTTGTATATCTGATAATCACTCCAAAAAAAAAAAAAAATATGAAAACATAAGTGTGTGTTAAACACCGCCGCAAGCCGGTCCCAAGCCCGGGCCCATCTAAAAACAAGAGGATGGGGAAGTGTGGAGGGGGAGGAGTAACAACCTCGTAAAAAAACCAGGGTCCGTCCGGCTCCAGATGGTAGCACCCTGTCATAGGGCCCCTGCCTAGGGTTACTAGGTGAAACCCAGCCAACGGTCTCAATGGCGGAAGAGGAACAATTTCCCAACGGCAGAGAGAGCGGAAGAGCTAACTCCAGGGCTTACTACCTTGGTTTTAATTTCGGATTCGGGGCAACCCGATCCCCCAATTTATTATCCAACAATTACTGCAAAGCATGATGGGAACGTCGTCAAAGATAGACACTACTCCAAGAGGTAGACCGAATGGCAAATCCTCCGTTGTTCGTAGAAACAATGCAAAGGGGTCAAAGGATTTTGGAGGACCCCAACCAACATGTATGCAGCCCTCAACACTGAAATTTAAGAAAGCAACTATGTTTGCAACCCTAAATGTAAACTCTCTAATTAAAGTAGGAAAATTGAAATTATTGATTGAAAAGCTGAACCAGAAAGAAATTTTAATATGTGCATTACAAGAAACAAGGTTTTTAGATGAAACTGCTTTAGATTTTGAAAACTATCGTTTATTTAAAGGAAAACCAGGTAAAATCTTAATGAAACAAATGCCATACCTGGGAACAGCATTTCTGGTACATCACTCAATTTTAGATTCAGTTACTAACTTCTACTCGAGTTCTGAGAGACTATCCATTCTTGAGATTAAATGTAAAAACAAAGGATACTCTATAATCAACTGCCATGCACCCATAAACCAGGACAACAAAAATAACCCGGAGAAAGTTGAAGAATTTTGGGAGATACTTGAAATGGAACTGGATAGATGCTCAAAGAAGAACATAAAAATGTTAGTAGGCGATTTTAACACACAAATAGGAAGGGAGAAAAAATACCATGGAACAGTAGGCCTCTTCCCAGGTCACAAAAGAACTTCAAAAAATGGAGAAAGGCTTATAGAGGTATGTAGGCATTTCAACTTGAAAATAATGACAACACATTTCAAAAAGCTGAGCCGAAAAACTAAAACATGGAGATCACCAAATCCACTTCTCGGAGAATTCCAAATTGACCATGTGGCTATCTCACTTCATTGTCAAGAAGAAATTCAAAACACTAAAGTGCTGAAAAGCCTTGATGTTGATTCAGACCACTATTTGACTACGATTAAATTCAGACCACTCCCATTTCGAAAAGAGAAGAAAACCTTTTACAAAATTCCAAAATATAACACAGAAACGTTAAAAAATGAAGAAATTAAACAACGGTTTCAAAGAGCATTGCACAAAGATAGCGATGGCATATCCACAATAAATAAGGAAGCGGGATGGGAGGAGATCAAAAACGAAATAGTTGAAATAGCAAAAGAAAATTGTCTCGTGAAAAGAGTAAGAAGACATCCATGGTGGGACAATGAATGTGATGAGAACCTGGAGAAGAGACAGAAATTGTGGCAGAAATGGAACTCCACAAAAGATCCTCAAGATCTTGACAATTTTAAAATCCAGAGAAGAGAAACAGCTAAGCTTTTCCGTAATAAAAAAAGAAGACAATTTCAGGATAACCTAGAACAGATTGAGGAAGACTTTAAAAGAAATAATTCTAGAGATTTCTACAAAACTTTTAGAAAACAGCTAACCAAATACCAATCCCCAAATTTATGTTTTAAAGATGAAGAGAACAAGCTAGGTTTGACAAACAAGACTAATTGTGAAATATTAGCAAAATATTTCGAGAATCTACTAAATTGTGAACCACCCAAAGATAAAATGAGTTTTGAAAACCACCGAAATACTAATACCGAGTCAAAACCTCCAGACGCTGAAGAAATAAAACACATAATACACAGTCTAAAAAACAATAAAGCCCCAGGTGAAGACTCCATAGTACCAGAAATCCTAAAAATAATGGATACCAACCTCCCACAAGTTTTGGAACATATGTTTAAGAAGATCTGGGACGAAGAAAGAATTCCTGAAGACTGGCAGTGTGCCCTGATACACCCACTACACAAAAAGGGGGATAAGATGAATGTTAATAATTATAGAGGGATCTCGCTACTACCAGTAGGATACAAAATTTTGTCAAAGAAATTACTTCAAATCGTGGAGCCAGTTCTGGATAAAAAAATAGGTGAATATCAAGCAGGTTTTAGACAAGGTAGATCCTGTGTTGAACAAATATTTAACCTGAAAACACTAATTCGTTACAGAATCTCAAGAGGCCAGAGATTTGCAATAGTATTTGTAGATTTCAAAAAAGCATACGACTCGGTAGATAGAGAAACATTACTGAAAGTATTGGAAGAATTTGGGGTCGATACGAAAACAATTCAAATTATCAAACAGACGCTAACAAACAGTAAGGCCAAAGTTAAATTTATGGGTGAAATTTCAAGGAAGTTCGAAATTAAAACAGGTGTTAGACAAGGTGATGGTTTATCCCCAATCCTCTTCAACTGCGTACTGGAAAAGATATTGAGAATATGGAAAGAAGAACTCAAAGGCACCAAGAATGACATCAGAATTGGAACAAAAAAAGAAAAAATAGAAGTGGACTGTTTAGCTTTTGCAGACGATCTGGCAATAATTACAGAAAACGAAGAAATAGCTCAGAACTACCTGGAGAAACTACAAGAAGTTTCGGCCAGAGCTGGACTGCAGATTTCATTTGAAAAAACCGTGTATATGTCTAATCATAGAAATAACAAGAAAAATCTTATTACTAAATACGGCAATATTAAGAGAGTAGAAAAATTTAAGTATTTAGGTGAAATAATTCAAGTGAATGGTTTAGACAAGAGTGCAAACCAGGCGAGAGCAAGGAAAATGGAATTTGCTTTTCAAAAAACCAAAGACATATATAACAAAAAAAACATTTCGATTCAAGCTAAATTAAGACATTATAAAACTGTCATTAGACCAGAATGCCTGTATGCATCGGAGTGCCTAACTCTTAACAAAAAGGGGGAAATAGAAAACATGGAAAAGAAAGAAAGGAAAATTTTGAGAAAAATATTAGGACCGAGAAAGATTGGAGAAGAGTACAAGCTAAAGAGTAATAAGGAAATATACAAAACTATTGAGAAAGTGAGTGAGGCAATGCGTAAACGCAGACTAACGTTTTATGGTCACCTGTCGAGGATGGATGGAAACAGACTAACAAGAAAAGTGTTTGAACATAGTAACAGGAACGAAAAAACCAACAATAAATGGATACAGATGGTGAAAAAGGATTTGGCCTATTTTAATGTCACCCGTGAGTCAATCAGGAACAGGGAAAAGTTTAGACAAATAGTGAACGAAATTAAGTGTTTTCCAGAAGAAACGAAACTAAAGAATAATAACAGGAAATGGTCGGAAGAGCGGAGGAGGAACCACTCGAAAATGATGAGGAAATATTGGGAAGAGAGAAAAAAAGATCAAAAAGCCGGGCAAGTGAATTGTTGAACGTGGTCCAAAGATGGCCGAAATCGAAAGAAGAAGAAGAAGAAGTGTGTGTTACATAAACTGCAATAAATGAATGCAACAGTTTCACAGTCGCACAGTTTTCTCTGTGCTCTGTCAAAACATATGTTTTTAACGTTTTCAAATTTTTCCGTGTGTAGACCGTCAAATCCTGCAAATCTCCAAGCAAATCTGAATATGTCCTGGAATTTTGGAGAGCGAAGTTGATTATGTGTGAGTGCCTGAACACTGAATTTGTCTGAAAATAAAAATTAAAATTTTTCACTCAAAGGAAGAGTTGAACCAAGGACCTCTCCTTCTTTTTTTTTGTAACGTATATAAACTTTTATTTACAATTTTTAACAATCACAAATCTTTACATTAAATGGTGTGCTCGATTATTGAACGGTGATATTCATTGTCTAGGTTTCTGTTCTGATTGTTCTTTTGGTAGTTCTTGGTCGAGTTACAACACGTTTATTCACTGAGTGTCCTTCAGATAGATTTTCCTGTCTGATTTTTTTATGTCTTTTAATTACAAACCTTGCGTTACTTCGACTTTTTTTTAATTTAAATGAGAAGGAAAAAAAACACAAATGTGCCTCTATGCTATTTGAAATGCACCTATTTTGGCATGTTTGCTATATGTTTCCCAAAGGCGAAATGGGGAATATAGAGCAGAAACATCTATGTGATTAAATTCGTAAATGCCGGGGAATATTTGTCGCAGAGAGGCACGCTACGTTTGGCACATGATGGGCCGAAATTTACAACACAACAAAAACAGTAAACAAAACACAAAAAAATCAAATCAAAAAGCAAAAGAACTAATAACATAAGAGAAAGGAAAAACGTACCTTGAGTGGAGAGAGCGAGAGAGAGATAGAGAGAGAGAGTGAGTGAGAGAACACATTTATTACATGCAATACACTGTTTGACATTTTGTTGTTTTTCTTGGAGCACTTGGTATCCTTTTCACTAAATTTATATCTGATCATTTCCTTTGCCTGCTTTTATTTGGCTATTGGACACTGTATCACTACAATTGGCACACGTCACTCTCACTTTCGCACTGCTACACATATAAACTTTCACTTTGTGCACATTTTCGTAAAACGCTTTCCGCACTGCACCACTCTTGCCGTCGGGTCTTTGGAGGGATTAGTGGGCGACGTCCTCAGCGGCTGGGGTGTGGGTGTTGTGGGAGGGCGTCGGTCACGTCGTGTTGAAGGCGTCTCGGAAGGCGGCGTCCAGCGGGACCTGCAGGAAGTTCTGGAAGGTCTCTCGGTACTTGGAGCGTTGTTTGGCCCTCCTGTGTTCCTCCCACAGGTCCGTGAGGAACTGCGCCTTGTCGGTCTGCCGTTTGGTGACGATGGCGTGTGCCGTCATGGCGATGATCCACATTGTGGCCAGGCGTATTGCGTTGGGGAAAGGCTTCGCGTCCGGAACAGTGACAGCTGAGACATGTATCGCCCTCTCGTCGGTTCTGTTGATGTGGGCGATCATTCTTCTCGCTGTCGCCAATATTTCCCCGCTCTCTCTGCAGCCAAAACGATGCTCGATGGTGTCGGTCTGGTTGCGGCGTTCGCAGTTTGGGGATTCCCGCATTTTTATGCGTGCCAGTTTTTCATTTGTCGGCACTATTTGGTGGATGATTTTATACCACGTGTCCCTGGCGTGCTCAGGAAGTGTCCGTTCCGAGACATTCTTCCAGACCTGTGGCCAGTCGTGGTCTGGAAGTCTCGTCTCTATTTTGGACTTTCTTGCCTTCCCCCTCAGAGCGCTGTAGATCTTCCTCGCCGTTCTTTGTTGTGGGTTGGCAACGACCGCGGTGATGTAACTCTTGTCGATTGCCATCTGTTTTATGTGCCGCAATTTGAATGGAATGTGGGTGGTGTCCACTGGAGCATCTTCAGATTCCGGTTTGTATTCGTTTATCAGGCTGGACGTTATGCTGTTGTTATTCTGGTGCCACATTTTCATCGCACGGTGTAGGAGTAGTGCCGCGCTTTTTGTCTTAACGTCAGTCAGGCCGAGTCCGCCTTCGTCCCTCGACAGGAAACACGTCGCCTGGGAGACCTTGAAGATTTTCCGCCTCCACAGCAGGTAGTACGCCGCGCCTCCTATCGCTCGCGCAATTTCTGTCGGAGCACATAGTATTTGGGCCATGTACCACGCTTTCGACAGGATCGTTTCGTTTACCAACTGCACTCTTTGGCTCAGCGTCAGGCTCCGGTTCGCGTGTGTCCTCACGAGCCCTCTCATTGTGTTCAAGACGCTGCGCCAGTTTTGTGCTGCCATTTTCAAAGGGCACTGCTGTAGTTCCACTCCGAGTGCCCTATGGTTGTTTGTCACTCGGTACCACTGTCTCGCTGGTCGCAGTCTGCCGTTGCCTATTGGTAGTAGCACTGTCTTCCTCGGATTCGTTTTGGCACCGGAAGCCTTTTCGAAGGATTCCATGATAGGCTGGATTATGTCTAGCTCTTCTTCGTTTTGGATGAATATGCCCATGTCGTCGGCATAGGCCGTGCATACGATGTTTGTTGCACCCATTGTGTATCCTCCGATTTCGGCTGTTGGTTTTCGTAGTAGGGGGTCGAGGGCTATTGTAAAGAGTGCCATCGATAATGGACATCCTGGCCTGACGGATCTTCACAATCTTATTGACTTGGAAATCCATCCGTTTATTGTTACTTTTGAGGTGGCATTTGTGATGACGTTCCTGATTGTTCTACCGAATTTCGGTCCGAATCCGAGGCGTGCGATAGTTTTCAGCAGGTACCGATGACTGATCCTGTCGAAAGCCTTGTGGAAATCGACAGAGATTACGGCTGCGGGTCTCCTCGTTGTTGCTGCGTGGGCTATGATGTCCCTGTATGTGCAGACGGCGTCGAAAATGTTCCTGCCGAGCACTGCACACGTTTGCCATGGGCTAATGGCTTTCTTTAGAGCGACCTTGATGTTTGCAGCCAGGCACTTTGCTGCTATTTTGTAGTCTGAATTTAGAAGGGTTATTGGCCGAAAGTCTTCGATTTTGTTGGCTGCCTTCGTTTTGGGGAGCAGAATCACCGTCCCTTGCAGGAATTTTGAAGGCAATTCTGTCCCGTTCAGAACTTCATTTACTATTTCGGTGAGTATTCCGCCGACTGTGCCCCAGAGCGCAGTGTAGAAATCTGTTGGGATTCCGTCTGCGCCTGGTGCTCTTCCGTTTCTGCTGTCTTTGATGGCGGCTTTCACATCATCATCTGTGACGTTTTCGTTCAGTAGTGCCCGGTCTGCGTTGGTAAGGATCCGACGGGTTTCT